>NC_137041.1:8098250-8203250 GCF_032717465.1 Coenobita brevimanus | reverse complement strand
GGAGAGGGGACAAGACGTACGGGGGGAGGTGGGCCGAGAAAGGTAGGGGAGGGGAGGGGAGAGGAGAAAGTGTGTGGAGGGGAAGGAAGAGGAGAAAGAATGGGGAGAGGAGTAGAGGGAGGGAAGGAGGGAAAAGATAGATTGGGGTGAGGAGAGCGGGGCAACACAGAAGGGGAGGAAGAGGACTTGGAGGGAAAGGGAGGGGGGAGGAGAAAGAGTGGGGAGGAGGGAAAGGATTATGTTAAAAGAGGATTATATTTGTAATCTTCTTTTCTGGAACTCGGGGCGAAATTTGAATGATACCTTTTTTTTTTTTTTTTTTTTTTTTTTTTTTTTTTCGGATGTCCAGGAAAAGATGCGGTGATTTTGGAAAAATGCTGTCTGCCTGTCAATGTGCTGTCTTCGATGATATTTCTATGTCCGTCTCTCTGTCTCTTTATATATATGCCTATCTATCAGCCACTCTGTGTGTCTGTTAATATATGGCTATCTGTCTATCATTCAGTCTATTTATATGTATCTACCTGTTTATCTATATGTCTATCTCATTATATATATCTTTCTGTCTAACTACCGGTCTATGAATCTTCGTATCAATATATCCTTCTTATCTACCTCTCTATCTGTCTGTATCTGTCTGTCTTTTGAATTATCTAAGAATCTCTTTGGGGAAAATTCTCTGTCTAGTTGTCTGTCTGTATGTCATCTCTCTATTTTGAATAACCTAGAAAAAATTCCGGTGTCATTTTTGTTTTTTTCCATTTTGTCATAAAAGTATATTTTTTTTCTTTTAGGTAAAATCTTTAACATGGATTTTTTCTTCTTGGTAAAATTAAAAGTAAATGAGAGCAAATAAAGTCTGTTCTGTCTTTTTAAATAATGTTTGCTAATATCCTTCATCCATATCTGTTTATTTTATTTATTCCATTTATTTTTAGAGAGGGGGGGCTTGATAAGAAAAAAAATATATATATAAATCATACCCCGTTTTCCGTGTCTCATAATATCATTCATTTTCCCCTTTCATGATTTTGGTGGGGGACTCACATAAACAAAAAAAAGACCCCGTTTCTCGTATTTCCTCCTCATATCTCTCACCGACCTCATCCCCTCTCCCTGATTTTTTAGAGCCCCTGATACTGTAAGCTTATTGTAGGTCTGAATGGCCCTGGTGGACTCAACAGACCCTATTCTGTGGTCTACCTTATCCTGTGATGCGGTATCGTGTGTGTGTGAAATGTGTGTACGGCAGAGTTGAAAGGAGCCCTCTCTTTTTTTTCTCTTCTCCTCCCGTCTCTCTCTCTCTCTCTCTCTCTCTCTCTCTCTCTCTCTCTCTCTCTCTCTCTCTCTCTCTCAAGTTTGGAAGGGTGGTGTCACCTGTGACAGTATTACCTCACCACCTGGTCGCAGTCTCCTACCTCACACTTTTAAGCTCCAAGTTAGAGAGAGAGAGGGAGGGAGGGAGGGAGGGAGGATCATCGTGTGGTTAGAAGCTGCAATCTTGTGAACGCATGAAGGAGCCGCGAACTTCACCCCAAAACATTGTAATCAGAGAAATGCAAAATAAATACAACAGTTCGAAGACAAAAGGTAAAATTTAGCATATAAGCACTAGCCAGAATATTTAGGAGTCTGGTGGATCGAAAAATAATCTAGATACTTATAGATTTTTTTTTTTTTTCAGAACCATTGGGTGTGAAGTAATTATTCGTATTTTTTATTTGTGAGAAAAGGATGTCGGTGTAAATGTGTGATTTTGCAGGTGGAATTTATGTTTATGTACCTTGACAAATTGTTTTTCTTGACAAGGATGCAAATAAACGTGATTGGCAGACACACAATTAGATAATTCATGCCATTAGATGTAGACAAACAGACACGGACAGACAAAAATGATTACAGTAGTGAAGGTACCCATGGGCCGAGAGAAATTACGGCAGTGAATGTACCAGCAGACAGACAGACAAGACAGACAGACACATAATTACAGGAGTGAATGTACCAGCAGACAGACAGACAGTATTACAGCAGTGAATGTACCAACAAACAGACAGACAAGACAGACAGACACATAATTACAGCAGTGAATGTACCGATAGACAGACAGACAGGCAAACAGACACATAATTACGGCAACAGACCAGACAGATATAGTTAAAGTAGTGAATGATGGGTAAGTCAGTGAATCGCAGCCTTCCTCGGGGTCGCTCTTCTCCCTAACACCTTTTCCTAAGTGATTTAGTTTGCTTGTTACACCTTTCTGTCCTCTTGTGTGTTACATAATTCCCTCCAGTATCACCATAATCTGCATAAAAAACGTACAAAAGGATATTAACCACACACTTCCAAAAATAAATCGCTAGGGAAGAGGTGTTACGGAGCTTCCCTACCCGACGTGAGTACAGCTCGTGCTTCCTCTCCCCCTCGCCTCTGTTTACAGCCCCCCTACAGCTGCTGGCCTGGTGGTGGTGGCCTTAAGTTTGCCCAGTAAATATAGACAAACTTGTGGTCGTAGAATATTCAACGGGGCGATAAAAAGTGGGGTGGAGAGGCCTGGTATCTCTCTAATCTGGAAAATTTTGGTGGGATGTTGGGAAATACAAACACACACACACACACACACACACACACACACACACACACACACACACACACACACACACACACACACACACACACACACACACACACACTTATTCCTGCGCATGTGGTTTATTTTGCTCATAATTGGGCTGAATGTTTGTTTTTTCAGTTACGCACATGTTTAGCAAAATACGTACACTTTTACTATTTACGCACACGGTTTACCATTTACACACACATTTCCTTTTACGCACACACCACCATGTACGCACACAGTTTACCGTTTACGCACATGATTTACATTTACACGATTTACCATTTACGCACACGACCTATCATTTACGCACATGATTTTTCTTTACTTTCACTGTTTACCTTACTAATATTGACGCATATAGTTGGACTTAGTTACGCACATAGTTTGTCCCACGCATATATACGCTTGTCATTTGCTTTACAAGTAGCCCACGCGCACAATTTACGTATATTTTTCAGTTGCGGACAAAAGTAACGTTCCATTTTTTAGCCGAATAAATACCAAACTCTTACCAAAATTCTGAAATGTCTGGTGGTGTCCGTAGATGACATTACTAGGTTTAGAAAATATAATGGCGTAGGCAAAGGCAGATTGGAAATGAAGCTATAAATATTCACACACCCTGACAGACTCTGAGATCCTACACGCCAGACTCCCTCCAAAATGTGTGGAGCGTTTGAGGCCTTCATGTCCTATCTTCAGTTTCTTGTCTTCCTCCTCATCTTCATCCTTCTCCCCTTCCTGTTGCTCTTGCTCCTCTTCACCCTATTTCTCCATCTCCGTTTATTCCTCCTCCTCCACCTCCTCCTCCTCCTCCTCCTCCTTTCTTCCACTGTCTTCATGACTTTTTTTTTAACTTTGTTTCCTTCGTCTTCTGTTTTCTCCTCCATCTTCTTCACCTCTTTTTCTACCTCATTTTATTTTTCCTCCCTCATCACCTTTTCTTCTTCTTCCTCCTCTTTTTCCTCCTCCATTTCCTCCTTTTCTTCCCTGGCCCTCATTTCTTCCCTCATATCATCTTTCTCTTCGTCGTCTGTCTTTTCTTCCTCCTCCTCCTCCTCCTCCTCCTCCTCCTTCCAGCCGTCCAGACCACTCCTCCTCCTCCTCCTCCTCCTTCCAGCCGTCCAGACCACTCCTCCTCCATTGTATTGTTGGTCCCAGGCTTCCATAGTGCTAGCTGGACCCCTCTCTCGTTAGCAGGATTCAATATTGACGGTTCGTTGTTAGAGGGAGGCAGTGGTCGCTTGGGAAGCCTGGGAGGGTTGGAGGGGGGCTGGGTGTGATTGTGGAGAGTGAAGGAGGGGTTGGAAGGTGAGAAGGAAGGGAGATAATTGTAAGGAGAGAGAGAGAGAGAGGCGATATTGAAGGAACTAAACGGGAGAAGGTAGATGGATGTGTGTGTGTGTGTGTGTGTGTGTGTGTGTGGGGATATGATGCCGGACTGACGGGGGATTTGTTGAGATGGCTTGGGATTGGGTTCCAGAAACTGAATCTCTCTCTCTCTCTCTCTCTCTCTCTCTCTCTCTCTCTCTCTCTCTCTCTCTCATTCCTCTATATATTTTCGTTGCAACACTTGAAATACGCCATACAGTTTTGGTCACAGTTGAGCACCTCGTTAACTATTAATTCATTAAAAGTTTGTAAGTAACTAAAGTTCTTACATCACTTTAGAGTGGGAGGGGGGAAGCTGGAGTGGGATTAGGGACAGGAATTAAAGGAGAGGAGAAGAGAGGGATGAGAAGGTAAAGGGGAAGTGGGAAGAGGTAGAATAAGAAAGGTAGATGTGGAATGGAATAAGACGGATGTACTACACGAGTGGAAGAGGAAGGAGGTGGAAAGGGAGAGAGAGAATGGATGGGAGAGAGAGAGAGAGAGAGAGAGAGAGAAAAGGATAGGATGGAGAAGTTTAATGGGAGGAACAGGAAGAAGGAAGGGAAGGTTGGAGGGGTAGGAGTGCAGTGGGGTAGGACGGGGGAGTTAAGTGAGGGAAATGAGCCACACATGAGGAAGGAGAAAGGGAAGGGGGAGGTTGGTAGGAGAGGGAAGGAGTCACAGGTGTTGGGTTAGTCTACATCGATTTCCTCCTCCCCTAGCTCCTCCATACTCGTAACTGCGGGTATACATTAAACACCCTCAGTAGACTGGGCTTCTCACCTTTATTTAGTCTGTGTGGTTTAGGAAAGCCCAGTTACAGACCACAGCCTACTTTTTTTTTTTTACTTTAACCTGGCCTAAAGGTACCATCTCACCGTCTTGACTGTTGAGCTGTAGCAATAGATTTACATGATTTTGATACTGATCATTCGGCAACGGAAAATAAACAGCAAAAGGACGAAAATCTAGGCTAGGTTAAGATGAAAGAATTATAGTATACAACGTACTTATCTTTAAGTGTGTTGAAATTGACGGAAGCTGCAAGTCTAACAATATTTCAATAGTGGTGGAACTAACTTGCCCAGATAGGGAATAAAACAGGGAGGGTATTAAGGAAAGGGGCAAATTAAATTGCACTTGGATTTAGACTCAACGAAGCATTTTAGAGTAAAAATGGGTTGGCGTAAGAACTGACAGAAATTGCAGAAACAACCAGGCCAGACAATTGCCACATAAGTCTGGAGTGAAATGCATGAAGGACAAATTACACTGGCGAACTAGAGATGACGAAACACGGGGATATCGCATTGCCGACGGAAAACTGTGACAGAAGCGAAAAATTCCCAATAGCACTGGTTGTTTTGGTAAGAGAGGGACAAAAATGGAGGAAAATAGGGAGTTAAAATGGTGAAATAAGCGAAAATTGAGGAAAGGAATAAGTCAAGTTAAAATGGTAAAAATAAAAGAAAACTGAGCCAAGGAATGTCCAGCCAACAAGAGACTAAAACTGACGGAAAAGGGAATTGAAGTTAACTTAATCCTCGTTATCTTAAGAGGGAATCGAGGGTACCAGACATGAAAATTGAAAATCAAATAAGCATTTAAACTAAAAAATAACAAAACAGGGACTTAGACAGCGATGAACTAAAATTGTCGGTATCCCAACTATGTAAAGTAATTGCTGACACAGAACTTTCCACCTGTACCCTTTGCACCTTAACTTGGCCCAGATGTTCGCCCTTTTGCAGTTTACTTCACGTAGCTCAGTAATGGAATAAGGCAGTGGTATAGCTCTTCATCCTTTCCCTTGCACTTCTTTGTGACTATAATTCATTCACGTCAACCTGGCCCAGATTTTCGGTATTTTGCCGCTTATTTCACGTACCTCAATGGCAAAAAAAGGCAGTGCTAAGGCTCTACATCCTCTCCATGGAACTTCTTCGTGACTAGCATCATACTCCAGTGTTTATCTCTTGCTACAGGTCAGGATACAAGACGGAGAGATGGCAAATTTAGGCCACGTTAAAGTAAACAGCGTATAGCATCATATTCTATTGCTACAACTAGGTATTGAAGATGGGGGCTGGCAGTTTTAGACAGTTAGCATAATGAGATGAAGGGAGAAGTACTTTTGGTTTTATTGAGAGAAGGACTGGCAATTTTGGACAGAGTTAGCATAAAAAGGAGTAAAGGGAATAGTACTCTTGGTTTTATTGAGAAGAAGGACTGGCAGATTGGACAGAATTAGTATAAAAAGGGAATAAAGGAAACAGTACTCATGATTTTCTTGATAGAGTACCGAACTTGACGAAAACCCAGCAAGGAAGAGGTGACAGTGAGCGGTGGAGGCGGTGGCAGTATCGCCTGAGTGAGTGAGAGAGGAGTGTGGCAGTGAGTGACAGGAGTGAGAGCGACAGCAGAGATAGCAGTGAGGTTTGAGTGACTGGTGAAGGGTGAGCGGATGAATGAAAAATGACTGTGTGTATGTTACAGGGACTTTGGATGAATGAAAATGAGCGATGAATAATTGAGTGACTGAATGAAGAATGAATGTGCTATACCAAGACAGAATGAAAGAAAATTGAGAATGGCTTTACCTAATGAAGAATGTGTGTGTGTGTGTGTGTGTGTGTGTGTGTGTGTGTGTGTGTGTGTGTGTGTGTGTGTGTCAGTATTATTGACGTACTGAAGAATACATGTTTTGTAGGGAGGCATATTCTGGGCATAGACTTGGCGGACTGTTCCCCGAAGTATAAATATCCTTTGAGCAGCAGATGGCTCCCCAAACCTTCCCATGTCGTTACCTTGGTACTAAGAGCATTTTGTCCTTACTGAAACATGCTAGGATTATTAATTAGGTTGACTGAATTAATGACTTAATTAGTTTTTCATGGAATGTTAATATGGTATAGGGAAACGACAATAAAAAATGTGGATGAATAATTTGAAATGCAGGATGACTGAGTGAATGAAAATGAAAATATTGCATTGTGATTGAATGAATTGATGTTGTTGAAGGGACACAGTGATTCGAGAAGGGGAGAGCTGGTAGTGAATGAGAAATTAGCATGTTATTGGAAGACAGTAAATGAATTAAAGTGTAAAAGGACAAATGAATGAATGGTTAGTGAATGAATGTGAGTGTGGGAGTGACAGCCAGTAACAGGGTCATAACGAGCGAACAGACAGCAAGCAGAGGGTGAAACAGCCTAGTAACAGTCAGGTGCTTTAGTAACAGTCAGGTGCTTGATAAATTAACAGGAAAGTGAATGACAGCGAATCACATACCAGCGATAGCGACTGACTGGAAGAAGAATGACAAGAAGAAGACTGACAGGAAATGACATGCGATCGATAACGAATGACTGACAGCAGATTGATAACAAGTGACAGATAGCAAGCAACAAGAGAGGCTGGATTGTTACAGCCCGAAAACGCTAAAACTGACAGCCAAATGAAGGACAGACAGCCAATACTATATGACTGACAGGAGGGTGACTGCGTGGAGAGGGGAGTGAATAGCGTTAGAGAAGAACAGCATAATGACAGCAGTGAAAATGAGAGAGCCGGAGCAGTGACAGTGTGAGTAAAGTGAACCGGACTGAGTGATAGGGAAATATACAGTGACTGACAGGAGCGTGAGAGAATGACAGCCTCGGGAGGGGAGTGGACAGCGCTCGGAGACATGACGGACAGACAGATATATAAGACTAACAGACAAGCAGAGAAGATAGACAGAGATAGGAAGACAAAAGAGCGGACATGGACAGAACAACAGACAGGCAGGCAGACATACAAATAGACTGAAAGGCACAAAGACAGGCAGACAGACATGGAGACAGGCAGATAGACGCAAGTAGACAGAAAGGCAGATAGGACAGAGCAGAGAGACAGAGAGATTGACAGAACAAGCCCTAATCATTCCCGGACCCCTCCTCCTTTCCCTTACCACCCCCACCTCTTCCACTACCTTACCTCCCTCGCCCCCACCCTTCCCTTACCCCTACCACCCACTCACCCTTACCCCTACCACCCACTCACCCTTACCCCCACCCCTCTCTTTCCCCTACCACTCACTCACCCTTACCTCCCTCGCCCCCACCCCTCCCTTCCCCCTACCACCCACCTACCCACCTTTCCCCCACCCTACACTTCCCTCCCCCACCCTACCCATCCTCCACCCAACTAGAATCAATAGCATTGTTGATCTTCCCATCTCGCTTAGGATTTCCCTTCTCCCCCCCCTCTCTCTCTCTCTCTCTCTCTCTCTCTCTCTCTCTCTCTCTCTCTCTCTCTCTCTCGTATCGGTGTTGTTGCTATTGGCGTTGCAGAGGCCTGTGTGTCGGGATTATTTTGACTGGTTGGGGCTTTTGTTTTTGTCCCCTAGTGAGTATCAGGAGGAGGACGAGAAGCAGAGTAGCATCTTTTTCAGCAGTAGCTCTAGTAGGAGAAGTAGCAGGGGGAGGAGGAGGCACTGAGCTGAATAAAATCGTCTGGCGATATCGCTTATAGGAGAACTCAGCGTCATGGCTAAATTACTGGCAAGATTTCTCTAGGTAAGGTCTCCCATGCTACTTAAAGTCGTCTGGTGGAAACAAGAGTACAGTCAGAAGGAGAGTTTAGTATTTTTTTCTTTTTACCTCCCTTTCCTTGGGGGAAGCAGCCTAGGTATATAGATAGATAGATTCTTTTTATCGAAGAGTTTGAGGAGGACTTCGAAAATGATAATAATTGTGATTCGAGGAGTAAGTACGAGAAAGAACTTGATAGCATTACCCTCGTGGAAAGAGAAGAAGGAAGATTTGGAGCTATCTTTGAGGAGTCGGGGAGAAAAGGGCTTAATGTTAGTGCCTGTCCATTGCACAAGGATCATAACAGCAGATAATCAGCATATACTATGGTACAGTCTTCCTCTAGATCACAACACGCAACAGTCGAAAGTCCATCCAGGTCCCCTTTTGTAGCACTGATTGAACAGGGACAAGTGGGGGAAACTGACTTTGTCCAACAGCCCGACAGGCCCAAGAACCGAACTCAGGGCCATTCATTTGCCAACTGGACATGCTACCACTGCACCACCGACGTCCCAAGGAAGAGAGAGGTGAGGGTGTTGGTGTTGCTAGGGTGGTCTGTTGCAACCCTTGTCTGACACGCGTTTGCAAGAAGTTGGTTCGAGTTGTGATGGATGGGGTGATGTTTTGGTGGGATGATGATGATGGGGTGATGTATTGGTGGTGGTGATGATGCTGATGGGATGATATATTTCTGATGATGATGATGATGATGGGGTGATATATTGATGATGATGATGATGGGGTAATGTATTGGTGGTGATGATGCTGATGCTGATGAGATGATATATTTGTGATGATGATGGTGATGGGGTGATGTATTGGTAGGATGATGATGATGATGATGGGGTGGTATATTGGTAATGATGATGAATATTTGTTTGTATTTCCCCGTTTTGGTCAGTGTGATATTTTAATTCTGTTAGCACATACTCATATAAATGAGTGAAATTGGTGTCTCAGGACTTTGCCATGTAATTTATTTGGTTATGCATTTATTATTTTTGTCTTCTCCATTTTGGCCAGTGTAAAGGAGTCTTAATATTTTGCATCCATAACTCATCATTCATAATTGGTGTTTTAATTTCTGCTTCATATTATTCGTCCATGCTTCCTCAGTATTTCCTTTGGTTCCTTGTTTTGTTACGGCTGCAAATCATGACTGACGCGTATCCAGAAGCTTGTGGGAATTGTGATGGATGGACTTGTATTTCTTTTTGTAATATTTGTTTGTATTTCCTCAAACCAGGTCAGTATAATATTCTTGCTTGCACATATTCAGATCAACGAAGGTCTTAATACTTTGCCTGATGATATATTTTTTTCTATTTTCTCCCGTACAGTTCTGAGATATATCAGTACTGTGCTTCCATAACTTAACTTTACATGTAGCTCTAGTTTCTATCAAAGTAAGTTTTTCAAGTATACTGCTCCCTTCCTGCTCTTCTTACGCGTTGCTTTGTATATTTCAACCTGTGACTCGCGGATTCGAAGTTGGTAATGTTTTTATGCAAGGAAGAAGGAACCAAAACCCAGAAGCCCGCACGATTGTTCCCTCCAAGAAAAAAAAATATAACAGAGCCAAAGTCAAGTTGTGATGGATCGGGTGATGTTTTGGGAGTAATATTAGTCTCTGTTTTCCCCGTATGTAGTAAGCATGTTATTTATTTATTATTTTTGCAACTACAGCCATGATTTAAAGTTCGCTGTCACCTCCCTGCCAGGTGTCACGTAAACTATATTTGTGATAGCGCGCGCGCGCACGCACGCACGCACGCACGCACGCACACACACACACACACACACACACACACACACACACACACACACACACACACACACACACACACACACACACACACACACACACACACACACACACACACACACACACACACACACACACACACACACACACACACAAAAGTATGAGAAGGAAAGATACACTGGACCATGGATGGCGAGACACAATATGGAGAGAGGATTTTGACAGAGGTTTGAGCAGAAAGGTGTGGCTAAGAATTTTTTTTATTTTTCATTCCTCGACTCTCTCAAAGGTAGCACTAGTTCCTACTGTAAATCATCCTGAGTGTTGTTTAAGTTCATCCCGTATGTTACTTTGAACGTTATAGCTCAACATAAACGATGGGTCTGAGTATTTCGCTTTCGTATTAGCTGCGGTGAATGTGGTGATAAGACAGTTTTAGTTCCTGCTGCTTGTATCTGGTAAAAATTAAGGTACTGTCTTGTTTCACAGTGCTATATAACTTTCCCGCAAAATTACTGTTATCTCCTTGTCTGGAACACCGATAAAGCATTTTTATAATCGGCGGATGGTCCGCTCATAATTTTTCTGCCTGTTATCAGTGTGTATGTGATGGACTTGCTGAACTTTGTAAACATTGCTTTCAGGTGTTCTGTTCATGTATTTAAATATTTTTGTAGTTCCTTCCCATTCATTTGAAATATGGAAATTAGGGTAGGGATGATGATGACCGATGGTGGTGATGGTGATAATGATGGTGGTGACAACGATTTATGTGCACATTAATATAGTACAGACAACATTCTTTCCGTTTCTGTACTTATATAATTATTCTCTTTCTTTGCAGGTGAGTGGCTACGGTGCTCTTGGTGACCCGAGGGTGGTAAGTGTAATGGAATGGAGGCTTTGTTGGACCCAGTATCTTCTTAACACATCTGTATAAAATTTCTTAGTTCCTGGTATAGAATCTTCATAAAATAGAGAGGTAGTGCTCAAGTAAAGTCAGATCACTGGTAACCCCTTCACTCCCGGTCACGTATATTCCGGTGACGTATTTTCAGTGACGTATTTTTTCGATTTTATCCTTATTTCCACCAGACTGTATCCGAAGTGTAAGTGGAATCGTAGGCTGTTATCCCTGACGGCAAATCGTATATATACACACCTGGAGGAGGCAGTGGACGTTCTTTTAAAGGGCCCAGTCACCAGGTGGAGCTCGTTCAGCGTATATGTCGCCAAGGAGTTATGATATGTGTAATAAACCCATCAGAACACACCTTAAACCGGGACTTTATACGCGCATATATCCACGTCTTTAGGGCCATGTCGTGGAGTACTGTGGCCGTGGAGGGAGTATATCGCTTGGAGTATATCAGGGGATTTGGTGTGCCCGTCGGAGTATGTCTGGCTTTGGCATAGGCGGCGGGGATATATCATTGATTTAGGGGTGGCCTTATGGGGTGTAGGGGCCGGCGTGGGGTCCCCTGATATGGCGTGTAGGGTTAGGAAGGGATACTGTAAGTGAAGGTGGGATTTTTATTATAGTTTACCGTTGACTCTTGAACATCTATGACCTTAATATATTACTGAGAGACGATGGGGTGGGTGATTTTGTATTTTTTAGTTTAGTTAGAGCCTTGTAATATTTTCTTATTTTTATGTATTTCTAAGTCATGCTGTGACTCAATGTGAAGATGGGATTTTTATTATAGTTTACCCTTGAGATTTGAACATCAGTGGCTTTAATATATTTCTATACTCCCTTTACTCTAACTTGACCCAAAATAGCCGTCTCTCCATCTTGAATGCCGAGTTGTAACACAAGATTGACGCTAGAATATGAAGCTAGTCAAGAAGAAGTGCTATAGAAAGGATGTAGAGCCACAATATTATCTTTTTCTGACACTTAGCTACGTGAAATAAGCTTCGAAAGGACGAAGATCTATGCCAAGTTAGAGTAAAAGGGATATTGGTGGATACTGAGATTGTATGATGATGGTGATGATGATGGTGTGTGTGTGTGTGTGTGTGTGTGTGTGTGTGTGTGTGTGTGTGTGTGTGTGTGTGTGTGTGTGTGTGTGTGTGTGTGTGTGTGCGTGCGTTTAGTTTACCGTGGAGCTTTGAACATCTGTGACTAAAATATATTACTCTAAATTGATCTCTATGTTGAGCATCATTTTCTTTGCCTCTGGAATTTTAAAGTGATAGAGATTGCTCGGTAAGATACGTTATTATAGCTTTCTTCTTACCGTAAGTGTCCCTGAGATAAGTAAGACAATTGTGGTACTTGTTTATGTGTTGTAAGTAAAACAGAATTCTGCTACTTGTTTAAGTGTTGTAACCATAGAACTGGATTGGTTAGGAAGGAGACACTGTGGGCTGTATCGATGTTAGGTGTGGGGATCACGGAACATCTCTTTCTAAGCGATTTATTTTGCTCTAAAGATTTTGATATAAGAGATTTTTAGTATAGCTTATCGAGAAGTGTTTATGCGGTCTCTCTCTCTCTCTCTCTCTCTCTCTCTCTCTCTCTCTCTCTCTCTCTCTCTCTCTCTCTCTCTCTCTCTCTCTCTCTCTCTCTCTCTCATTGATCATAGAATCTTTTTTCATATTAGTCTTTAAAATTCAACAGCAATACAGTTACCTACTTTTTTTTTTTTTTTTTTATGTGTCCGACTCTGGGCATAGGCTTCACAGCCTGCTATCAAGGCCCAGCAGTCCTCCTACATGATGTATGTCACCCTCCTCCATATTCTTGCCTTAAGCTACTCTTCGTATTCTTGCCATATGCGTCTTAGTAGAGAGGGAAGACAAGGATGGCTGCCACAACTGCTACTGTATTCACCTCGTGTCTTACCTTTGGAGGCAAGAGTGCAGAGCTGAGACCTTTTCCTACCACCTGTGTCTTGGGTGTGGGGACGAGTATTGCAAGCAGCCTCGTATTTCCTAATTGAGAGAGAGAGAGAGAGAGAGAGAGAGAGAGAGAGAGAGAGAGAGAGAGAAACTACCTAGCACACCCTTATGTCGTCATGCATGCGAATGTGAAGAACTGACAAAACATTATGATGATGATGATGATGATGAGAGAGAGAGAGAGAGAGAGAGAGAGAGAGAGAGATAACCTAGGACCCCCTTATGTCGTCAGATGTGCGAATATGAAGAATGCACGAAAGTTTTTTGATGATGATGATTCTATACCTGCCTTGCCTTACCTCTGTCTTGCACTATTCTCCAATGGTATCTCTTTCAAATCTCAAAATGTAAGAAAAGAGAGTGACTTTTGTAGTGAGACGCGGAAGGAAGGAAGGAAGGAATGGAAGGAAGGAAGGAAGGAATGGAAGGAAGGAAGGAATGGAAGGAAGGAAGGAATGGAAGGAAGGAAGGAAGGAATGGAAGGAAGGAAGGAAGGAATGGAAGGAAGGAAGGTGACCACGGCCTCTGATGGAAGCTTTCAATTTTCCCTCCCCAGATCCCTAGAGTATGAGACAATTTATGGGGGGAAGGAAGGAAAGAAAGTTAAGGGGAGGAAACTAGAGGGAAGAAAAGGAAGAGAGTTACATAGGATACACTCAGGAAGGAGGGAAAGTTGGGGAAGGGAATAGAATGGAAGGGAAGAAGAGAAAAAAGGGAAGGAAAGAAATAAGGGAAGGGAACGGAAGGGAAGGAAGTTAAGGGGGAGGAACTTGGAAGGAAGAGAAAGAAGAGAGTTACATAGGGTACACTCGGGAAGAAGGAAAGTTTGGGTAGGAAGTAAAATGGAAGGGAAGAAAAATGGACAGGAAAGGGAAGGGAAGAAAGGGAAGAAGATTAAGTAAGGTACAACAGAGCATTGAAGAGAGTTAAGGGAAGAGAAGGAAGAGAGAAGGGAAAGGGAAGAGAAAGGAAAGGAAAGGAAAAGGAAAGGAAAAGTAAGGGAAGGGAGGAAAGCCACAGTAGGCTATAAGGAAGGAAAGAAGGTTAAAGGAAGGAAACTGGAGGAAAGAGAAAGACTAGGAACATTTATCAAGGAAAAGGGTAAGGAAGGGAAGGCAAAGGAAGTAAATCCAGAGATATGAAGGGTAAAGCAAAGGCAGGATAAGAAGGTAGAGTCAAAGGTAGGAAAAAGGAGAGAGAGAGAGGGTGGGGAATGGATGAAAGCACAACAGAAGAAAATAAATCCAGCAAAAGGAGGGAAAATGAAAATAATGAGACTACAGTAAACAGAGAGAGAGAGAGAGACGTGCAAGGAGAATACGAGAGCGCCAGGGCCAATACGAAGATTAAGGGCATGAAAAAGTTACGAAGCAAGATTGAAGGATAAAAGGAGAAGGAAGGGAACGAGAGGGAGAAACTGAGAAGAGAGACTGTAAGATGAGGGGAGTAGGAAAAGAAGAGGATGAAAATTAATGGACAGGGCAAGGCTAGGGTGAGAAGGCAAAGGCAGGGAGAAAGGGTGACTAGAGAAGGTAGGGTGAGGTGGAAGAAACTAGGGTGAGAAATGAGAAGGAAGGTAGGGTAAGGGTGATCTGGATGAGGTTAGAGTGACAGGGTGGTGCTAGTGTGAAAATGATTAAAAGACAGGGAGAAGATTAAGTTGACAGACGAAGTCTAGAGTGAAGTAGGGTAGGCTAAGGTGAAGTGTGTAAGGCTAGGGCGAACAATGACGGAAGGCTTTGTCAGGGTGATTTAGATGAGACTATGGTGAAAAGGAAAAGACAGGAGAAATATTTGGTTCACAGGAGAAGGGTGGAGTGATGCAAGGCAGGCTAGGGTGAAGTATGTAAGAGTAGGGTGAGAAATGAGAAGGAGGGTAGAATTAGGGTGATTTGGTTGGAGTTAAGGTGCAGGCTTATGAGAGAGAGAGAGAGAGAGAGAGAGAGAGAGAAGGGTGACAGGGTGTAGGGGGACAGCACACGACCATCAATCACAAGGGAACAATGCTGTGACGACCTTCCCCCCTTCCCTTTGCTCCCTACCCTCCCTTTGTTGACTCCCTATCCTCCCTGTTTCGCGCTCTACCCTCCCTATTTCACACACTGCCCTCCGTATTTGGCTCCCATTTCGGACAATCCCTACCTTCCCTTTGTTAGCTCCCTACCCTCCCTGTTTCACAACCTACCCTCCCTGTTTCACTCCCTACCCTCTGTTTCACTCCCTTCTTTCCCAGTTTATCGCTACCCTCCCTGTTTCACGCCCTTCTCGCCCAGTTTCTCGCCACCCTTCCTGTTTCACTCGCTTCTCTCCCTGTTTCACTCCATATCCTCCCTGTTTCACTCCCCGCCATCCCTGTTTTGACTCTTATTACTTACCCTCCCTGTTTTGACTCCCTCCCCTCCCTGTTTTGACTCTCTGCCCCCGTTGTTTTGACTCCCTACCCCCGTTGTTTTGACTCCCTACCCCCGTTGTTTTGACTCCCTACCCCCGTTGTTTTGACTCCCTACCCCCGTTGTTTTGACTCCCTGCCCTCCCTGTTTTGACTCCCTCTTCCCTCCCTGGTTTGACCCCCTCTCCTCCCTGTTTTGACTCCCTGCCCTCCCTGTTTTGACCCCCTGCCCTCCCTGTTTTGACTCCCTCTTCCCTCCCTGGTTTGACTCCCTCTTCCCTCCCTGGTTTGACTCCCTCTTCCCTCCCTGGTTTGACTCCCTCCCCTTCCTGGTTTGACTCCCTCTCCCCTCCCTGTTTTGACTCCCTCCCCTCCCTGGTTTGACTCCCTCTCCCCTCCCTGGTTTGACTTCCTCTCCCCTCCCTGGTTTGACTCCCTCTCCCCTCCCTGGTTTGACTCCCTCCCCTCCCTGTTTTGACTCCCTCCCCTCCCTGGTTTGACTTCCTCTCCCCTCCCTGGTTTGACTCCCTCTCCCCTCCCTGGTTTGACTCCCTCCCCTCCCTAGTTTGACTCCCTCCCCTCCCTGGTTTGACTCCCTCCCCTCCCTGGTTTGACTCCCTCTCCCCTCCCTGGTTTGACTCCCTCCCCTCCCTTTTTTGTGTCCCTACCGTCTTTCCCTATTCAAATTCCTCACGTCCCTTCGCATACCTTTTCCTCCCTCCCTATAGTTTCCTCTCAGTTTTCTTCCTTCCCTCTCCTCCCCTCTTTTTCTCCCTCCCATTCTCCCATCTCCTACCCGTAAATACATGTTCGAAAGTTTAATAACCTCAGTTCAATAACTCTTTTGTATTCTACTCGCGTAAGGCCGCCGCCTGGGGTCTACGCTTGTGTGTTCCGTCACTCATTGTTTATTTTTCGGATCTTTCAAATAAACTAAATATGTATGGAAAAAAGCAGTATGTAGTAAGGCTCGAAGAAAACAGACTTGATTCCATTGGCTCCTTTATAGAGAACAAACTACTAAGGACACAGTATAATTTCGCATGTACAACTTTTTTCGGAACTTAAAAGACCAAAAATATTTATATAAATTCTTGGGTCCTAGTGAATGTTCCTGCAAAGTGTCATCAAAATCGAATCAGTCTTGTAGGAGGAGTAGCTGGATAAACCCACATACAGACAGTGGTCCATTATTATGTAGATTCTTGCGACCACTAGACAGTTATATTCAGTTCTAGGAAGACAACTATTACTGATAAACTAAGTGCTTTATCTAAACTCCCATTTGGAAAAGTCGATCCAAATCTGTTAAAAAGAAATAACGTGGTAGGAAGCATTAAATTTCCTAAGGTGAAGTAATTGGCCTAGCAGCAGCAAGTACTAAATCATAACTAACTTACTAAGTAAATAAATAGCGACTTCCACAGGCTCAAAGGCATTAATACGTCTGTGAGCTAAAATACTTGTTTGTGAGCTTAAATACGCGTTCATGAGTTTAGGTATTCATTTCCTGTGTTGTTAAGAGAAAGCTGTAATACTCTGTTTTAATATTATTCCCAGAAAGGCTCCTAATAATATGTCATGTAGGTGATTAGGCCTTTGTATCATTTATGGAACTAATTAATTCCGTGCTGAAAAAAAATCATTCCACTTTCATGTGATTAAGGAGACAAAGAGTGGTAGTGATTTTTATTCATATAGATTTTAATGTATAGAAATAATTGTAGAACTTATTAATTTCACTTTTTAAAATCGTTCCTCTTTTGCATGATGAACTAAATGAATTAATGATTTTTTTTTTGTGTGTGTGTGTTTTCATATTTCATATTTCATTGAGGATCTGACCCTTCTCCCCATGGGGCTAAGGTATGAATAAATGTGTGTGTGTGTGTGTGTGTGTGTGTGTGTGTGTGTGTGTGTGTGTGTGTGTGTATGGATGAGTAAATTGGGAATGTGTTGGCCTGTCTCGGTTACTTCCCTTTCTTTGGGGGAAGCAGCCTAGGTACTGTATACAGATAGATCGATAGATAGATAGATAGATAGGATTGATGTTTCGACAACTAATATAGAGATGTTGCAAGTTTTGCTTTATTACAGTAGTACTGTTTGGTTTGTGAGGAAATAATATCTGCGGAACCTTTATAGCCAGAGAGAGAGAGAGAGAGAGAGAGAGAGAGAAATTCCATTCCCCGTTAAAAAGAAAATGGGGGACCGAGAGAGAGGCAGAAAAACGACCGTAATCACCTTAATTTGGATGCTAATTTCGATATCACTTTTTTCCGAATTTTGAGGGGGAACAAAAAAAGAAAACTGAAAATGTGTAAATGTCCCCCCACAATGTACAGTTGGGAACGACAATAATATCGGTCCAATTTTTAGCAGAACAATTATGAAATGTTTTTGTAATATTATGGAAAGTGTGTTGGGTTCAAGAGGATCGCATTACTGTTATTCAAAGGTCATTGTTTATTGTGTTGTTAAATTAATGTATTGCTGTTCATTTTCAGCGACCCTTAAGGCGTAGCTATGGGAACAGTCGCTTTCTATGTATGTATGTACGATATATATGTATGTATGTATGTATGTGTGTTAGCTAAATATGAATACCTAATCCGATTTAGATCAAAAGTGGAACATACATTGAATATATGATGCCGAGAAGAAGTGCAGATCGATCAGAGGTCAAGTTCATTAGTGAGGGTCAAAGTTTAGGATGCCAAAAATCTCATAAATTCCTGATTCAATTTGGACCGATGTTCATAAATACTTTGTGTGAGGGGATGGGAAGAAGCGATTAGAACATGGCATAGGTCAATCACGGGTCAAGGTCATGGCTTAAGGTCAAATTTCGGCTGAGGTGTCGCTGTGCTTTCTGCGGACTCACTTTGAGGAACAGTTGGCGTCAGAAGTCGTAACGCCTCTTGCGTTTCTCTTCGTGCACTTTGAAAATCGGTGTGGTAAATCCGCAGCACCCCACACTGATTTTTCTTTGGCATTATATTAGTGTCATAAGGGCGTAGGTCCACCACTCTGTTCTTCAAAGCCCCAGGAAAAGTTGGCAGGAGAGTCGACAGAACTTTTGATGCTGACTGTACATATACTTAAGCTTATGGAATATGATTATATTTTTTTATCTGCAGGTTTGGAGACATAATGCTAAAAAGTTTTAAAAGATTATGGATAGACTGGTTCAGACATTTAGTATTTCTTGGTTAGGCTTTAAAGTGTTTGTATGTATGAGTATGTGTGTATGTATGTGTCTGTATGAATATATATATATATATATATATATATATATATATATATATATATATATATATATATATATATATATATATAATAAATGTATATGAATAAATGTATATGTATGTGTGTATGTTAACTAGACGCCGGTATCCCTGACATGTACAGTATAGCATATTAACGACATTAGAAGTAAGTACTCAAAAGACACATTATGACAGTGTAAAAGAATTTGGTGTAAAGTAGAAAAATAGACTATGAATCTCTGTTTGTCCTCACTATGTCTATCTACCTATCTAAAGCCCGACGCCCTAATCCCGCAAAGGGTGGCCGCAGACAAAACGCCTCCAAGTTGCTCTGTCACCCACCATTTGGCTACCCTCCCCCCAACTCACTCCCCCCTCCCTCATATACATCTCAGCTCCATCCCTCCACCTCATCCTCGGTCTACCCCTCCCTCTCCCTCCCTCCACCTCACTTACATACACCCTCTTAGTCAGTTTTTCATTCTCCATTCTCTCCACATGCCCAAACCACCTCAGTGTATTTCTCCTAATCTTTTCAACCACATCCACATCCACCCCACAACGTTCCTTCACTTCTTCATACGTCAACCTGTCCCTCCATGTCACTCCACATGCTCCTTTCAAGTAACTCATTTCCACTGCTCTCACTCTTGACTTGTTCTCCTCTTGCAAGTTCCCCTCACTATGTACTGTCGGTATTAGAGCCACAAAAACTGTCGGTATTAGAGCCACAAAAACTGTCGGTATTAGAGCTGTCGGTATTAGAGCTACAAAAACTGTCAGTATTAGAGTCACAAAAATTGTCGGTATTAGAGCTACGAAGACTGTATTAGAGCCACAAAAACTGTCGGTATTAGAGTCAAAAGCTGTCAATATTAGAGCCACGAAAGCTGTCGGTATTAGAGTTACAAAAACTGTTGGGATTAGAGCCACAAAAATTGTCGGTATTAGAGCTACAAAAACCGTCGGAATTAGAGCCACGAAAACAGTCGGGATTAGAGCCACGAAAACCGTCAGGATTAGAGCTACCGTACGAAAGCTGTCGGGATTAGAGCTACAAAACAGTGGCGTGTAATGCAATTGGCTCTATGAAATGAGACTGTAATTACCGAAGCGCTACCTTGTTCATTAGATACTGATAATAATTTTGAGCCGCGATGGTTTGTTTTATTCTTCGTTTATTTCACGCTTATTTATTTACTTATTTCACGCTTTTATTTATTTGTTTACTTCACTCTTATGTATTTATTTTATTTATCCTATTTTTCGTTTATTTCACGCTTATTTATTTACTTATTTATTTAACGCTTTTATATATTTGCTTCACGCTTATTTATTTATTTTATTTATTTTTTCTTCGTTTATTTCACGCTTATTTATTTTCTGATTTATTTTACTCTTTCATTTATTTATTTATTATATTTCCGTATCTATTTATTGCATTTATTTTATTTATTTCCTTCTCTGTTTTATTTGTGTATCTATCATCTTTATTTCACACTTTGTTGACAAATATCGTAGAACAAAAAACAAATGAGGTATATATGTTAAGTCTCACTATACTGTATATTTTAACAAGATATTTATTGCTTTTCTATATTAAATTTTTTTTCGATAAATCATTTCAGTCTCATTTATAGCTCCGATATGATAGTAATTGCGGCCGTACACTTAATTCACTGATTTATATAGTCCTTTTACCTTAACTTGGCCCAGAGTTTTTGTCCTTTTGCAGATTATTCCACGTAGCACAGTGGCTGAAGAGGAAAATTCGGTGGCTCTGTATTCTTTCTCACAGCACTTCTTCGTGACTAGTATCGTAATCTGGTTAATCTCTTGTTACAGCTTAGGTTTCAAGATGGAGAGACTGCAGTTTTAGGCCAAGTGAAAAGGGTAAAGGATTTCCCTGCTGAATATAATCGTCTTAATTGAATCATCTGGTTCTACACGTAATAATCCTAGGTGTATAAGTTTAGGTGTAGGGAAAGGATTACTCGAGGTAGTTGTGAAGTCCTTCTGGTGTGTAGGTGTAGGGAAGGGATTACGCGAGGTAGATGTGATTTCTTTTAAATGACGCTACTGGTATCGGACTTACGAGGCTATTGTAAGTCGCTTGAGGAAATATCTTAATACATTGCCCTATGCGATTTATTCAGATTCCGCTCATTAGGTATTAAAAATATACAAGTGACAAATATGATGTGAAGGTGTAATATACAAAATAATTCGCTAAGGAATGGGTGCTAGGAAGCTTCTTATGTCACTTGTAATATGGTTCATAATAAAATACACCCAAAAGCACTAAAGGTTAAGGACATTTAGGTCGTCTTTGTTACATTATTATATTACAAGAAAATAATCCCACAGCGCCTTTATTACCCTATCATGCTGTCAGAAATATTGCACTTGTGTTAATATATCTTTCGTACGTCATTGCGGGGTGAAGAAATTCATGATTATTGACTTCTTCAGTAATTGCATCGTCTTGGTGGAGGGAAGCAAAGGAGGAATAATGAAAACTTAACACCAAGTCATGATATGGCTGTATGTCGCTGTATTTGTAGAGGGAAAATAAAGGCCTGGGGAAAAACACAGAAATATCAGGAAGAGAGGTAGAAGAGAAAGGCAGCAGAGGACGCTAAGGAGAGAAAGACTGGAGACAAAATGGCCCTTTTAGTCACATCTTACGACAAGCAGGGACACTGGGGAAGTATTTTTCCCTCCCTTTCTGGGGAGGAAATGAATGTCTTAGATCATGTTTGTTACCATTTTATCGAACTTTGTATACCTAGGCTTGTGTGACATCATCGTCCCTATCACCTAATCCTAAGCGACTTGTTTTATCAGTCCCTCCAATACCACCATCTTCTGCATAAATAACGTACAAAAGGATATTAACTACCCATATACAAAAATAAATCGCAAAGGAAGAGGTGTTAGGGAGAGAATACGGGACCAGAACTACATCAGTGACGTCGATTCGGAGTGACGCACCCTTCACTGCGTTATTTGTGACGTTACGGAATAATCGTGCTTTGTGAGAAAGGGAAGGCGTTTGACGAGCGTGACGCGAAATGGCCTGGTGGAGAGAGAGAGAGAGATAGAGAGAGAGAGAGAGAGAGAGAGAGAGAGAGAGAGTATGTGTGTTAAAATACTGATTCGCACCAAGAGAGAGAGAGAGAGAGACCAACAGCATAATCGGTAAGGGTGAATATTTAAGTGATATGTCAAAAAAATAGTTAACTTCGCGTTGAGTGATGAAATATGTTGGTTTTTAATGACCTGTCAATCTCCCATCTCGTCGACACATTTAACTTTTCGACTGACTGACTGACTTATAGGACACTTGACTGATTGACTTCGCTGGTGCATGACTTACCTTATTTCTTCATGCACCTTTTTTCTCGTACGTATTATCTCTGTGCATTGTTTCTTTCCATCTGATTCTTGTTTTTACTAGATTCCCCTTCGTCGGAAATTCCATAAGCTTCTTGGTTTCAGTTTTTCTTGTTGAACCTTGATGTTATATTCCAACCCTTCCATTCCAATATGTTCAACCACTTTCATACTTGCTTCTCCCTCCTCTGTATCCTTCCTTCCTTCTTTCCCAGCTTTCCTTTTGCTCTGTCTCTTCATAAGCTCATATTACCCTCCATCTTTCACTTTGGGCCGTTGGGATTGGAGGGCGGGGAAGTCTTAATGTTTTTCTCTGTGTGTTTCCTAAGCTCATAGAATAGGTACCATAGTTTTAGGGTCAAAACTTCGCTCACGGTATTCCTCCTCTTCTCGCATCATTGCACTGTCTTATTTTCCTAAGCTGAGAGAGGCTATATTTCTCAGTCCATAAGTGACCTTTTTTGCTATGATGCGCGAGTGAGGAAAATAAGATACGTCCTAGATATTAGTAGCAACAGTGGAATGTAATAACTTTTGTCCTTGACTGTATAGAGAGACAAGTATCTTCCCAGAGTTGAATGAATACTTAGCGGAAGGGTCGAACCACCTGAAACACGCTCTTTTAGAGATACGGTTTTCATTGTATTTCGCCAGTTGCAATTTTTCTTCAGACGGAAATGGGAAGATATTTATTTCTTTGTACATAATCCTAGTGTTGTACCCTGTAACAGACGTTCCCAAAGGACCCATAGATATGTTACAGTCCTTTGTACCTCATTCCTTTTGTTCTGGCACTGATTGACTACTGCAAATGAAGGAGCTCCAACTAATTAGAGTGAGAGAGAGAGAGAGAGAGAGAGACTAAGTGTGTGGCAGAGGAAGTCGACAGAGGATTGCCGAGAATAGGAAATAAAGTCTGGCTGAGTGACTGGGTGTGTGACTGACGGTAGGAGCGAGGCAGGATTATCGAAGGTAGAAGACGGCCTCTAAACTGATCTACTGACTGACCAACTTCCTGACTGACTGTGAGTGACGGTCGGAGTGAGACAGGAGTGACGGTGATAGAGGACGACCTTAATAGCCTCAAGATGGCGGTCCTTGATAACACCTCCACGGTACTGTTTCTGCCCCCCCCCACCTCTCTCTCTCTCTCTCTCTCTCTCTCTCTCTCTCTCTCTCTCTCTCTCTCTCTCTCTCATGCCTTCAATTTTTTTTTCTTTCACTACCTACAGCCTTCCTTTCCACCCTTCTACTCTTCTCTCTTTCCATTCTGTCCATGTTACTTGTATTTCTTCTCTACGAACATCTCTCATTTTTCTGTCTTATCCTTTCTTTCCCATACGTCCACATACAGTACTATAAATTGTGCTAAGATAAGGTAAGAACAGCTTCGACCCGTCTTCGAGTTTCATCACATAAACAGAACACTGGATTCACAAATAAACTGTCTCAATAAGTGGGATCATTCTTTTCACGAACACTTTACGGCGTTGGAACAAGACACGAGCATGAACATAAGATATAGTAAAGCAAGTCGAAGCCAGAAGGAAATTTGCATCGAAATAAGGGAAGTTGTGGACAGACTTTATTACGTTTCGATATAGGTGTAAAGATTATTTGCAGAATATACCGCTAAATATACCAAGTGCTAAAAAATGAGTGTTGTACCCAAAATAAATGTTATACTAAAAATAAGTTGTACCAAAAATAAGTGTTGTACCGAAAATAAGTGTTGTACTGAAAATAAGTGTTGTACTAAAGATAAGTGTTGTACTAAAAATAAGTACAACCGAATTTCTAACTACAGGAAAACGGGGAAGAGAACCAATTTCTGAAGAACCGAAATGTACCAAAATAAGGATAATTGTGGATTTCACCGCATTGTGGCAGAAATCATTGGGATGTCTGGGAGATTGATATATAGGCGTATTAAAAGCGGAGTTTGATGTATTTAGGAGACTTAGAGGGGGAGACGGATATATTTAGGTCTTAAACGGAGGGTCAGTAACAATGATGCAACAAAGGTACTGGTGGAGAAAGGGAGATTAGAGGAACGGAAGAGGGAGAAGGAAAGGAAGGGGGGGATGAAAAGTGTCGCGGGTGGAGAGGGGAGAGGAGGGTGTGGGAAGGAGAGTGAGGAAGGAAGGAAGGAGCAGAAGAGAGGAACGAAATAAAAGAGGGAAGAGGCGGAAGAAATAAGACAAGGGAAAGGTGTTTGGAAGAAAGAATGAAAAGGAATAGGGTAAGGGAGGAAGGAAGGAAAGGGAGGGAGAGTGAAAAGGAGAGGGGATGAAATAGCTGAAGGAAAAAGTAAGGTGTGAAAAATATGAAGGAGACGGAGGATGAAAAGAATTAGGATATTAAGTAGGATTGGTGGAAGAAAAGGGGAGGCCGTATGAGGAAAGATTGAGAGGCGGGAGAACAGATGGAGGAGGAGGTGAGAGAAGAGAGGAAGGAGGAATGAGGGTAAGGAGAGTATGTGATGGGGGAGGAGGTGCGAGGAAGGAAGAGGGGAGGGAGGCTATTCAGGACACATATATTACGGGAAACAGTCCTAAATATCCGGGGGTATGGAGGTTTATGGGTGGGTATTTGGAAGCTGAAGGGAGGTGGGAGGAAGAAAGAAGGTGGGAGCCTCGTGTTTGGAGGTGGGGAGGTGGGAGATAGGAGAAAGGCGTCCTGAAGGAGAACTTGGGAGGAAGCAAGGTAGGTGGGAGTTTGGAATTTCAAGGAAGTAAGGTGGTTTGTGGGAGGGTATGGAGAGGGAGGAGGTTGTTGGGAGGTATTGACAGTGGGAGGCAAGAGATGGGAGGGAACAAGGTAGATGGATGATGGGAGGTAGGGCTTGTAGAGAGTCTGGAGGAGGAAGGAAAATACAAGACAGGTGACAGGCATCAAAGGTAGGAGAGATTAGGAAGTAAGTGTTGATTGTTAGGTAAGTGTGATCGGTAGTAAGGGTGAATGTAGAATTAACCCGTTCAGTCTGCGGACGTATTTTACGTATTAGTCTTTCCACCTCAGACGATTTTATTCACCCAAGGAAAAGTCTCTTGTATTGAAGGGGAAAAATAAGACTGTATCAACTCCTCGAGTTGAGAAAATCTCCTAAGCTAGTCATGTAAAGCTAGCAAGAAAAAAGTAACTACACAATTAGAGGGAAGGGTTGAAAGGAAAAACCGTGATTAGAAGTGAGTAGGTGTCTGGTATAAAGAAGTGTTAGTCTCGACGTTATGTAATCCCAAATATTAATGAATGTTACATAATACCGTATCCCATGTAGCTGTTCTAGGAGGAGCCAAATCTGTGAATTAGCTATAGGAATCTGAGAATTTATTTTTTTTTTATTTTTTATTTTATTTTTTTTTTTTTTTAGGGGTGGGGAAAGGAGGTATATATGATAATTATATATAACTGTTTTCAGGCTCATGTCCTGGTATATTATTTTACTTTTCATGTTTTTTAAATGGTAAGGTGGATAAGTGTCCTGTCAGAGAGAGAGAGAGAGAGAGAGAGAGAGAGAGTCTTCACAGCCGCAATTTCACGCTTAGCGCGTTTCTTTAGTTTAACTTTTGGTAGTATATCTGTCTCAGTTCATTAGTCAAGCGTAACACAGTACTTCACTTCATCATACTTATCGCGGTATCAGAAGTTATTTTAGCTAAGTATTTCAGCATCATAAAGTAGAAACATAGATAAGCAGAGTTGTTGTGATTAAGGAAATGGTACCCTAGCATCCCTCTCGGTTTCATGACGTGACTGCGGTGTTGCCGAATGTAAAGTACCATAGCAACAATCAGTCCTCAGTTGCGTGTATTCTACTTATCATGTACTCTGGGTATATTTCTTAACGTGAGTGCTAGTTAAACCTACTAATTTGAGGTAACACAGCGTATGTGGTAAGGTACTTATGGAGGGCTAGGGAGAGATAGGGCACTACCGATAGGAAAACGGCTGCCAGATGTGTAACTTCCCTCTAGTGTTATCAGTCTTTAATCTCTACACTGCTGATCACACGCTAGAGGTGTAGTTACTGAGTGAAGCGTCAGTTATCGGAGTTTTCCGAGAAATCAGATGTATAAGAGAATAATTTTACGACTGCTAGCGAAGAGATGTGACACAGCCGCCCGGCTCCCGTGCACATCCCCGTCCTTATGCGTTGCTCCGCCAGTGCTTCGTTGGTCGTTGTGATGTGGGGAAGTGATCTCGATTTTCCCAGATGTTTCGTTTAGTACGCATCATCAAGCTACACGAGGACTACCTAAGAGTGGCGGTGGATGCTAGAACACGTGGAGGGGGAGAAATACTTCAGAAATTACGTAAGTTAGAATATTACGTTAAAGAGAGTAATGATTTTATATCGTTGTGGTGGATGGTGAGACTTAAGTTATTTAACTGTGAGATTTAACGGATACTTATTTTAATTATGTTTGATGTATTATTTTACTATTTTTCTCGTATATTATTGTGATTACGAATAACTTTCATGAATATCGTCGTACAAGAATCGCTTCATATTACCGTGTGTTCACATTAATATATTTAATTTTACTGTGCTGTTTATTATACTCGTGGTTTTAATGTCTTTCATCTCGCCCATATTCTTCTCATATGTTTATCCATACTCACTCTTACCCATGCTCACTCTACTTCTACCCACCAGTGCTCACTCTACTCACCCATGCTTACTCTTACTCATACGCACTCAAGCTAACTTTGCTCACCCATGCTTACTCAAACTCTCACCCATGCTCACTCATACTCTCACCCATGCTTACCTTATACTCAACCATGCTCACTCACTCCGCCTATGGTCACTCTTACCCATTCTCACTCTTACGCGTGCTCAGTCTTACTCATCCATGCTCTCTCACTCACCCATGCTCACTCTGACTCCCCCATGCTCACTCTTACTCTCCCACACTCACTCTTACCCACACGCTCTTAATCATATTCATTCTTACCCATACTTACTCCTACACGTATCTTTACTCAACATACACATTTGCTCATTTTGGTACCCAGTCAACATTTTACGCATCAATATTCCTGCCTGTTCTCTTCGTTAACCATACTGTTACTCACTCCCAAGACTAACCCATACCAATACACACACTCACACTCTCTCACCTATAAACTCAATCACAGTCACTCCTTGTCACCCTTGCATACATTTATTCGGTCATACTCATGTTCAGCCATACTCACTCTCACTCACCCACACTCATTCTAACTCACTCATGCCTTAAACTATGCTCATTTTTACCCACACATACACTCTTACTCGCATTTAATTCCTCCTCCTCCTCCTCCTCCTCCTTCCCCCCTCCTCCTCCCCCCCCTCCCAGTTCCAAGATGCCCCATTCCCACCAGCTACAACTCCCCCCTTTCTCTCTCTCTCTCTCTCTCTCTCTCTCTCTCTCTCTCTCTCTCTCTCTCTCTCTCTCTCTCTCTCAGCACCACAGTCACGGAAATTATAATTGATTTGGGAGCCTCGAAATCCCCACTATAGACCTACTTCCCTTTTTTCACACTGTACATAAAAACATATCATAGCCAGGAAGTGGAGATTAATATGCCGACACTGGGATTTGGGATTGGGTGATTCGGGATTCAGTAGGATTTGGGATTACGGGATTTGCAGCTGTAGTGACTCGGGTAAGGTACTCGTGTTGCTCATTTAGTCTTGGGCACGAACCCTCTTTGGTGGACAATTAAATGGGGTTCTGGTGTAGGTAGTATGTCCCTAAGTATTCTTGCTTATGTTCGCAAACTGATGGGTTTACAGATGACATATTGAGGCACACACACACACACACACACACACACACACACACACACACACACACACACACACACACACACACACACACACACACACACACACACACACACACACACACACACAAACAGACACACACACACACACAAACAGACACACACACACACACACAAACAGACACACACACACACACACAAACAGACACACACACACACACACAAACAGACACACACACACACACACAAACACACACACACACACACACACACACACACACACACACACACACACACACACACACACACACACACACACACAGTTATCACAACACTCCCACTTGCACATACCTCACTCTTCCTACAATCCCCTTTACAATTCGTACATAGCCAGCATGGGAAAGGGTTTATTCATGACGATCACTCTTCCTCAAAGAAGAACGTCAAATCCTGCATTGGGCTTAATATAGACTGACAGATACAGATGTTTATTTATTTTTTTTTAACATTTATCAGAACACCACCTGACATGTGTTTATCCTTGCCCAGTGGACCGAGGACCAATAAGCACACAAAAAAAAGGCTTAAATGACCTGACTTAAGCTGTGATCTTGACCCCATCTCTCTCTCTCTCTCTCTCTCTCTCTCTCTCTCTCTCTCCTTGTTCGCCAGCCTTCTTACCATCTTCTTCCTCTTTACCTTTTCCTCTCCCTCATCCTTTGACCCGCTACCTTTATTATCAGGTCCTACCCATTCTCTGCCCATCTCCCCTACCCATTTCCGAGGTCACACCAGATGCCTGAATGTCATTGGCTGGCTTGGGGGAGAGGGGGGGGGGCTCAGGTCACTTGTTTCACTCTGGCTACGCCCCTGAGTGGGTGAAAGTCTCAATGTTATTTCCACGGAATATGTAGTGATATTTTACCCAAACGTGTGTGACTGAAAAAAAAATAAAGGAAATTTGCCGTTTCCTTTACATTTTTCATTTTATTTGAAGGGTTATGTTCAAATTTCATTCCTTGGATTGTGTGTACGGATTGTTATTTTGGCCAATTTAAAGACAAATGGACAAGATGTTAGACTCAGAAATTGTAAAGTGTCATAACTCATCATTTACGCGTTTACTTAACCAAAAATTGAGAAATCCTAACTTAGCTTCACCCTAACCTCACCCAACCTCATCTCATCTCATCTCATCTCATCTGAACTAACCCCTTCACCTCATCTCACCTTTGACATACCAGGAAGATTAGGATAGATTGGCATATGTTTTTATATGTTCAGATATGGTTAGGTTAACGTATCCACAGACAGAACCTGCTTGTCAACCAGATATATTCATTAAATCATTTTCCCTATAGATGGTGCACTATATTTTATCGAGACTGGCACAGAAATTTGGTTCAACTAAGCGGGATTAGCAAAGGCTCTGAAAACTGTCTCTAATGGCCCTTTTTCTGGTAATGGTGGTTTTGGAGAGGGACGCCTTCACGTAGTAGCACTGATATAACCGAGCAGATGAAGTGCCCAGTTATACAGACTTCCCTCATCTCTTCCTGTCCCCCGAAAGGAGGATGGTGGACTGCTGGAGAAGGGCAACTTGAGGCTGTAACAACTACTGAGATTGCTCTGCTATTGGTACACTTTGAAGTTATATTTAGGTCCTTAACATACGATTCTGTTCACTCCAGAGAAATCGTAAATATAAATTCAATATTAAGTCAGCAGTTTCCTAATGGCGATAGAGAAACACTGCATTTCTGGATTCCATAATTTCTCGGCGATAACTGGCGGAGAAAGTTTTGTTTGACTGGACCGTGATCTCTCTCCCTGACCTAGCCTACCCCTTCGTGCCGGCCCGCGTCGTTTGACCTTTTTCACCGACTTTCTGTTGTCATAAACTCATCCACGATATGAATCTTCCCTGTGTCCCTGTGGAGTGAGAGGCCCTTTAAGATACACTCTGTAAATATGAAAGTGCGAGTGTAGTTATAATTTTGTGTTTTTGAAACGGTTCTTATATAAGCTTTTGGTTAATCTGGCGTGTAACCAGTGTATCTATTGTATGGCTGATCAGGGAGAAATTCTTTCGGGTGGTGATGATGATGATGATGATATTAATTTTCGTCTTTCACCATCTGTGCGTTTATTTTTTTTTTAGAAGAATATTAGGATAGAGGTCGAGTAAATAAATATTCAGTATCAATACATAAAAAGCCTAAAATCGAGCAGTAACAAAGGTCTCAGTGGAATCTTGTGTTTTCTGCAGCCTAGTGAGAAAGACAGAGATATATCCATCACTTTTCATTAGGTGTGTGTACATTATATGAGTAAGTATGCAAGCAGGCTACACGCGCGTGAGTGTGTGTATACGTGCGCGAACTTGTGTGTGTGTGTGTGTGTGTGTGGTAGGCAAGTGGAAGTATCAAGTCTTCATTATAATCGAGGGATGTGTACCAAAATATCACCCTTTCTTTTATATGAATAGTGCTGTAGATTGGTGAAAAAATAGCAATCCAGCTTTATAGACAACCGCTAAGCATTAATAGACAGTGCTTGTGGAGATTACCGTGGAATGAGCACCGAAGCTAAGCATGGAGTCTGTCCTCACCTTTATTTTTACCTGATATACCGTACAGTAGTGGAGTTCGAATGATCCTCCTGCTGGTTGGTGGGTAGCGACGGTAGTGGAAGGGAGGAAGGGAGGAGTGGTAGCGGTAAGGGAGGTGAGGGGGAGCGTAGGGTGACCTGAGGAACAGACAGGTAAACACACGCACCCTCCTTCTCTCCCTCACTCCCCTTTCCCCCCTACTCTCCTCTCCTCCTCTCCTTCCCTTCCCTCCCCCTTAGCCCTACTCTCACCCTCAGCTTTACTCACCATCTTCACCTTGTCCCTTCCTCCCGCAGTTTCTTTGTCTCCATTATCTCCTCCCCCCCCATCCCTAGTTTACCCTCCTCTTCTCCACCTTTCTTCCATTCGTTTCTCCACCCTTTCCCCTTCTGTTTCTCCACCCATTCTTCTGTTCGTTTCTCCTCCCCTTTCTTCCAGTCTTTTCTCCTTGCATTCTATCCTCCCCGCACCCACAAGTCATCACCATCCATCTCCAACCTTTCCAGATGTAACCTCACCTTCGCAGTCTCTTCTCCAACCATCTCTTCTCCCTCCATTCGCTCCCTCCTCCTCGACCTTCCACACCAGGCCTCCAGTCCATCTCCCTCCAACTTTCCTCCCATTAGTCACACAATCCTCCAGTTCTCCCTCTCATCTTGATCTGCATCCTCTCTACTTCAGATTCTTTTCCCACTCTCATTCTCCCCCTCCAGTTTTTCCCTCCTCCCCACTTCCAATCCTTCCCATTCAAATTCTTCCTCCTCCAAATCCTTCCCCACCTCGATCCTTCTTCGCCTGTATCCTCCATTCTCCTTCCTTTCAGCTGTAATTTTCATCCTTTACTTCTTTCTCACTTGGTATCTCCACCCCAGATCCTTCCCGCATTCTATCCCACAATCCTCCATCCTGCCTCAACCATCCTACACACCCCAGTCCACTCTCCAATCCGCCCCAATCACCCGAACGCCTCCTAATTATCAGATCAGATTCGGGTCACCTGATTCGCTCCCTAACCCTGGATTTTTGTTAATTGGCGGGGTGTGTTTGTCAGTCGAGATGGTGGTGGGAATGGCGAAAATATTTGCTAAACTGAGTGAGAGAGAGAGAGAGAGAGAGAGAGAGAGTCTTACATCCACCAGGTGTTCTACTGTTAACTAGAAATAATTTCCAATGTCAGAAATATGAAAAGTATGGTGAAGCATACTTTATAATTTTATATATATATATATATACACACACACACACACACACACACACACCATAGCTATTCAATGTGTGTTTGTGTGTGTGTGTGTGTGTGTGTGTGTGTGTGTGTGTGTGTTTTATAAAGATAGACGATCCCATTGAGGTGGTTCAACCTTCACATTCAGCAAAAAAAATAAAAAGGCTACTTTAACTAGAGAGAGAGGGAGGGGGCAAGGAGAAAAGAAAAGGAGTGTCTACCATTTATGTCATATTATTTGGGGCCTGTGTCTGGTTGGGTGATGGATGGAGTAGCTCCTCTCCCCCCCCTCCTTCCCTCCCCTTTCCCCTCATCATCATTAACCTCCTACCATCATCATTAAGGCCCCTCACCACACCCATCATCACTCCCACCTCACCACACCCATCATCACTCCCACCTCACCACTCGCATGTATTTCTTAGGTATTTCCGTTCTGTGTTCTTTCTCCCACTTTCTTTTTCTTTCAGTGTCATCACCATCATCATCATCATAGTATGTTTATATCTCAAACGCGTGGTACTATACTATCGTTGTTACAGTAATAATAATAATAATAATAATAATGATAATAATACAGTAATGATAAGTAGTAGTAGTAGTACTAGTAGTTGTAGAATAGCAGTAATAGTAGTAGTAGTAGTAGTTGTAGTAGCAGTAGTAGTAGTAGTAATAGTAGTAGTAGTACCTGTGTTTATTATTTTATCTATAGTATCTGTATTTATTATTGTTTTATCTACCACCTTATCTCTTTTCCTCCTCCTCCTCCTCCTCCTCCTTCTCCTCCTCCTCCTTCTCCTCCTCCTCCTCATTATCACCACCACCACCTTCCCAGTCAACCTGCATTCTCCCCAACCACTCTAAAAATGTTTAATTATCGATTTTCCCTCGTAATTTCCGACCTGATTACATCGCCGTTATAATTACACCGTACTCCCGATCGTAATAATTTCCCCCCAGCCTCGTTAACTAATTACACCCACGGCAAAAACAAAGCACATCCAATCTGCAGCATGAAGGAGATTACTGATATTTCCCTCTCTTGTTACTCAACCCTGGTCTCTAAGTCAGTTCCTGGTATTCTTGGCTGTTTTCCTTGTCAGTCACACACACACCTAGAATGCTGCCACCTAGAAATGAAATAGTGGTAGTAGTAGGCTAGTAGCAGTAGTAGTGGTGGTGGCAGTAGTAGTAGATGCAACGCTAGGCTTATGTGGACGCGAACCTAGTGGACTGCAGGCTGAAGGTGCCCTTTTCCCGCAGTCCACAACATCCTTCATTCGGGGGATAGGGAAAGTTGAGGGACGTCTGTATAACCCGGCAGCTCCATGGGCTATATCAGTCCCACCTCGTGAAAGCGTCCCTCCATCACCAAATGATATAGGGACCTAGATTGTAAACTCAGCTGTTGCGTGTCATAGTCTGGATGAATGTTTCCGTGCTATCCTTGTCAGTCACGCTCATAATTGTAAGGGTTAGTCATTGGTGAATTCGGAGTTCGATTCTTGGACCGGTCAGATTGTTGGGCTCAGTTTGTTTCCCTTTCGCCCTTGCTCACTCAGCAGTATAATCAGGGACCTGGATGTAACGTAGACTTGCTGCTAGTGTTCCAGGGAAGATTGGGACTCAGCATAAAATTATTGTCTGGTTTAGTGTCCTCATTCAATTGACATAAAGCTAAGCCATCTTGTATAATTGTTTGTAGTATTCAGATTCTTGGGCAAAAGAACAATTGAAGGACCTAAAAATGCACAGGGTTTAAAAATGTTGAGATATAAGTCACTGAAGATGTGCTACGAATACTCCCAGCGAGAAAACTACGAATCCTCATCATGCGATCAAAAATTATTAATGGGAGAACTGCCTGTTATTTCCCCATCCTACTATTTCCAGTTATCGGCGCTGGTTCAGACTCATTGCAGATTACCGTCATCGCATTTCACGCCAATTAAAGCATTTGCCCAGACCTCCTTCAGCTCATCGTCTTCCACTGCATTAAGAAACATTCCGGAGCTGCTTCGAAACTTCTTCCTCTTCACCTTTATTGAATTTTCTGTTGGTTAAACTCGCTGCTTATCATGTCATTGTATTTCATTCCCAAGAACAGTTTTTGCTTCAACCTCCTTAAACTCATAGTGTTCCATTGAATCAACAGTAATTATCCCAACATTCCGGAGCAGCTTCGAACTCTGTTTTCATTTACCTTTATTGAATTTTATGGACAAGGCCCGTTGCATATTTCGATCGTTGTATTGAGATGGAGGGATGGCGTGGAGTGGTATATGAGAGAGGGGTGTGTGAGCTGGGGGGGGAGGGCAGTGAAATGGCGGGGGACATGGCGACATGGAGGCGATTTGTTTGTGGCCATCACTAACGGGATTAAGGCATCTGGTAGTAGATAGATATTTCACTCAAGGTAATTCCTCCGACACCTTTCAGCTCGTCGACTTCATTGCATCGACAGTAAACATTTCAACATTTAGGATATGTTTCGAACCCTCCTCCTTACCAACCTTACCGTATTTTCTGTGGATCAAATGCGTTGCAGATTCAAGCCATTTTGCATAACACCACTAATAGCGTTTACACCAACCCACTTCATCTCACTGCATCAAGAGCAAACATTCCAACATTTCGGAGCTCTTCGAACCCTCTTCCCATTTACCTTTATTTAATTGTCAGTGGCGGAGACTTGTTGCGTATTTGCGTTTCTCCTGCATACCCCGCCAGTTGCAGCAACTTTAGCAATACCGTGGCAAGGGCGAGGGCGTAGTATCCCACCCACCCACCAGCACATTCATTCCACCTGTTATCTCCTGAGCTCAGCGGATCAGCAGTGAAGGGTGTACAATGCCTCCTGCCTGGTGGTCATGGGAATAGGACGCTGATTCAGTTCTGGGCAGTTGTTTACCTATTTTAATCCGATGAGGTGCTTTATTGTCTTATTTTTGATACCTCCAGACGATTTTATTCAGCTTCGGGAGATCGTGGTGAGTAGATAAATGGGATATCTAACTCCCCAGTACATAAAATCCCTCCTGAGCTAATCAAAATCGTCTGGTGGGGACAAGAATTAAGTGAAAAATATTGGACCTCACTGAAATTAAAATAGCGATAATTCTCTTCCCACACACTGACGTCATGAAGATATCCCTAATAATAATAATAATAATCTAAGAAGGAAAGCAACAGCAGAATGAAATCGTCTGGCGTTAGCAGGAGAGATTAAGTTCATTCTAGAGACATACAGTGAGGGGAAAAAAAAAATGCTAGATTTTCTTTTCATTCCACAGCCAGATTATTACCTCAAGAAAGCACCCTCGTATAGTGCAGTGCTTAAGAGGGGAAAACAGAAAACAGAGCAAGGTAATAGAATGTAAGAAATATTAGCTACCATCACCACCCTCCTGCAAAGCCCTAGCCTCTGCATGAAGCCTAGCCTATCCCAGCCTAGCTCCTAGCCCTAGCACGGTGGTCGCTACACATCATTTACCTCCCAGCCCGCTCCGAGTTTAGACATCGTGCAATTAGAGCCAGACTTAGATTGTTTTGATCCAGTTATATATTATTCCTTGCACTGTTCGCTGTTCCTTGGGTTTGGGGTATTTTATTTTTATTTGTATTTTTTTGTGGTTTAGCTTTCACTTCTGTATTTTCCCTCTCTCTCTCTCTCTCTCTCTTTCTAATATTCTTGTTAATTGGTTGTGTTTGTTTTTGTCATTGCACCAAACGTTATCTAGAAATATGGACCTTTGAGATGGTGTGTGTGTGTGTGTGTGTGTGTGTGTGTGTGTGTGTGTGTGTGTGTGTGTGTGTGTATTGGATGGCTTTATTTGTGGTGACTACATGTGTCGACCCTTTGCTTTGCAGTTTTTGTTGTTCTCCTCACCTAACAGAGGAGAGAGAGAGAGAGAGGGACAGACGGACGGACGGACAGAACAGGAGGACATCAATAAGACACAGACGAGAAGGATTTCAGCAACCCAAGAAAAATAAGAACCGGAGAAAAGAAAAACAAGGGAATGAACAGAGAGAGAGAGAGAGAGAGGGGGAGGGAGGGAGAGAGAGAGAGAGAGAGAAGAGAGAGAGAGAGAAACCACAGAATCCTCCGGTGTCTCTTGCTCATTTGTATTTAAAAAGAAAATGGTCTTGCTCTCTTTAAAAACCTACTCTTAAAATTCTCCCTGTCAGTCTAACCCTTCATTCTTAAAACATCACGTATCTGTTTCTTTTTCATTTTAACTTTTTATCATGTAATTTAAGTCGTGTTCAGTGCTATTTTATCTGACCTTTGCCGTATGTCTTCATCCTGGACTTTTCTAAATTTAAGTGTGATGGTAATGCCTAGTTGGATCTTTTTGTTGCCTTGTCCCTTAAGTTTAATGTTTATTGCATTTTCATTCAACGATTTCCTCGTATCTGTCTCCCTTTTCATATTCTCCACCTCCATCTCTTCCTTATCCTTAACACCAGTCATTATCCCTATTTTATATACCTCCTCCTTACCCTTTACCATATCTCCCTCCCCACTTTTTTCTTTCCTACTTCCCACCCTCCTTTATCACTTATGCTCCACCCTATCTTCCCCTGCCTCCTACCTGTGTTTGTTCTCTGTCTTCCCTATCTTCCTGTCTTCCTCCTTCCTATCTTCCATATCTTCCTCATCATCATCTTCACTGTCGTCCTCCTCCCTGTCGTTCCCCTCCCTGTCTTCCTGTTTTCCTCCCTATCCTCCTCTGTGCCCTCCATCATCTTTTATTTCTTCTTCCACATCATCCATCCTTCCCACCTAAGTCTTCTTCCTCTTTTCTTTCTCCCACCCGCCCCTATCTACCTCCCCGGGCTCCTCCTCCAATCCTCCTCCCTCCATATTTCCCTCTCTCTCGCCTATTATTACGATCGTAGCTGATATAAGGGCTTAAAATTAATGACACTAACACCCTTGATTATGGTGACCTCTGATTATTATTATTATTATTATTATTATTATTATTATTATTATTGGTGGTGGTGGTAGTAGTAATAGTAGTAGCAGTAGTAGTAGTGGTGGTGGTGGTTGTAGTAGTAAAGTATCGTAGTAGTAGCAGCAGTATTGTGGGAATGAAAATAAAAAAAAATGTTGATGGAAAGGAAAATGATAAAAATCATCTGTTGGTAGATAAGGAAGATACAAAAAAATAATAATTTGTTAGATAAGGACAATACTAAAAATCGTCTGTTGGTAAAGAAAATACTTAAAAAAATCGTCTGTTGGAAAAAAAGTGCTAAAAATCGTCTGGGTAGAATAGAAAAAGAAAAAATCGTCTGTTGGTAGAAAGGAAGATATTAAAAAACCGTCTATTGGTAGATAAGGAAAATACTGAAAAAAATCGTCGGTTGGTAGAAAGAAAAGTAATGAAAAATCGTCTGTTGGTAGAAAGGAAAATACTAAAAAAAATCGTCTGTTGGTAGAAAGGAAAATACTTTAAAAAATCGTCCGTTGGTAGAAAGGAAAATACTGAAAAAAATCGTCTGTTGGTAGAAAGAAATATACCAAGAAATCGTCTGTTGGTAAAAGAAAATAAAGGAAAATACCAAAAAAATCGTCTTCGGTCAGTGAAAATAAAGTAGAAAAAGTAGTCTAGTAGCAAAAATTAATCGTCGCAATAAAACCCCCTGGAGGTTTAAAAAAAATCGTCTTTTGGAAGCAAGAATTAAGCAGATAAATCGTCCTAGTCGTGTGCATCTTCAGGCATCCAAATCATAGTGCTCCAAATCTGGCTATCTCGCTTCTGGCCCTACTTGTCTTATTCTCTCTCTCTCTCTCTCTCTTTCTCTCTCTTTCTCTCTCTAGTTTCGTAAATTATCGTTCTTCTTCTCTTTTCCTTCTAATATTCTTTCCTATTTTTCATGTACTTTTTCTCTTCGTACTTCATCCCTCTTGCTACCTCTTCTCTTTCTCTCACCCCTTCCTGATTCCTTTCTCTCCCCTTCCTCCGTCACCTCTTCCACCCCCCCCTTTCTCTCTCTCACGTCTTCCCCCCTCCATTCGCTCCCCTTTCTCACCTCTCTCCCTTGCACCTCTTTCACACCTTCCTCCCCTCTCTATTTTTCCACCTCTCATGCACCCCTTTTACACCCCTTCCTACGCCACCGGCTGTGTGATCTCCCCATTTCAATTCCAAACATTCCCATTTTTTCCGTTCTCTCTCTCTCTCTCTCTCTCTCTCTCTCTCACACACACACACACACACACACACACACACACACACACACACACACGAATCTGTCCATGTCTTTTCACGAATATTAACAAGCATACTCATTTTTCAACTTTTTTTTTGTTTTTGTTTACACCACTCCATCTCCTTCCCACTTCCTTCCTTCTTCCTACCCTCCTCCTCCCACACCTCTCACTTCTTCCGCCACTTCTTCCACCATTCTCTCATCTCGAAATTTCATCTCAGTCTCCCCTTTCTTTCCACCTCTCTCTCCTCTCCTTTCCATTCTCTCCCCTTCATCAGTCCCTTCTCTCCCTTACCCCCAACTCTATCTCTTTCAACATTCCTCTTCCTCTCATCTTCTCCCTCCCCCCTCTATCTCTCTCCCTTCCTCTCTCCCTATCTTTCTCCTTCCTCTCCATCTCTCTCTTTCCTCCCTCCATGACCCCCTGTTCTCCTTATTCTTTATCCTCACCTCCATGTAATTTTTTTACTGCAGTTGTTGATGAAGGGTGAATAGTTGAGAGAGAGAGAGAGAGAGAGAGAGAGAGAGGTATCAGGTAAAGAAAGATAGGAAAGACAGAGAGCGAGAAATGAAAAAGAAGGACTGAGTGAAAAATTATAGGAATGACGGAGAGCGAGAAATGGAAGGAAAAAGATAGACTGAGTGAAATAGAAGCGATAAGGAGAAAGAGAGAGAGAGAGAGAGAGAAAGTATTGATGGGTCGAGTATGGCTGTGGCGCTGATGATAAAGATGTATAATTAATTGAGCGTCGGACCCTACCCAGCTATCTGATCGGGCCGAGGCTAGGCTGGGTGCGCCCGTGGATAACTCTCTTTCTCTCTCTCTCTCTCTCTTTCTCTTTCTCTCTCTCTTTCTTTCTTTCTTTCTCTCTTTCCCTTCATCCCCCTCCCCCCAGCCTTTTGCTATCCTGCCTTACCTTTTCTTGTCCTATTTTGTGTTACTTCATCAGACATACTTTCTTTATCTCTTCAACCTTTTCTCTCCTCTCTTTACCTTTCTTCTCTGCATCTTCCCTCTTCTTTCCTCCTCCTTTTCCTCCCTCTTCCACCTGTGCTCTCTTCCCTCTGCCATGTACCGCTCGCCTGTTTCTACTTTACTTTCCATTGTAATTTCTGCCTCCCTCTTCTGTCTTTTTCTCTTCTCCATTTTCTCCACCACCCTTCTGTGTCTCCTCTCCTTTCTCGCTATCGTCTCTGTCTCCGCTCCCTGCTTTCTCCCCTCTCCCTTTTCTGTCTTTTCTTGTCTTCTCTTCTGTCTCTTTTCTCAACCTCCTTTTTACTTTTCTTTCTTCTCGTTTCCATCCCCACCTTCCTCTTCCTCTCCTCTTTCTCTTCCTGCTTTCTGGCCTATCTTGCTTCAACAACTTTACCCTACTCTACCCTACCCTATCCTTCTTTACCCTACCGTACCCTGCCATACCTTATGTCCATTTCATACTCCCTTGCCCCTCACACCCTGCCAATCCCCTTTCCCTTCCCTGCATTCCACCCCTTCTTATTCTTCTCACCCTACCATCCTGTCAATCATCCTTTTCCCTTTTCCACCATGCTTTCCCACCATCTTTCCTTCCTACCAACCAACTGTCTTGCCAACTTACGTATACCAATGTCCCTGTCTTGCCTCCTTACCTACCTACTCACCTGTCTACCTGCTTTCCTACCTATCTACTGTTGTTCTGTCAGCCTCGTCCTACCTTACGTACAGCAGCAACTGTCTCCTTACCTTCCAGTCTGAGTTCCTAAATATCCTCTCTCTCTCTCTCTCTCTCTCTCTCTCTCTCTCTCTCTCTCTCTCTCTCTCTCTCTCTCTCTAACTTCCTTGTATCTTCCAGTTTTTTTTATTTTTTTTCATTTATATTTTCTGGTGTTCCTGTCACATTTTTCATTCTTTCTTTAACTTTTCTTTCTGTCGCAACTTTTAGCTGCGTCAGGCAGTGGATTGATGGATGAATGCATAGATAGATGAATGGCTAGATAGATAAACAGACGGATGGGTGGATGGATGGATGGAGGGAGGGATGGATGGAGGGATGGAAAGCTAGTTAGGTATAGATACAATATATAGATCGATCGATTGATTTTGAGGTGCTGGGCATTAGATGGGTGATACAGGTAGACTGATAGATGTAAGTGATAGATATAGATGGATCGATGGATACTTATTGGATAGATACGGTATAGGTGGATACATAAACAGATTAATAGTAGGAAAAATAGAGTAGGTAAATAAGAATAAAGAGATAAGTAGATAGATAAGTAGATAGATACAGGTAAGGATACAGGCTGATAAATATTGTGGAGAAGGTTTGAAAGCCAGAATCTGACAAGGGATCGCCGTAGTCATTACTAATATTGACGATGGTGTTACATTTGGCACATAAGGAAGGCGAGAGGCAGGTCTGGCTAGCTGGCAGAGTGTAATGAAGAGCAACTGGGGGAGGGAGGGGGTGAAGAGGGAGAGGGGCAGAAGAGGAGAGAGAGGGAGAGAAGAGGAGGAGGAAGAGAAGAGGATGAACTTTGAAAGAGGGAAGAGGATGAGGGTGAAAGGAGGAGAGGATGAAATTTAGAGGGGAAGAAGAGGAAGAGGAAGGGTGAAAGAAGAGGAGAGGATAAATTTTGAAGGGGAGGAAGAGGAAGAAGATGAGGGAGAGAAGGGGAGAGGATGAGCCGTGAGGGGGAAGAAGAGGAAGGGAATGAACTTTGAAGGTGAGAAAGAGGAAAAAGATGAGGGAGAGACGAGGAGAGGAAGAAAACTGAGGAAGGGGACGAGGGGGAGAAGAGTAGATGAAGTGGAGGAAGGATAATGACAGGGAGAAGGGGAGGATGAGAATAAGGGAGAGGAGGAGAGTGAGGGGAGGGAAGCAGAGTTCAGAAAGAGGGGGAGGAGAGAATGTGGAGTGAGGGAGGGAAGGAAGTAAGACAGAGGAAAAGGAGAGAGGTGAAGTGGATGAGTAGGGGAAGGAGTTGAGAAGAAATGAAAGGATTAGACTAAGGAAGAGAAAATGGTTGAGGAAGGGGATGGAATGGAAGGAAGTTTAAGGTGGTGAGGGGGGGAGAAGGACACGAGAAAGTGAGTGGAGTAAGGAAGATGATGGAGAGGAGGAGGTTAGGGAGAAAAGAGTAAGGGAGATAAAGATAGGGGTGAGAGAGAGAGAGGAGAAGGTTCAGAGAGAGAAAGAGAGAGAGAGAGGGGGGGGGTATATGCACCTTGGACATTACATCACAAAGGTACATGCGTTAGTAAATTATATTCCCACAGAAAAAAAAAAAAAAGACTGGGCACATGCAGGTTAAATACGACTCCACAAATCACCTGAGCCTCGTTATTCAAAGGTATAATTAATGTGGTTCACCTGTCCCCATGGCACTTACACCCCTAATGAGGCCGAGAGATCATTACGGTACTCATTGACGGGGAGATAGTGGGCAGTTTGTTTTTAATCCCAGGCTTAAAATTAATGATGGGGGTACCTGGTTATGTGAGTTTGGAAGTGTTGGGGTGTGGCTGATTTGTCTCTCTCTCTCTCTCTCTCTCTCTCTCTCTCTCCCTGTGTGTGTGTGTGTGTGTGTGTGTGTGTGTGTGTGTGTGTGTGTGTGTGTGTGTGTGTGTGTGTGCGCGTGTGTGTGTGTGTGTGTAATGAGAGTAATTGTTATGATCATGAATGTATTTCAAAAAACTGTATAGCATGCGGTGACAATTTTAAACCTATATTATAAGGTGATAATACACACACACACACACACACACACACACACACACACACACACACACACACACACACACACACACACACACACACACACACACACACACACACACACACAGTCAGTCAGTCCCGCATCCATCCTTGTCTAATTTCCCGGAGCTAAACACGAGTGATGTGCCGGGAATAAGGCGTGTAGTGTCCTCTCACAAGACCTAATTGTGCAGTGTAATTAGCTGTGATTAACCCCTTTACCCCACCCCCCTTTCTCCCCCCTTACCCATTGTCCCATCCCCCTTACCCTGTGTCTAAAATTACTTATCGTTACCCCCCTTTCTTGCCTTCTTATCCACTCTCTTTCTTGGTAACTCTCATTCTTACTGCCCCAACCTCACTCTTTCCTTTTTCCCTTCCCCTTACTCTCACTTTTCACCCTTTAGCCTCCCCTTACCCTCACTTTTACCCCCCTCCCCCCACTAAAGCTCTCTCTCCGTTCCCTTTACTCCTTCTGTCATTCTTCTCTCTCACATCCTTCCCCCACTCCCTCTGTTCCTCTTCCTCCTTTTCACTAGTCTTATCCCCTTTGTCCATCTCGTATCTCTCAACCTTGCTTACTCTTTCACCTCTCTTTCCCTTCTTAATTTTTCCCTTCCTCTTCCTTGCCTTTTTTTTTTTCTCTCTAACTCTTCCTCATTCGCTGTCCTTTTGCACATTTTCATCCCCTTCCTTTTCCTCTGATGCGGATCCTTTCCTTTCCTTCTCCTCCCTTTCCTTACATTGTCCTCAGTTTCCTTATATTTTTCTTCCTTCCTCAGTTCCCCATTAACTCCCATTATTTTGTTCCCCTTTCTGACTTCCCCATCTTTCCCTTCCCATTTCCTCCCCATCCATTTCTGATGCCTCTGTTCTCCGTACCTTCCCCCTTTGCTTACCACTCTCCTCCTCCACCTATCTTTCTCATTCCCCTCTCTTCTCTTCCCCCTCTCTTCTCTTCCTCCCTGTTCACTTCTCCCCTTTTCTCTTTCCACTTTCTTCTTACCCACTCTTTCCCTTTCCCTCTTTCCTCTTCCCCTCGCTTCCCCCATTCCCCCTCCCCTTTCCCTTCCCGCCACCAGCACCTCAGTGTCCTGACTTGGCTGGAAACGTCTTGTAGCAAATGAACTGTGTGTGTGTGTGTGTGCGTGTGTGTGTGTGTGCGCGTGTGTGTGTGTGTGTGTGTGTGTGTGTGTGTGTGTGTGTGTGTGTGTGTGAGAGAGAGAGAGGGGGGGGAGGGGGAGTGCACTATTTTCTCTACCCAGCTCATGATATTAGTGAATGTTATTTTTATTTTTCTCTTCCTTTAATCTCTACCTCTGACTTTATCTCTATCACGTATTGTTAATGTGATGTCTGCATTATTCGCTCTAAAGATATGCTTCTCAAAATAAATAAGGAAAGAAAGAAAATAAAGACAGTCTACCCACTCTAATAAGGTTCGGTTTTTTCTTTATAAGCTGACGATTGGACGGTGTGGTTTATATGCACCGGTTAAGGATTAGACTATTTGTTCATCCATGCTAGCTAAGGATTGAAGGATGTCAGAGGATTGTAGGATATGTGTCGATACCACGAAGGATTGGAGGATGTCAAACCATCGTAGGATATGTATTGATACTGCTAAGGATTTGGGGATATCTAAGGACGGTAGGATATGTGTCTATACTGCTGAGGGCTGGAGGATGTGTAAGGATTGGAGGATATGAGTCTGCAAGCTAAGGGTTGGAGAATGTCAGGATTGTAGGATGACTCTGCATGATAAGGATTGGAGGATATTTAATAACTGTAAGGACTTCAGGATAACCAAGGATCGTAGGATATGTCGATACAATCTACGGATTGGAGGACTGGATTAGGATGAGCCTGCAGGAGTCTCACAATCACCAATCTCCGCCAGGATGAGGTACAATCGAGTTTGTGATGCGTTTAAGAGGGGAGGCATTTTTTACTGTAATTAGGAGATAGGTAATTTCAAGGTGCATCAACATCTCATCAATACCGGCCAGACAGGTGAGGTGAGGTGAGGTGAGAGAGAGAGAGAGAGAGAGAGAGAGAGAGAGAGAGAGAGAGAGAATAAAAAAGACAAGCGTTTTACTTGGATTTATTAATGTTAGGAAATAATAAAATAATAAAATGATATACAGAAAAATATAAAATGGCAATATAAAAAGAAGAGAATAATTAATAAATGATTAAGATATAGTTACCGGAAGATAGTGAGAAACAGTAACAAAAGATGATAAAAACATGAGAAAAGATAAGAAGTGAAAATATAGAGAGAGATAGGTTAATGTGGGTTGAGAATGTGTGCGTGTGTGTGTGTGTGTGTGTGTGTGTGTGTGTGTGTGTGTGTGTGTGTGAGAGAGAGAGAGAGAGAGAATCATTAGACTTAGACCCGCTTGAGATATCACGCTCGCTTTGCTCTGTTGCCTGGACCTCCTTGATTGATTAAGACGCCAGAATGTGCTACGCTGAATTATTGAGAGAGAGAGAGAGAGAGAGAGAGAGAGAGAGAGAGAGAGAGAGAGAGAGAGAGAGAGAAATAAATAAAACAGTGAATTTATACAAAAAGTTGGAAGGACAGAAATAAGAGATAGAGGAAGAGACAGAATATTTGAAATTACAAAATAAGGAGAATAATAATAAAAAAAAGAGTATGATTATATAACGAGAGAGAGAGAGAGAGAGAGAGAGAGAGAGAGAGAGAGAGAGAGAGAGAGAGAAGAGAGAGAGAGAGGCACCATACACCCCGCCAATACCCATTTACCTTTGGGAATTGAGGGAATACGCATAGAGTCATATTAACTAGCACTCCTGGCCATTTCGGAATTAAAATCTGCTGTGTTTTATTTTTTTTTCTATGGAGGGCATTTTGCAAACAGGGTAAAACACGGGCAAACCAGGTCAGTCGAACACGCGTGCACTCAGTACCATGCATATAAAAACACACACACACACACACACACACACACACACACACACACACACACACACACACACACACACACACACACACACACACACACACACACACACACACACACGCAATTTCTCTCTCTCTCTCTCTCTCTCTCTCTCTCCCTCCCACGGCACGACCTCCCAAACTCAAGTGACAGTAAATGAATCACGTGATCAATTAATTATGCCATAATGAGTGAGCCAGTGATTAGCGTGATTGATCGCGAGAGTTGAGGGAGCAGGAGGTTGCGGAGGAGACACTGAAGGAGGAGGAGGAGGAGGAGCAGGAACAGGAGCAAGAGGGGGAGGAGGAGGAGGAAGATTTGGGTGTTAGTGATCCTGGAAGGAGGAAAAGGAGAACGAGAAGTCATAGAAGGGAGGAGGAGGAGGAGCAGGAGGAGGAGACAGAAACGAGAGAGAGAGAGAGAGAGAGAGAGAGCATTAAAGAAGGTGCTGGAAAGTGGATGTGGGAAAGGAGCTCATTAGGGAAGTAGTAGAACCCAAGAGTAGTACGTAGGACAGAATTCTTGGGACTTTGGTGATGGATGGCGTTATCCTCACCTAAACATGCGCCTTACGTGATATCCTAACTTAGAGCCAAACCAACCCTAACTACACCATACGATCTAAACCTAGCATCTAGCTAAGTCTTCATAACCTAACTTAACCTAACTTAATACAGCACCACCTCTTAATCATAATAAACCACCGATTCTCTAGTTGCTGCTTTGACCTAATGTAAGTGAATCGTAAATGTTCAGGACGAAGCCTAACTAAATGTAACTAAATAGCGAATCTCCTGTTAGCCTAAACTAGTATTAACCACCCTTCTCTTTTTGTCTTTCTTTGATCTAAACGAGAACCTTCAGTAGATAACCTAATCAAACTCATCCAGATAAGTGGAAATGAATTGATATCGCTTTTGGCATTTGTTTTGTTCAAATTTATGTAAGGGACGTTTCGCTGGCCGTCCACCCCGACTTCTCTCCTTGTTTACATGAATAAGAACTTGCTAACACCATCTAATCCAGCCTAACCTATAATCACTACACCACATGAAACGGCACATCACTACACTACTCCTACGCTACACTACACTACACTACATTACACTACACGAAACGACACCCAACATTGCATCTCTAGTCTTGTTTTCTTTGCTCTCCTCTCTTTCCTTGCGTCTCTTGCTTTGATCTCACTTCTCGGCTTTTCTCGTCCTCTCGATTTTTCTCGTCTTCTCGTTCCTTTTCCTCTCTTCTCTTTCCTCCTCTCTTGTCGTCTCATCTCTTCATGTCTTTTTTCCTCCCTTATATTCTCGTCTTTTCTCCTCTCCTATCTTCTTGTTTCTCCTATCTTCTTTTCTCTCCTCTCCTCTCATCTTTTCACATCAGTCAGACTAACCCTGTGACATTCCAACGACAAGATTCCTCCAACCAGTTCGGCCTGTCATTCCTCCTCCTCCTCCTCCTCCTCCTCTTCTTCTTCTTTCGATCTTTCCATTCTGTCTCCCTCCTTTGATACTTCCTTTCTCCCTCCCTCTTTCGATCCATCCTTTCTTTCTCCCTCCTTTGATCCTTCCTTTCTTTCCCCCTCCCTCTCTCTCTCTTCCTTCCTTCCTCTCTCCCTCCCTCCCCTCCGTGGTGGGAGTGGAGTGTTTTACAAGTCACTCCAGACAGAGGGTCCCGGGTTCGAGTTTCGGCCATTAAACCACAACACATGTCTTTTTGGTCACTCTACCTTGTTGGGACTCAGGTGATATTTTTATTATTATTATTATTATTATTATTATTATTATTATTATTATTATTATTGTTGTTGTTGTTCATCATCATATTATTATTATTGTTGTTCATCATCATCATCATATTATTATTATTATTATTCTCTAACACACCCTCTCTTCCTCCGTACAGGGATGGTGGTGAGGACGGGGCCAACATAACAATGGTGTGGTGTTGTGTGCTTTGGAGGGGGCGTGCGAACCCCCGGCCCCCCACATGGACTTGCCCCCTCCTCCTGCTCCTCATCGTAGTCATCGCCCCAACACACCTACTTCCCTCCGCCCAGGCTTTCGGTAAGTACAAGATACTATTTAACTGTCTTGAGGAAAATTTGGCCATCTTTTTCCTCTTTTTGTGGTGGAAAACAGAGGAGGAAAACGAAGGAAAATTTGGAAGGGTTTTGGATGGGTAGGGAAAGTTTGCTGAGGATGTTGTGTGGTGGAGGAAAGCCAGGGAAAATAAGAAAAATGGAGAATTAGTTAGGGTCTGGGAAAATTTTTGTTAGCTTGTGGTGGAGAAAGGTAAGGGATGGAAGGAAAATGTTGCGGAGTTAAAGTTAGGGAAAATTTGGTGAGTTCTGTTGTGGAGAAAGTGAATGGGAAAATAAAGGATATGGTGGGGCTTTAGCAGGCTTAGGGAAAATTTGGTGGGGGATGCTGTGTTGTGGAGGAAAGTTAAGGGAAAATTAAGGAAAATATTGAAGATACTTCATGGGCTATAATTATGTGCTGCTGTCCATCGTTTTCTAGGAAAGATTGGAGCTTAGAAGAGAGAGAGAGAGAGAGAGAGGGGGGGGGGGAGGGAGGATTGGGAAGCGACGAAAATTCAGGGAGGGAGGAAGAAAATGATGATGAAGAGAATTAGGGTGAAAAATTGAAAGTCATATTCCCCAACTCACTCTTGATCCCCCCCCTTCTTCTCCCAAACACTTCACCGTCATACACATCTTCCTTTAACTTTTATCTTCTAAACTAACAAGATCCTTTAAAGTATCTACCGACTCAGTGTAGTTGATAGCTAAGAGTCGTCAGATCGGAAGCTTGATATGACTAGTAACCAAGGAGACGCATTCGTATCTCATAACTAGGGCCCATCTTTCAGGCAACCACGACCAGGTACTCAAGTTATGGGATGGTTCAATTTCTTCTCGTGAAAATAAGAACTTGATATTTTAGTCACATTCTGTCTCCCTCTTGTTCCGACCTCCACACGTTCATATTCCCTCCAAAAAAGCATTCTGGGTCTACCTCTCATTCCCTTTCGTACTCTCCCCCTCTTGTATTATTTCCCGTAACCTTAAGACTGCGTGATCGAAACCCCTGTAACATATAATAGAGGTTTGGGTGAAGGCAGGGGATAATTCCGAGGTATTTTTAGTATTGTTAAGTGATGTTAAATCGTGAAACTGCTCTTCCTTAATATTGGTTGTCATTCTCCTCTCTCTCTCTCTCTCTCTCTCTCTCTCTCTCTCTCTCTCTTTCTTTATCTATCAATCTATGTCTAAATGTCTCCTCGTCATATCAGTGTAATATATTTGTCCATTCTGTCTGTCTGTCTCTCCATCCATCCATCCATCTATCCATCCGTCAGTTAAGTTCCTCTCATCTCTTCTCTTCTCATTTCTTCTCATCCTTCCTTCCTTCCGTCCTTCCTTCCACATCTCAGTCATCCCCACATGGTTCACATCCTAATACGTTAAAAGCACTCAGATATTCTTAAGTAACTCCTAAGACCTTGTTCATGCGTTTTCCTCAGTCCTAAAGATTTCCTTCCTCTCTTCTCTTCATCACCCCTTCCGCATCCGACCCTTTTTTTGCAGTCTTACATTCATATCTTTTCCAATATTTATTTACTTCCCCCTGTGTCTCTTTCCTCCCTCCTCCGTGTCTCTTTCCTCCATCCCAGGTCTTTTCCCTCCATGTCCCTACTATTTTACTTTCTTCCCTCTCGTGTCTTCCTCTCCTTCTTCCCTCTCTGTTCTTTTTCTCTTCTTAACCTCTCTCTCTCTCTCTCTCTCTCTCTCTCTCTCTCCCTTACTATTAAGACTGTCCTGAGAAGCCGACATCAAAGGCAGGAGTAAGACGCCTTGAGAGAGAGAGAGAGAGAGAGAGACAGAGACAGAGACAGACAGACAGACAGACAGACAGACAGACAGAAAGAAAGCTGCAGTAGAAAGTGGGCAAGATAAATTTCCAAAGGGCAAAAAGGGAGCATATGGGCTACGTATAAAAAAAAATGAAGGAAAGGGCAGAAGGGCAAAGGGAAATGAACGAGAGAAGGGGGGAAATGAAGGTATGGAAGGCCAGGAGTCAAAGTGGACATGACAGGCCAGTGAAGTGGAAAGGGAAGGGTAAATGGAAAGGGAGGAGGGAGAGGGAGGCGGGTGAAAAAGTCTGACCAGCGGAAAAGGGGAAGGGAGAAGGGTCAGAGGAAGGGAGGAGGAGGGAGTTGTTACTAGGAAAGAAGAGGAGGGGAGGAGGAGGGAAAGGGGAAGAGGAGAAGGGGGAAATGGTGGAGATTTGGGATGGGGAAAGGTAAAAGCATGGACCAGGATAAAAAGAAATGGGTGGTGAAAGAGGGGGAGGGTGGATGGAGAAGGGACAAGATACTAGGGAATGGAGGATTAGTGGGGAGAAAGGAAGGGGGAAAGGGAGAAAGGGGGAACCAGGGGAACCGGGAAGAAAAGGGGAAGGGGGAACTAGGAGAAGAGGAAAGAAAGGGGAATGGGGGACCCAGAAGAGGGAAGAAAGTATTGGGCAGGGAAGCAATACAGGGCTAATAGATACTTAAAGTGTGGATAGGGGAAAAATGAGGAGAGAGAGAGAGAGAGAGAGAGAGAGAGAGAGAGAGAGAGAGAGAGAGAGAGACTTAAAGGAAAAAGAAAAGCGAGAACAGGAGGAAGAAAGAATGGGGAAGAATGGAGAGACGAATAAGACATGGAGGAGGAGGAAAACTGAAACGGAGAGAGATTATATAATCCGTATAAAGGAGGAGGTACATGAGGGAGGAGAATTGAAGGAAATTGAGAGAGAGAGAGAGAGAGAGAGAGAGAGAGAGAGAGAGAGAGAAAGGAACAGTTATAAAGAGAAGATACAGGCAGGAGAAACTAGTTTTTGCTAGGATGGTACGAGAGAGAGAGAGAGAGAGAGAGAGAGAGAGAGAGAGAGGGGCAAAATTGGAAGGAGTACACCCATTTTCCAGTTACAATGAGCTTTAAGAGAGAGCAGTAATTTACCCATTAGAAAAGACATTATAAGAAAGAACTGGTATTTCCCATTAAAAAGAGAGAAAATGGGGCGGAAAAGAGGAGGAAAAAGAGGTTCAAGTGCTCTCAGTTTAGTTGAAGAGAAAGAAGAGAAAATCACTTGGGAGAAATTGAAGCACGAAGATGGACCTTGATAGCTCCGTCTCCCCAGCTCACCATCCTCCTTTCTGGGGGGAATGAGAGAGAGAGAGAGAGGGAGAGAGAGAGAGAGAGAGAGAATGCGCGTACAAGCTGGGAAGAGAGAGAGAGAGAAAGGAAATTTAGATCCTACCTATTGCTTTACAAATAGGCCTAAGGAGTGTCATTTTAGGCTGAGGCAGACACGGTAAAAATTTTCAGACATTTTACTTTCTTGCGGTGATTGCCTCCTTTATTATATTATTGTCCCTATGTCATTTATTGTGAAGTATATTTAATTTTCCCAGTTTGAGGTTATTCTCAGTATATATGCATTCCTCATTTTTCCAGTCCCATAGACCAGCGTTGTGAATATACTGTATATATGTATAGCTTGGGGTGTAGGTGTATCCATTTGCTTATTAAAAAGGGCTGTTGGGAGAGAGCAGGCTGGATTATAGTAAGTAAAAGAGTATGTTAGTGAAAGAGGAGGAAGTGAGAGACTGTAGAGAGAAATGGATAAATATGTACATGTAGTAATATATAAATGAGAGAGAGAGAGAGAGAGAGAGAGAGAGACGTGAAAGATGAGAGGTTTATAAGTTAGAGGAAGAGGAAAGTGAAAAAATCTGCACAGGAAAATGAAAAATATATACCTGCAATAAAGTATAAATGAAAGAGAAAGAGTATGTACGTGAAAAATGAAAGATAAGTTGAAGAGGAAGAGGAAGGTGAAAGAATGTGTGAGAGAATGAGAGAAGTGAAAACCAAAGAAAAACTATTTATCCTTCTTTATCAGCCTTTGTTTATCTCTTATCTGTCTCTTGTCGGACGCCTTGCCTTGTTAAGATTGGCTCTCACACCAGTACCTCGATGCATTTCCGTTCCTACTCATTAACAACGCCTTTTCCTAGAACTTGCTACCCTTCCTCATATCCTACCTTGCCTCGTTATTCCCACTTGCTTTCGTTCGCATGGAGGATAGAATAACCTTAGCTTTTTATTTTTTTTATTTTTTAGCTCTCTCTAAAGCTGTATTCATCAGACGGTATCAAGATGAAAATAATAAATGAGGCTATGACATTAATGGGTTTGTTAGATTATTTTTTATTTTTATTTATTTAACACTCTCGTCTGACGATTTGATTCACCTTGGAAAGATCTCGAAGTGAAGGGGTACTGATTTTCTCTAGTCTCTATCACACTAACTTACCGGTATAATTTGCTCAGTCGAATATAATATTTTGTTTTTGGTCGAAATGGTGGCCCAAGTTTGTCTTTTGTGTGAATGTTTCTCCTTCAGAAATTTGGGTACGTCTACTGTATTGGCAGACGGGAGAAATTGCTGAGATTGATTAATAATATAATAATAATAATATTAATAATAATTATAATAGTAGTAGTAGTAAAAGATTTCAGCCTTCTTGAGTTCTCATTTGAATGAAAAGTAGAGTAGTATTAACCTGATTCAGAAATTCAATTGCTATTTCAACAGAAAGAGGATATACCGTGATTGATCTACAGTTTAATAGCTAATCCACAGACTCTCGATATTTTTTTTTTATAATATTGAAAACCTAACCACATTTTAAGTAGATCTAAAAAAAAAAAAAAGTTATGGATAGGAGTTAGGAAATTACCAGTTTTTAAAAGGTACAGGACTATATAAGAATTTGGAATTGTATCGAAAAGTCGCCCACAACCTAAATAAACATATGGATTTAAATTTAGACCATACTGTAGCTTGGGATTTCATAAGTTCGCTATTTAAAGTACCTATGACGCCTACAGAGAGAGAGAGAGAGAGAGAATCTTCCCAAATCTGAACGAATACATAGCGGAAAATTCGAACCGTCTGAAGCACGCATTACTAAGGGATATGGGTTTTCACTGTATTTCGCCAGTTGTACATATTCTTCAGACGGAAATGGGGAGATAACTTTCTCTGTATATCCCGTCTCTTCCGTGCCAAATAGTTTAATTTAACGATACCTTTGTTGTTGTTGTTGTTGTTGTTGTTATTATTATTATTATTATTATTATTATTATCATTATCATTATTTGTAGCTCTGTGATTTTATTGGCGTTGGAGAGGAAAATAGGTTGAGATAAAAAGGTAAATTGGTCAAACTTGTAAACAGTACATTTGTGTTTCAGGTGTAAAAAAAAAAAAAAAAAAAATCACGAAAAACTCTACGGGAAATTTACTCCTTATCGACCATTAGTTCCTGTACTAAATATTTGCCCAAAATAGTGCCCAACACACAAGAAAATGTACGAAAAAGAAAAGAAATAATCAGCCGACCATGGAATCGTAAGAAGGTGAACCCTTAAATCGCGCCGCACCGTAAGTCGGATCCCAGCGCGCGGTCACCGGGAAATGGCGGATCTTAACCCTTTCGTCTTCCGTGGACGCATGAACACTTTTAGGCTCCTGCAACTCTCTGTCAGCTGAATAAAATCGTCTGGTGTTGGCTGGAATAGAATACGAAAGATATGCAAAAATAAGGTTAATTGTGACTATCGACGCAAAGGCTCTTATAACTCACTCCATAACTCACTGTATAGCCAACTGTTATATTTAATGTAATTTTTTTATTCATCACTGAAATTCATATACCGGTATCAGTATTATATTCTTCTCTTAGTATGTACATTAATTTAGATAAGTATTCTCCCCGTTAACTCTTATTCTCTTAGTATACCGTAGTATATTGTCATAATTTTATAATTCAAGTATAATAACGGTATGATTTTACTATTTAAATGATCTTCTGTTATTATCTACATCTATAACACGTTGGGAGACTTCATGTTTACGCGGGGAGGTACAGATGTAAGCCAGCTGATGTGTGTTGCTTATTGGTCATGAGCCAGACGCTGCTAGAATGTCATGATTCGGCACTGGCCAGCTGTCTTCCTACCACATGAGGAGACTATTTCATGTGCACACAGCATATTCATGACACTGGGCAACACACACGAAGGAAACACTATTACCCCTACCCTGAAAGATTGTATGAGAGACAGAGATCAGCCAGACTCCGTGGATGTAACCCAACTCGCTTCCAATAAAGCATCCAGTTGCAGTACGGAGTCTTTAAGAGTAACCTGAAATCCTGATGGTATACGGGCACTACGTTTCACATTTCTTTCACTTCTCTGTCTGTTTATTTCACTTCGGTGCAAAGCCTGTATCTCATCAATCTTTCCCACTGTTTGTACTTCCATCCTTTTAACACTTTTATGCAGAAATCTGTCCATGTCTCAGAATTCTATATATGCATTTGTTTACCTGTCTCACCTTTGAACAGGTATCTATCCGTACGTAATTTATACATCTGTCTAACTGTATATCTCATCTGTGCATATATCTGTCCATGTATTTTACGTTTGTATTTCTGCCCATGTCTGTCTCACATCTGTTCCTTATATCTGTCTATCTGTCTGGTCCTGTCATGCCTGTCGCCGCATCCCCTGAGGGGTACTTAGGATCTGTCTTTTCCCACCATACACCACCACCACCGTCTAGTCAAACTTTTGCACCTTTCCTCGTTCGAGGCCTCTCCCTACTTCTACCACACACCTGTTACCGTCTCGCAGTTTATCTCCTAGCTCACACTCGGTCTCTTCTCCTCCTCCTCCCATCCACTCTACATATTCCTGCTTCTACCACGCTCCTGTTATCTTAGTTTATCACTTATTTCACCCTCGGTCTCCTCGCCTCCTCCCATACACTCAACAGTATCTCTCATCTCGTCTGTCTTAAAAGAAAAAAATAAAACAAAAAGAAATAAAAGAAAACAAAAACTGGAAAATAAAACCATCATCATCATCCGGACCTCCTCTCCCACCCTAGGGTAGGGTGAGGAGTAGCAACATCCAGGCAGTCCAAGTTTGCCCAGTCCAATTCACTCATCATTCAAGCCCCCGGAATCCTGGTTCTGTCTGATACGCCAGAAAACTTTCACCACATTCCGTAGCTTCACCTAAACGTATCCGATTAACTCAATCCGGACGCTGCCATGTTAAAAAGGGGTGCCAAATCCCTGATCATGCACTGCTCCTCACAACATTCATCCAGCCAGCTCGATCTCATTGTCAGGTCCCTACCCTCACCAACTGCCAAACCTCTCTTCCTCACACACACACAATCACCATATCCCTCCTCTTTCTTCTTCGCCTGCCCGTCCTCCTCCCTCCTTCAGATTCGCTGAGGAAAAAAAAAAAAATGAAAATAAAACTAGAAAATGAAAAATATAAAACAAAAAACGAAAAATAAAACTAACGGTAAAAATGAAAAATAAAATAAAACTTAAAAATGAAAAGTAAAATAACACTAAAAAATGAAAAATGAAATAAAGCTAAAAATGAAAAAATAAAACAAAGCTAAAAAATGAAAAATAAAACAAAAAAATAAAAGAAAACTAAAAACAAAAGTGCAAGAATAAAACCAAAAAGAAAACTAAAATAAAGCGAGAAATGAATAAAAAATAATAAAAAAAAAACTTGAAAAAACAAAATAAAATAATCTGAAAATGGCAATAATCTAATAAAACTTGTCACCAGATTCAAGGAGATTAATGAGTAAAGACGTCCTTGGTGTGAATGGGTGGAGAATGAAGGCTTAATTAACTCTGGCTAATGAGGTGAGTGAGATCCAAGGATGAATCTAATAATGTGACCTCGCCGATAATTGACTTTTTAATTATAGAGGAAAGTTTGGAGTTCATTTTAATTCCCTGTCTCACTCTGCCACCTTTCTCCTCTCTCTCTCTCTCTCTCTCTCTCTCTCTCTCTCTCTCTCTCTCTCTCTCCTTTTTCATAGCCTGTCTGCTGGTCTGTCTGTCTATCTATCTGTCTGTAAAATGGGAAAAATCTGGAGCCTGCATACAAAGACTGGAATATAAGCGAAATGCAGTGTTTACAAAGGTGAAGTTCAGAGAGAGAGAGGCTACACTTGAAAAACGTCCAAAAATATAAAAATGGAAAAGGTAGGGAGTTACAGGACGAACGAGGATAAACTGAAAGAAATAGAGAAAATTCATGTGGAGAAATATTCGTAAAATCTTGTAGGAAAAGATGAAATGGAGAGACAGGGAGAAGTTGGTAAATTTAACAGAAGCGTGTCGATACAGAACTAAGAGAAGGTGGGAGAAAGGAGAATGCCAGCCAAAGAGAAAGTAAGAGAATCAGGGAATTTTTAGAGAACAGAAGAAATTGGGGAGAATTGAGGGAAAGAAGGTGAGAGAAAGGAGAATGCTAATTAGAGAGAAACTAAGAGAACCAGGGAAGTTTTGGAGAATAGGAGAAACTGGGGAGAGTTGGGGAAAACTTACTAGCTTGGAACAAGGAGAAAGGTGGAGAGAACGTGAAAAATGGAAAATATAATAAAAAAGAAAGAAGATTTAACTAACTACATACTGCCTGAAAGAGGTAACATGAGATTTCGAAGGGGTGTTTATTAAGTGTACGCAAGATAGAAAAAAAAAAAGTTTCGGTGCACAGTTGGCCAGAAATAATTTGACGCCACGGACGATGGACTCTAGAAATGTTTGATGATTTGTTTCCCCTTGTTGTCAGACATGTTTACAGAAGTATGTCATAGATAGGTTTCATGCGACAATTTATGGCTGATATTGTTACTGGATGCATATTCAGATGAGCATCAATTAATTATCCATGTACTACACAAGCTCTATCGATCTTTTCGGATAACATCGTACCCTTCCTGTGCGATACTTTTTTTTTTTTTTTTTTTTTTTTTTTACCTTGTGTACCACCCTTCGCCTACTGGCTCATGGTCGCGAAGTTCAATGGTGTAAATTTGAGGGTTTCTTCATTTTTCAGCTTTGGAAATGTCCGCCGAATTGTATGTGTCCCTGCTATCAGCCGGTAAAGGGTTGAAAAGTTGATTGATTGACTGACTGACTGACTGACTGACTGAAGATGGATTGATTGGACTGACCTACTGACTGATTGAAGATTGATTGATTGACTGGTTAATTGATTACGCTAAAAAAAAAAAAAATCGACAGCGTAACAGCAGAGGTCATGGCCGCCGTACAGCAGGAGTAGAAGCAGATCAGGGATAACTATAATATTTACTAACAACATAAAAATAAAACACCAATAGGGAGATAATTGTTGGATAAAGAAAACAAGAGCGTGTGAAAGATGAATTATGAAGAGTAGGCAAAGGAACTAGTGTACATAATAATAATAATAATACACACACACACACACACACACACACACACACACACACACACACACACATTGCTTTCATTTTCCGTATCGTAAGCAGAGTAGGGGATGTTATTTTACGAAGAGAAACTGGACTGAATTTCTGTCATGGAGAGAAACAGAGGTTGAATATGGTAACTGGAAAGATGTGGAATGGGTAGACAGGAAGAGATGGAAAGGGAAATTGTTTAGCGTGGGACGGAAGGCGAGGGGAGGGGAAGGGGAAGGGAAAATCCGTGAAGGTCTGAAAGGAAGGGAGAGACGGACAGGAGATGGACGGGTTAATAGAAAAGCTATCACACCCATGAGAAAAAAGGAGAGAGAGAGAGAGAGAGAGAGAGAGAGAGAGAGAGAGAGAGAGAGAATTATGAGGTGGAGAGGAAGGGAGCAATATAAGATAAAAGACTGGGAAGGAAGAAAGACGGAAAGAAATTAGGGGATGAAGAATGGATCTCTGTGGCTTAATCGGAGAGAGAGAGAGAGAGAGAGAGAGAGAACGAATGGAGCTTTTCATTTAAGATATACAGATAAAACTGATGTTATTTATCAGTCGTAAAAGGCTTTCCAGTGGCCATCTTGCCAATTCCAGTTCTCCCCTTGCTATTCAGATTTAACTTTTTCTATTCCAGTCGACCCTTTGACTTGCAGCTACAGTGAGAAAAAGGATGGGTACAGAGGAAGAATTAGTGTGCCAAGAAATATAATGCGATCGAAGGAATAAGCTTCCGGATATAATCTATCATGCCCAGTTAGTTATGGCTAGGGGACAGTGAGAAACAGCTTCTTGTGTGCCTGTCAGTGAAGTCCGAAAGCGAAGTTCAGAGAGTAAGACACGCCCCAGTTAAATATGGTAAAAGTCTGTTTCTTCTGTACTAGGGAACCCACAGCAGTTCCCATCTATATTTCCTCTTAAAATTTCCATTGCATACTTCGGTTGCCTCCAATGACCCAACAGACAGTAATTTCATGTAAGTTTTTCTGGACAAACGAAGAAATACCCTTCTTTTATTGTTGGTAATAACCGTTTTTTATATCTTTGGTGTGTAAGAATTAGATAAAGTTCTGGCATGTAGAGAAGTGTACGTGAGTGTTTGTTAAAATAAATAACAAAATTGGTGTTGATTACCTTCCCCTCAATTTCTTATAACTTTTACAACGTTCAGGAGCCTACCTTGGCCCCCGCATCGTGTTTCTGAGATTCCCCTCCTGAGTGTCCTGAAAAACACCCAACAAACATTATCCGATTTTACGATAAGTTTAGATCTGTATTCAGTTCTTAGGTGCCCACTTTCATCCATTCTACGCACTTTATCAATCGTCTTTCTGCGCATCTTATGACTCATCCCACTGTGCACCTTATCACTCGCCTCCCTGCGCATCTTAGTACTCGTCCCCCTATGCTCCTTATCGCTCGTCCCCCCGCGCATCTTTTCGTGTGTCTGCATATCTTATCACTCGTCTCCCTGTGTACCTTAACACCCGTCTCCCTGCGCATCTTATCTCTCGTCTCCCTGCGCACCTTATCACTACTTTCCCTGCGCATCCAATCATTGTTTCCCCCTGCGCCTTCTTTGGTCCCTCTGCGCACGCTCTCCATCATCTTGAATGTTTGGTGCCCCCCGGTGAGGACACGTGTGCTACGATGCTGGACAAGGCTTCCCTCTCCTTCACTACCCTGCCTGTGTACTCCTTGATCACTAGTCTCTCTCTCTCTCTCTCTCTCTCTCTCTCTCTCTCGTGCCCTACATCTTCTCTATCTCTCTCTCGTGCCCTACGTCTTCAGCGTCTTTTCCTTTCTCCTTCCTCATCCTCATCCACAGTTCCTGTCATTCCTTCTTCCTTTCCATCCTCATCTCCCTTTCTGATTTATTTTCTCCCCACTTTATTTATTCTTCCTTTCTCCCATTTCCCATCCCTTCTCCCCATCACCCATCTCCTCCTAACCACATTTCTCTCCAATTTCATTTCCTCTTACCTGTCTTTTTCCTATCCAACTATTTTCCTCTCCTCCGCTGCTTATCCTCCCCTCCTCTCTCCCCTCCTCTCCCCTCCCCAGATTCACCACCCCAAATTTTCTGCTCCCCCGCGTAAGTAGGGGATCAGACTAGGGATTGTTTGAGGGGGGGAGGGGAGCTAAGGAGGGAGAGTGGGGAGGGGGAGGGATAAGGAAGTTTTAGAAAGAAGATAGGAATGTGCAGGAGAGAGAGAGAGAGAGAGAGAGAGAGAGAGAGAGAGTAATGGAAGATGAAAGGAGGAAGATTATGAAAGACCAAAGAAATTAGGGAATGAAGAGAGCGGATTAATAGAAAGCTCAGAGAGAGAGAGAGAGAGAGAGAGAGAATTCTTTGGTCCTTCTCAGGTGGTTCTGCCTTAATGGAAAGACTTAAGTTGTGCTTATAGAAGTTTAAGGAGGGAGAGAGAGAGAGAGAGAGAGAGGGGGGGGGAATTACGGAAAAGGAAGACCAGAGTGGAAGAGGAGAAGGTGAAGTGAAAAATACTCGAAGAATAAAATTAATCAGGACAGTAAAAGAAAAAAAAATGAACATAAGAAACAGAGAAGGATGAATGAAGGAATGGAAGAATTATAGTAAGGAAGATGTATATACAATATACGGTATTATTTCCTTCCCCTCCCCCTCCAAGGTGGCCAGAGTTCCTTTTGTTCTTGTTGGTACGAAATGATTTTATGCACCTTATTAGTGTGAAAGGATTATTGAATGCTTTATCTACTCCCTTCTCTTCGCAAATTCTCTCGAGCTAAGCAAAATCGCGTGGTGGCCGCGAAGTAAAAAAAAAAAAAAAAAATCTCTGAATGAAAAGCGTTAAAATTGCTCGTGAAGTGGTATAAAATCGGCTGAAAAGTGCATGAATAAAAACACACATACACTGTACTGAAAGGGTGTTCAGGGAGCAATTTGGGGAGTAGTTTGGGGAGTAAAGTTGGTTAATGTGGGGGATAAATGCCTTTGATTTAACGTGACTCTCTACAGCTGTTACTGATCTAGTTGGCTGCCTGATATTCCCCTCCTTTATACATAAGTTTCTGAGTTAGGTGGAAGAGTATATTTGGGAGAGAAAAATGGGTTGGTGGAGGATGGTGAATGGTAGTAGTCTTGGGATGGTGCAGGAGTGGAGGGAGTGAGGTATGATGGATGGTGAGTGGGGATGGGTGATGATGGAGAGGCATTGAGTGGTAGTTGAGGTTTGGAGTGGCGGGATGTAGTAGTGATGAGTTGTGATCCTAAAGCTTTGAGTGGTGAGCGGGACTGATGATGAGTTGTGGTTGGAAAAACTGGGTGTGGTGGGTGGGAATTATTAGTGGTGATAGAAAGGCTTGGAGTTTTGGAGGGATGTGTGATAAGAGTTGTGATAGAGAGGTGTGGAGTGGTGAGAGGGAGTGGTGACAGAAATTTGGAGTGCTGGGTGGGAGAAGAAATTTGCAAGCCAATAGACATTAGCAGTGTAAGAAAGTAGGTGAAAATAAATGCAAGAAGAACCAGAAAGCAGTCAGACAGCGCATACTTCCGCCAATGCCGGATCCAGATCCCCCTCAAAATATAATCCATTTTTTTCTTGGCCCATGGCCCACCCTTCCACAAAATTTTATTGAATTTCATTGAAAACTTTTGGGGATATCGTCTGGATAGACAAACATAGATGAATACATAACCTCCTCAAACTTAGTTGTCGGACGTAATAATCGAATAACGAGGTATAAAAGTAGCGGCAAAGGGAAAATGAAGGAATTCCGAAAGCTGAAAGAGCAGTCATGGATGCGATAAGCTACGAAATGGTTTGTCGAATTGAAAGCATATTCATTACTTTATGTTGGTAATTCTTAATCATTGGCCTATGTATCGTATTGTATCACACGACAAGAGTGCAGAATAATATTTTAGTGTCAGTACATGAGGGAGGAAGGCTTGGAATGGCGGCGAGAGGGAGCAGTGATAAAGGATTGAGAGAAAGAGCCTAAAGGCGTTTTGGTCGCGGCCACACTGGATGAACTACTCGTAAGTCTCAGGGCGTCAGATAGACAGACTCACTGCCCTTACCTCCCAGTCCAACCCGTCCCTCTGTTATAATTGTCTGCCTGTGAGCCTGACTGATGGTCGGTGTAATTCGAAGCAATGGATATGGATTTGATCTTTATCGAGACTGGCTGGGCGGATGGAGGTGTGAAACTGTCTCGTGTGGAGTGAATTTATAAGGATTGGATGGAGGGGGCTGGCGGGGACGGGGGTGCTTGGGGGATTGAACAGGGAAGGGGGCGGGGGTCATCAGTAGTTCGCCCCACCTCCCCACTCCTCTCTTTTGCCTGCGTTTAAATTTCTTTCATACTGTAACCTGTTTAAAGTTAGTTCCCCGTGTTACCTGGTTGATTTTTGTGTTACCTTTGTCATTGTTAATATATTTGTCATTTTTGAAATATTACTTTTAAACTTTTTCAGATATTACCTTTAAACTTTTTCTGCCGGCCATTTGTTACATTTTACTGTTTATATGGCCCGTATTGTAACATCTATTCCTTGGCGACTTATTTAACATGACATCCCTTAATATTCTCGTGTATGTTATTTATGCCATTTCATTGTTGACAGTCTTGCACCAGTCCCACTAGAGAATAGGATGGTGTAATTTTCAGAATAAATCGCTGAAGAAGAGGGGGCACAAAATAATCGAAGCCCCTTAGAATATGGCTTAGAATCGCAACCACCCATACATTCCATGATATCTCTCTCCTCATTCTTGGTCTCCCCCTCCTCATTCTTAAATAAACTTCCTATCCTTGCACACTGTTATTCATTCACTTTCCTTTGCATCCATTTTTACTCTAACTTGGCCCAGATTTTCCTTCTTCTGTAGTTTATTTCACATAGCTCGCCGGGAGAAGAAGACAGTGCCATGGCCCTACTGCCTTTCCATAGCACTTCTTCGTGATTGACACTATAAGCTATTGTTAGTTTATTGTTACAACTCAGAATTCAAGTTGGATAGATAGTAATTTTAGGCCATGAAAGAGTAAAAATGGTATACTTTATTTTACTCTTGGTCAAGCTGGTGTTAAAGGAATTCAACTAGTCTTTAGTCTTAACCTAATCTAATTCTGTCCACCCAAAAAAAAACACGTCGGACCTGACCTGTGCTAAGCTAAAATAATCTAACCCACCCTAACCCAACCCAGCCTTAACCTACCATACCTTACCTACCCTAGCCAGGCTAAGGTAAACTCATCCAACGCAGTCAGACCCAGTCCACCCAAGCCTAACCTGACCAGCCCAAACATAACCTGACCAACTAAACCCAGCCCAGCCCAACCAGACCAAGCCTAGGCAACCCAACCTAACCAACCCAACCCAACCCAACCCAACGTAACCAACCCAACCCAACCCAACCCAACGTAACCAACCCAACCCAACCCAACCCAGCCCAACCAGACCAAGCCTAGGCAACCCAACCCAACCCAACCCAGCCCAACGTAACCAACCCAACCCAACCCAGCCCAGCCCAGCCCAGCCCAGCCCAGTCTAGCCCTGCCGAGCCCAGCCTAGCCCTGCCCAACCCAACTCAACACAGCTCATTTCATTTCAACTGAGCTCATATTCAACTCAGCCCAATCCAACCCAGTCCAACCCAGCTCACCACAACTCAGCTCGGCTCAGTTTAACTGAGCTCGTACTCAGTTCAGCCCAACTCAGCCCAACAGCTTAATGCAACCCACACCCACCACCCTCCCTTAGGTCATATATCGTCTCCTAGCCTCCGACTCTCAATGGCAGCTGTATTGCCTTTAATATTAATACACCAACACGTACTCACTCCCTCGCCGGGCAGTTTCATTAGTATTACAGTCACCTCATTGCTTATTTACTGGCTGTTTGAACCGGATCGCATATTGGCGCTTGCGGGCAGTTTGGGGTGTGGGCTCGAGAGACGTAAATGTACCGTCCGATTTGGTTTACGTCCGATATTTGCTACCGTATTTTCCAGTTCGCTTTCCGGTGCTGATAGGATGGATTTGTGGGGATTTTAGCCGTAAATGTATCGCACAATTACGCCTGATTTCGCTGCAGTGGCGATTTTGAAGGTTTCTAGTCTGGGGTGATAGGATAAAGTTTTGATGTAGTCGTAAATATAGTGTTGGATTTTGTTTGATATTATTCTGGCTTTTCCTAGGTTTAATTTGAGTAGAGCTTGCTCATAAATGTATTGGATTTGGATTGATATTCTAGTCTTTTTTCCCCCTAGGTTGCTTTGCAGTGATGATAGGTTAGACGTGTGTGGATCTTATTCGTAAATGTTTTGTTGGATTTTTTCTTTTTAAGCACCATACTGCCACGATAATTTTTCAGGTTTCACTACCATGGCCGTCTTTAGGGTATGACTTAAATCTTGACTACTTGGAAGAAATCGCTAATGCAAAAGTGGTTCTCTCTCTCTCTCTCTCTCTCTCTCTCTCTCTCTCTCTCTCTCTCTCTCTTTCTCTCTCGAAAAAGGAGAGAGAGAGAGAGAGAGAGAGAGAGAGAGAGAGAGAGAAACCCCACACCCTCATATATCACCCTAAGCCTCCAATAGGTCTTTACTGAAGCATGGCAGAGCGTTCTCATTCAAGGCTCGGATTGTAAGTAAGATTAGCAGTTTTGCTTGTGAGAAAATGGGTCTTGTGATTCTGCCTACCCCCGGCCTAACTCTGCTCGGTTCTTTCTCGTTCACATTCATTTTTATATCTGTGTCTATTTATTTTTGAATGTATTTATTTACTTATGTATTAATTCTGTTTGCGACTTGGTCTTTCACAGTTAGCCTACGTTTATTATTTTTTATTTCCCTAGACTGAAACATTTCTCTCATCTGTCTCTCTTCCCGAGCCTAACTTATCCCAGCCTGACTTCCATCTGCACCCAAAGTCTCTCATTCAGACTCCTATCTACACCTAAAGTCTCACATTCAAACAATTATCTTCACCGGAAATCTCTCAGTCACTGCAGTCTACACACAAAGTCTCTCGTTCAGCTATCTACACCTAAAGGCTTTAGTTCTGACTTGTGTTAATATCCAAAGTTACTCTTGTTGTGCACCCAAAGTATCTCGTTCAACCGAAATCTCTTTAGTTTAGATTTCTGTCAACATTCAGTCTCTTTTCCTGTCAAAACCTGAAGTCTTTCTCCTTCTGTCCACACCCAAAGTCTCCCTCATTCTGTCTACACCCAAAGTCCCTCAATCTACACCCAAAGTCTCTCTCATTCTGTCTACATTCAGTCTTTCATTCTACCCACACCCAAAGTCTCTCTCATTCTGTCTACATTCAGTCTTTCATTCTACCCACACCCAAAGTCTCTCTCATTCTGTCTACACTTAGTCTTTCATTCTACGTACACCCAAAGTCTCTCTCATTCTATCTACACTTAGTCTTTCATTCTACGTACACCCAAAGTCTCTCTCATTCTACCTACACTTAGTCTTTCATTCTACGTACACCCAAAGTCACTTCCTCGTACGGACCATCGCTCACCCAGCCAATTCGTGGGGCCGCTGCAATTATACCAGTGTTTGGCAGGGGCGGGGTAGCGAGAGTTGGCCGCGACTCCACCAACAACAGGCAGGAAACTGGCTGATAATTTCGCCCTAATTGCCGGGTCATTAGAGGCGATTGTTGTTGCGGTGGTGCTTTTGTAGTCACGGCGCCGGTAATAGTTGGGATTGTTATGGATATGGTGGTGAGGAGTTTGTGTGGGTGATGATGGTGGTGATTGTTGTGTTGGTGGTGGCTGTGGTTGGGTTAGTAGTAGTAATGATAGTGTTTGTGGTGATGATTGGTGTTGCGGTGGTGGTGGTGATGATTTTGGTGATGGTGGTAGCTGTCGTGTTGTTGGTAGCTGTGATTGGGTAGGTACAGGTAAGCAGGTAGTTGGGAGATAGTGATGGCGATGGTGTGGGTTGGTGATGATGATGGTGGTGATGGTTGCTGATGTGCGTGGGTAGGTACTTGTGGTGCCGGTAGACAGAAGTGCTGTGTTTGTGGATGAGGTTGTGTGGGTAGATATTATAGGTAGTGGTGATGGTGATGATGACGGTACTGCTTTTTGCTGTGCTGGTTGCTGGCTGTGGTTAGTTGAGTAGGTCGGTTGATATTAATGATTGTAATGGTGGTGGTGGTGGTGGTGGTGGTGGTGATGATGATGATGGTGATGGTGACGAACAGGAACTTGTTTAGCACAGGATAGTAAACACAGAGCCTTTCATGTATGTACTGGAAACGTGCGTGTTTGTAAATAATGACCATAACGCGTTTTTGAACGTGAGGCGTAAACTCCATTCACGAGAATAGAATCGTCTTTATTCAGCCAAGAATAAATGTTTGAGGATGAATTAGGCCAGTTCCTGAAAAGATTAATGTTGTTCTGTGGTACTTGGGAAAAATTTTTGTATGATAAGAATAGTTTAGTCTTAACGCTACTATTACTGAAAAGTCGCTTCGTTGGTGAGAATGCTTTAAAAATTGTATATCATGCGTTGGTAGTAAATTTGCAGTTGTGTGACTATGGAATTAAGCAAGAGCAAGTTCCGAAAGCGTATAAGTGAACTCACAAATTTTCTACTCAGCTGCCTGCCAGGGTAACTAGGGAGGTGGGGCCAAATCTCCCTGCCTTTGTGGTCGTCCGCTCTCTGAGATGACTCCCTTTAGTGCGTCCAGGCAGCCCAATCGCGTTCATAGAGTTTCTGGAGCTTGGTTGTGTGTGAGATGAGCTTTATATTTTTATCTTTACCCACACGGCTTCCAAACACCACCAGAATGAATGTGCAAGTTAAGATACACGACGAAAATAATGAACTACTCTAAAGACTTAGGTTATCACAGTAATTGGTCTGGATGCTTCATGAATGCTTGGCCTAAATTGCGACCATCATCATAATACGTCATTCCCCCAGTTACCAAACACGTCACAACAAGACTAGATTTAATGTGAAAGTGAAAAAATACGATAAAGGAAAAAATAAACTACAATGAACTTCTGAAGACTTCATATCATAGAAGTTGGTTAGGCTCCTTCATGAATATTTGGACGGAACCTTCAAGATACTTAATTCAGACAGCTCTCAAACACGTCACAATCAGACGAGACTGAACACAATAATGAACGCTAAGACAAGAGCAAAATATCAACTAAGAGAGACTATAGGTTATCGTAGAAATCGGTCAAGCTCCTTCGTGAATACTTGATCAGGATCTTAACTACCATCAAGATAGTTTATTCGTGTGAGGATCGCGTCGTTACTGCCACCTAACTCCGGGTCCTGAGAGAGAGAGAGAGAGAGAGAGAGAGAGAGATTCAGACACACGATCACATCCCAGTCGTAGGCAAACTCTCCCCTTGCTGGTAAAGCAGGGAGAGTCGGGTACTGTATAGTGTGTCTTGAAATCACAGTAACAATCTTCCTGTGTTTTTTTTTTATCTTTAAGAAAAAAAGTCACTGCGAGACGAGACTGCAGAAACTTCCCGTCACATGTTCTGAATAATTAGTTTTAGTTAGAGAAGGGAGCGCAGAATCCATTGTGTGTGTGTGTGTGTGTGTGTGTGTGTGTGTGTGTAAAAATATATTGAAGTCGCGAGAAGTTGTGTACAATCTTCACGTATGTCACGTTCATCCTGCGTAATGAGATCTTAGCTAAGAGAGGAAATAGTCGTGAGGAAGAACAAGGGGAGGAGAGTACAAGATAGTCACGTGGGCTTTCTTCTTCCTGCAAATGAAAAATCTTAGAGTTACTTCCTCGAATCACCCGTAAATCCTTTCGTGAATCCGCGGCTTGCAGGAGGGAGGGTGTTAGATCTCTGAGGGGTAAATTGAAAGATGGCGTTTAAGATTCCGAGGCGGGCCAGTTTAAGTCCCATATATATTGTGTGAGCTCTCGGTGGTAGGGACTCGCTTCGCAATGGCTAATAATGGGCAGAGATGGCGTGGGTGATAGAGTCTCTGGCTGCTCTATCGATCTCTCTGTTTCCTCTTTGCTTTAACTATTCTTACTTCTTTTTCCCTTGGTTTTGTACTCACCTCTTGCCTGTATTTTTTTTTCCCTTGCTTTGTACTGGTTGTTCTTGTTTCCATGCATTATTTTTTTCTTTATGCTGTATTTTCTACCCAGTTGTTGTATCGATCTTAATGCTCTCTCTTCTTGCGTGGACTTTTTTTTTTCTTGGTTTTGTACTGACCTTTCTCGAATCCATTGATCATTTTCTGACTTTCGTGTAACATTTTTCTTCCTTTCTTGCTGTTGTATTGATCTTTCACTGTTCTCTCCTTGGTTGGACTTTTTTTTTCTTTTTTTTTTCTTGGTTTTGTACTGACCTCTTTCATGTTTGCATTTTTTTCTTGGTTTTGTCCTGGGGTTTCTTCTTCCATTTATCATTTTCTTGCTTTCATGCCGTATTTTTCTTCTTTTTTTAATTATTGTATCGATCTTCCGCAGTGCTCCTCGTGCTTGCTATTTGAATCTTTTTTTCTTACCGTTCATGTTAACTATTCTCATTGTCTTCAGTGTACCTATCTTTTCTCAGTTCTCTCCTCGGTTTATTTTTCTCTGTTTTATTTTCTCGGTTTTCATATTTGGTTCGAGCTTTCACAGTCCTCCCTTTGCCTATGGTTTTTGTTATATTCTTTTTCTTTTGTACCCTTCCATTTTTAATATATATATATTTTTAATGAGTTTTCACAGTTCTCTTCTTGCTTATTGTTTTATCGCGTTTTGTAGAGCCTTTGCCCCTTTCCCCACAATTTTTTTCCTCTGCTGTATAGTCTTTCACAGCTCTACTCTTGCCTACTTTTTCATGTTTGTGCTTCAATTTCCTGCTAACTCTTTTCTACGACTTTGTTAATTTTCACTGTTTTATTTGTGTGTGTGTGTGTGTGTGTGTGTGTGTATGTGAGAGAGAGAGAGAGAGAGAGAGAGAGAGAGAGAGAGAGGGGTGGATTGCTGCAGTTATATTCTTCATTTTTCACTTCCCTTTTCCGTCTGTTTTTGCCTCCTGCTTGACTTTCAGTGTCCATGGTTTTTTGTCACTCATTTCCTCTCTGAATTTCTCAACATTTCTGTAATATTCAACCTTCCTGTCATGTTTCTTTTTGCGCATACTCTTTTAGATGGAGAATTCTGCTTCTCTGTTTCATCTTTTTAATGTGTGTGATATGTTGATGTTTCTCTCTCTCTCTCTCTCTCTCTCTCTCTCTCTCTCTCAAAACACGAAGCTCCGTCCTAAATAAACAGTAAGACGGAGATTATTCGTAAGACTGGCTTAAGTTGCGAGACGTGAGAGAGAGGATGAGGAGGAGAGGGAAGATGAGGAGTAAGACGAAGGAGGAAGATCAAGGAGGGAGAGGTGAGGGAAGAGGAGGAGAAAGGTGAGAAGGAAGAGAAGATGAGGGGAAGCGAAGGTGAAGAGGAAGGTAAAGAAAGATGAGAAGGTGAGGAGTAAGGAGTAAGATGAGGAAGAGAAAGTGAGGGAAGTTGGGGAGAAAGAGGAGTGGAAAGGAGAGAGAGGATGAGAGAAGGAGAATAAGAGGGAAGATGAGGAGGGAGAAAAAGGTAATGAAGAAGAGAAGTGAGAAAATAATAAGAAAGTGAAGAGGAGAGGAGGAGGAGGAAGAGAAGAGATGGCTAAAGGGAAGAAAAGTAGAGAAAAGAGAAGGGAAGAAATGGGAGAGAGAGAGAGAGAGGAAATGAGAAAAGAGGAGCAAGGAAGATGATGATACAGTGCAAGGGATGTAAGTTTAGGGAAATGAGATTGGGAAGGATGAGGAACATAAAGCATTGCAGGTTCAGTGTAGCCTAGCTACCTGATGGAACGCTGACGGTGGAACAGAGTGGAACACGGCAGGTAGATGTAACTGCATGATGTATAAAGAGGAGTAACAGTGAATGGAGCAAAGTGGTGGAGCATGTGGGTTGAACACGAAGCAGAACATAAATTGGTACTATAGATAATGAAAGTGTAATATAAGGGATGAAACAAATCAGATGAAATTTTAAGAGGCACGAAGTGGAACAGCGAAGCACAGTAACGTGGAGCATAAGGGTGAAACGTAACAAGTGGTGCATAGATACAGAGCATAGGACGGGCATCTTACTAGTGGAACATAATGGTGGAACAGCGAGTGGAAGAAGTGGAAGGTTGACAGTGGAATTTTGACAGTGGAAATGTACCTTACCTTTATCCTTGACGACGACTTCTTGTAATGGCTTCGTCTTGTTAACCTTCAGGCCATTTTCTTCAGTTTAGGAGATGTTTTCGGAGCAAGAGGGGTTACCTGTAGCCTTCATTAACCCATTCACTAGGCAAAGTCTTTTCTAAGTTGTCAAAAATCGTCTGTTTGTAAGCCAGAAAAAAAAATCGTAGGGAAGGGTTATTACACCTGAACGGGGGCGGAGGTGGAGGGTAGGAAAGGAGGAGGTGATTGACAGAAGGGGAGGCGAAGGTAATTGGAGGTAGAGAAGGGGCAGAGTGAGGGATAGTTATAGGAATAGGAAGGAGGAAGGGAAGGAGAATGACAGAGGAAGGAGGAATAGGAAGTGCTAACAGGAAGAGGAGAGGGATAGTAAGTTAAAAATCAAAAGAAGAACGAGGGTGACGATGATAGGAGGGAGGGGAAGAAAATTGGAGAGTTACAGGAGGGGAAAGAAAAAGGAAGTAGTTGAGATAGGAGGCAAAGAGGAAACGAAGGAGTAGTGGAAGGAGAAATAGGAATTCGTGGTGAGAGGGGTAAGAGAAAGGAGGAAGGAAGGAACAGTGGTAGGAGAAATGGGAATTAGTGATGAGCGGGGTAAGAGAAAGGGAAACAGCACTTACAGAAGGCCAGAAGAAAAAGGTAGTAATAATGTTGAGGGGGGAATGGAGAAAGGCAAAGCGATTGGAGGGTAAGGAAGGAGGAAGACTGGGGATTAGCACTGAAATGGGATGGAGGAAGGAAAGGGGTGATAGGAGAAGGAAGATGATGAAGAATGATCACAGAGAAGAAGAAAGAGGAAGATAGATAGTGATAGCGGAACAAGGAATGGTAACAGAGAGGAAGAAGGAGAAATGAAAGGAGGGAAGAAGAAAGGAGGACAGGGGTTAGTGCCAGGAAGAAAAAGAGTGGAGAATAAGAAGAAAGGAGGTAGTGAATAAATGAGGGAGAAGGAGAAATGAGAGGAGGGAAGAAGGACACAGTAGAGGGGATTGTAACAGGTGGAAGAAGGGAATGAACAAGGAATACTGACAGGAAGAGAAGGGACGAGGGGGAAGGTGAGGTCAGACAGTGAAAGCGTAATGTCAGACCACAGAGGCAAAGTATAGGGTAATTCTGGTAGTTTTCTCATTGTCATCAAAAATTCCAAAAAAGAATGGATTCCGAAACTTGTGATCAAAAGACAGGAGTTTTTCCGAATGTTCTTCATCATGTTTCAGTAACCTGGATGGAAGTCGTATTCCTGTTGGTTCGGGGGTGGGTCGATTTTACACGTATAAAGCTTAGATGACGCTAAAATAATAATAATAATAATAATGATGTTGATATTAAGAATATAAGTCAGAACACACAGTAAAACGTTAAGAAATATAACTGTACAAAAAGTCCTTTTTATGGTTAAGGAAAACCATATATATATATATATATATATATATATATATATATATATTTTATGTGTCCGACTCTGGGCATAGGCTTCACAGCCTCCTCCCACTTCGGCGCTGACACCCACCGTCCATACTGAATACATGCTAGGTCTGTCTCATACAGGACTGATGTATTGGTATTAGTGGGGGTACTTTTTCGACATGTCGGCGGGTCTTCTGGTAGATTAGTAAAGTCTGATTTTTATGAAATTCAAATCCTTAAACGGTTCCCAGCCCCAGCATGGATTTGAACCTGGTTCCAGTAGGACTGCAGGCCACCACTCTGCCGATATATAATGAATGCTGGGCTGAAGGCTCAAAAAAACTTTTGCAACGATTTGTGGAACATTTTTGTTAACCAGCCATAAAGCAGAATTTTCAACCAAGCGCGCGCGCGCGCACGCACACACACACACACACACACACACACACACACACACACACACACACACACACACACACACACACACACACACACACACACACACACACACACACACACACACAATCATCATCAGTGTCAGCGGGAGGACATCAGACTGCGCCGTCAGATGTCTCTTTAGTTCCGGTCCGGAGAACTTCCCGCTAAAATAAATAGCGTGGCGGCCCGAGAGACACGTACGATGGGTAGAGCCAGCCCGGTAATGCCAGTATCGGGTTAGCCTATAAATTTTGCGGTAGTCGACAATGGTGTATGGAATTCCTGATTTTTTTTTTTTTTTTTTTTTTTTTTTTTTAAGGGGGGAGGGGGGAGTAGGATTCTAGGGGCTTGAATGATGTGTTTTTCGTAGTCTGTGAAGCGAAACCCAGTCCTAAGGTTAGTGATGATGATGATGATGGTAGTTGTGGGGTTAATTTTTTTTTTTTTTTTGTTTTTTTTGTTTTTTTTTTTGTTCATCGGAAGCAAGAAGTAGTATGACCTGACCCTACCAATTTTACCGAGAAATTATTATTATTTTTTTCAAGGTTTTGATTCACGGTTCACTGAGAAATCGCCGTTTTAGCTTTTTATTACCTGTTCGATTAAAAGTTAACGGAGAAATGATCGTCCATTTCTTTTCGTCTGTTGTATTTTATCTTTTCAATTTACAGTTTACCGTGAAATCATCCTTTTTTGTCCCCTTCTTATATAAAGTTCAAATAATTACCGTCTTGCAGTTTTGGATTTGTGTATTTTGAAGGAGTGGAAGAGTGACGACACCAAGAAATCGCGTTTTTTTTTTCTTTTTCCGTTTATAGTTTATCGAGTAATTACAATCTTGCATATTTTGATTTATGAATTTGGAATGAGGAGTGGATGAGAGCACGAGACGGAGAAATCGCTTTTTTTCCTTTTCCCTTTTCTTTTTTTTTCTATTTCCTTTTTTTCTTATTTATTTACAGTTTTTCGAGTAATTCCTACAGATTTCGATGTGTGAATATGAGATGAGCGTGGAAGAGTGAGAACGAGATAGAAGGATAATGAGGTAGAGAGGAGTTGAGGGAGGGCGTCTTGGAATGCCAGGAAGGAAGGAAAATAAGAAATGGAGTGATACCAAGAAACTAACTTGATGTTGTTCTTCCTTTATTTTTTAACCTTATATTTTTCTTGAGGGGAACAGTCTTGCGGGCTTCTAGTCTTTAGTTCCTTCTTCCTTGCATTACAAAAAAAAAATCTTCAAGTTCTGCGTGTAAACTGAAAGTGGATGTCTGTCTGACGTTGTAAGATGCCTGGTTAGACAATGCCCACTCATGAAAATTAACCTTTCCCTTTGCTGGCCAGGTTGGAAGCAGGAAGGATTGGAGGTGTTGGTTGAGCGAGAGAGACAGGTTAGAGCTTGAATTCCTTATTTTTTCTAACGTTTCGAGCTACACAGAACCCCGAAACGTTAGAGAAGGTAAAGAATTCAAGCTCGAACCAGTGTCTGTCTCCCCCACTCAACGTTTCCATTTTTCGTACTGCGTCATCTACATATAGGGTTGTCAGTAGTGAGAACAGCGACCGTGGAAGTTTGAGTGATATAAATGTTGTCTTTGAGTCTTTATCTCGTCATTTAAAGAGGCTGCCTAACACCTTGTCCTAAGCGATTTATTTTGCTTATTAAACCTTACTGGCCTCTCCAGTGTCATATAAACCCTCCTACTATTGCCATACTCAACTTAAAGAACGTACAAAAAGAATAATAACTCATTTTGCGTATTACACCTTACTGGTCTCTTCTGTTTTGAATAAATCCATACGCTACTTGAATAACGTACAAAATTATATTAGCCAGTAATACCCAAAAATAAATCGCTAAAGAAAAAGTAATAGGGAGTCACATCAAACGACGAGAATACGGGCCTGTGTGTGTGTGTGTGTGTGTGTGTGTGTGTGTGTGTGTGTGTGGAGAGGATGAAAACATAAGCACATAAAAGGACATACTGCCAAAACTCCCTTTAACTCCTTGATCCCGAGGGGTCTCTCTAGATAAAAGAAATCGTCCAGAGTTGGGAAACAAAATCAAACTTAAGTCCAAGGGTTAATTTAAGATTTTTTTTTTTTTTTTTTGCTTCACCCCTAGCGGTTTTTCCTCAGCCGAAGGAAATAGTCTGAAGGTACCCAAAGTATAATACAAAGTGCGTCATCGGACTGATAGGGTGAAATGCAAGACAGCCAAAATTTCAAGTCCAGGCACAAGACACACGCAAATTGTGAGGGGGACACGCAAACTGTGAGGGTAACACGCAGATTGTGAAGGGGAACACGCACATTGTGAGGGGGAACACGGAATTTGTGAGAAGGGAACACACAAATTGTAAGGAGAACACCCAGATTGTGAGGAGGGAACACGCAAATTGTAAGGGGAACACGCAAATTGTGAGGAGAACACAGATTATGAAGGAGGAACACGCAAATTGTGAGGAGGAACACGCAGATTGTGAATGGAACGCGCATATTGTGAGGGGAACACAGTAATCGACAGTGGTGGGAAGTGTGAGGAGACCATAAATAAGAGTTGGCCTTGGAGCTCCACGGTGATTTGGTCCGGGTCTGGAGAGAGCACGGCAGACGCTGGGACCGGAAACTGATGACCTGGAGCACGGCCACGCACGTACCGGCTTGCGTGTCAGTCGTACATCGTCGATCGTGGCCAACAGCGATATAGAACCGTACACACTTATTGACTTAACCCTCTACTGATAAAATATTTCGTTAAGCGAGAGGGAATTCATTATCATCATCATAATAGTAGTAGTAATATTAATCATCATCATCATCATATTTTCCTTTTCTCACTTGCTGTAAAGGGGATGCAGATACGAGAAACAGAATATGATATACAGTTCATCGGAAGAAAAATAATCGTCGATTTTTCGTTTTTTTTTTTTTTTTTTTTTTTTTCCCTGCTGCTGTAAGTGGGTACAATATCCTGCGAGCGAGAGAGAGAGAGAGAGAGAGAGAGAGAACTGCTGTATCATTAAAGTTACTATTGTCACTGGGTACAGAGAAGAGTATATATTAGTTGTAGGGAAGTGGAGTGCTGAGACAATGAGTATAGTTGTATCGATTTCTAACAAGTATGCTTTTGATGAACAGGTGAGCAGGACTGAATTAGCGCAGCAGTGTATATTTCCATCAACGCAGGGAAATGAAGATAGCAGAGAACATCATTACGTGAAAGCTTACTTCTCGAATTTCAAGGGTATTTCATTAGTTGCATAAAATTGTCAGGAGATAGCAAGACTAGAATGAAAATAACAAAACTCTGGCTTGAAGGTGTGAAACTACGATACATGGCAGAAAAAGAGCCATTCTTACTGACGCACGTACGGTATTGATTACAACTCGCCAAACTTACGACATAATTCTGAACGGTACGGAATTTACGATGCTGTACGGCTCGTATTTCCCACACAAGGAGGAGTGGGTGGGAAGTGAAGGGAGGGAAACGGAACTTCACTGCACACGTATCGGTACACAGTTCATTCTCACACTACACTTAGGAAACTCTGTGTAACGGGGCTTGATTCATGTGTGCATTTTAGACAGGGGAGAAGTATGAGAGTGAGGGGCAAAAAAGAAAAAATTACATACATACATACATACATGCGTCCATACATAAATACGTCCGTACATACATATACACGTACCTACATAACCATACATATATGAAAATAAAATCCAATAAACAAAAACACGATTCCATTTTCTGACACAGGAGAGGTATAAGAGGGACGGGGCAGAGAAAGAACATGATTACACAAGCATCATCGATTACAGCTCACGATGCGGCGGTGGTCAAGTGGTGGTGAAGTGGACTGTGGAAAGTAAGGTTGGGAGATCGACTGTGGCGTGAGCAGGGAACCGGAGATGTGAATTTTGTGTGTGTGTGTGTGTGTGTATTTTATTCTCCACAAGGAATACAATTACGATAGCTCTCAATCTTATATTACCCCTTTCCAGTCCTAAAGATCTCAAAACGTAGGAGGACTGAAGGATAGGCAGAAATCACCCAGATCATTTATGGATACAAAATCGATATATTGCATCCTCAAAAAATAATATACTGTATATATATATATATATATATATATATATATATATATATATATATATATATATATATATTCGTCCTCCACCTGAATTGGTCCAGATTTTCATCCTTTTGTACCTTAAATCACGTGCTTAAGTGGCAGAAAAAAGACAATGCTGCGGCTCTACATCCTTTTCATACCACTTCTTCATGAATGGCATATTATTTTAGTATTAATACCTTTTTACAACTCAGCTTTCAAGATGGAGAGACAGCCAAGTTAGAGCAGAAATAGTAACGTGGAGAGGGAGCAAAGAGCAGGATGCAGTTATCTATCGTCTGTGGGAGAACACTTGTTTTGGGAGTTAAATTTTATAAGACAGCAATATATTTTGTGGTGTCAGGGAATTGAATTTTCTACAAGAGGAGCATCTTTTTTGTGGTGTCATATAATTTAGCGCAGAATGTGTTCCGATACTTTTTATTTCTAATTTTTTTCGATTGTACGCTGCGATTACTGGATGTTAGCGTCTGGAAATAGTCTAGTCCATACCAGAGGTTTGATACACTATAAAAGGAAAAATGAGTAAATGAGTCACTGAGAAGTAACTCAAGGGAAAACTTAACAAAAATAGATTACACTATATCTTTCAGCCTATCTTGAGGCGAGAAAAAGAATTAAGATGACAACGATGATGATGATTATGATGATGATGATGATGATGATGTACACGTATCCATTACCCGGCACGCCACACAGGGACTGACTCACACACACACACACACACACACACACACACGCACTTAAACCGGACGGAGTTCACGCACCTGTCTGCTCTTCCCTTTTACGGAGGGCAAGCAACGGATTGGAGTGGAGAACAGAAGCGGCGTTTGTGTACAATTGATTACGATTCGCCACGCTTAAGGAATGCAGGTGGGATCGGAATGCACACAAGATATGGAGAATAAAGACGGAGCATCGTTACAAAGATCATACTGATTTTTCCGTCCCTGAGAGATGATTTGGGTGTAGTGGTAAATAAATCACTTACAGGTTAGTCTTGATCCCAGAAGCTTGGAGAGAGAGAGAGAGAGAGAGAGAGAGAGAGAGAGAGGTATACTGGATGGAATGTGTGTGTGTGTGTGTGTGTGTGTGTGAGAGAGAGAGAGAGAGAGAGAGAGATTCGTAAGGTATGTTAGGTTAACTGGATATAATATGCAGTCAGTCTTCACAGAGGAGGAAGAGAATAAAAAACAAGGTCAGAACACTATAACAGAGTTGACACATTTTACCGTCTGTGTGTGTTTAGGATTTGAACTATATTATAAGAAACAAAACACACACACACACACACACACACACACACACACACACCGGTATATATCAGAAATATTAGAAACGTGTGGCGAAGTATAGTGTTAGGAAGAGACTGGAGGTGCAGGTGGTAGAGAGAGAGAGAGAGAGATTTGAGATAAGAGAGACAGAAAAGAGTATTGCAGCGTGGAAAGAGAGACAGACAGGGCGAGAAGGGAGCACAAAAGTGAATTGTTTCTTTATTACATATTGGCGAAGCGACCTGTCGTTCATGGCACGTCAGGGTAATAGCAGGTTTGAAGCTCAGGTTCAGGGTGAGAGAGAGAGAGAGACAGAGAGACAGAGAGAGAGGGAGAGAGAGAGAGTCAGTTCATATTGATATTAAAGATAACACTGAAGTGAGATTTCCCTTGAGACTTGTATATCAGATGTATTGGCTTCTAAGTACAGTCGGGAACAGTACGCTTCACTTTTAAATCGAACACTTATGAACTTTACCTATTATATTCTGACCTGTAAGTGTGGCTCCGAGGCTTAACACTACTGGGTTTCATAGATCATCGCTCACTGCCTCGTTATGTATCGTCAAGAAATGGATCAGTATTTTTGTCCGCAACTGTACGTCTTATATTCTCATGGCCCCCGATCGGATGTGCTATTGTTAAAGTCAAGGGTTTAAGTAATAAGTATTTACCTGTTCGTTGGTGAAGTTATTGCGGAAAAGTCTAAAGCATCTGAGACACGCATTAAAGTAGTTAAAGACTCGTTATGTTTCGTTTGTTTCCAATAATCTTCAAGCAACACAGGGAAGATATGTGGATTCCTTAACTTTACCACGTGCAAGTCTTTGGCTATACCCATTTTACACCAACTTGGCTTAAAATTGCCATCTATCCATCGTGAATGGTGATGTGTAGCAATAGATTGACAGTAAAATATAATGCTAGTCATGAAGAAGTGCTATGGAGAGTATGAAGAGCCCGTGGCCTTTTCTGCCATTGACGTACGTGAAATAAGGTACAAAAGGACGAAATAAGGACCAAAATAAGAATAGTAAAGTTACATTCGATAGTGACGCCTTATTTTTTTCTTATTTATTTTTCTCATATTTTTCTTGTTAACTTCAGACGATTTTTTCAGCTTAAGAAAGGCATCAAGTCCTCTGTATAGGGTTTGATTCATTGTTTGTACGAAAATAGGGACCTTGATTGCAAAGTGACTATTCCCTGTCCTAGTTAGGTTGAACGTTTTCCAGGCCATTTATAGTCTTGGCCCTGTGTGTGTGTGTGTGTGTGTGTGTGTGTGTGTGTGTGTGTGTGTAAGAAGACCCCAGTAATATAGAGCTCGTAAAGTACCAGTAATGATGGAGTTTTTAGCTGATTTTTTTTATTATAGGTATTTTTATTTTTATTTTTTATTTTTGTTTTCCAGAAGAATGCCGGACCTGAATTCGCCATGTATTTTTTGTTTATTTATTTATTTATTTTTAAATTTACCTGAATGTAGGCTGTCAGGGAATGTGGGAGTGACGATGGGAAAGGCGGAGGGAGAGAGAGAGAGAGAGAGAGAGAGAGAGAGAGAGAGAGAGAGGAGTCTGATTGCGACAAGGAAAGACACAAGACATACCGTAGTGGAGTACAAAGAGAAACAAAGAAGTACCGTACTAACACGAGAGAGAGAGAGAGAGAGAGAGAGAGAACGAACTATCACTATTACACCGGGTAGCGACACTTACTGAGAGCTTACGAGACAGTTGCGTAATATACAGAGCAACACCGTTATCGCCCCGGGTCCTTTGTATTCTTTGCTCCCGCGAGAACAATGGACCCGTAGTGCATGGACCAGGACCGTAGTTGAGGAGTCTGGACCGTAGTTGGGTAGTCTGGACCGTAGTGGAAGAACCTGGACGTAGTTGAGGAGTCTGGACCGTAGTGGAAGAACCTGGACCGTAGTTGAGGAGTCTGGACCGTAGTGGAAGAACCTGGACCGTAGTTGGATGAGGATGGACGGTAATTGCTTGACCGACCTTAAATCCACAAAGAAACTGGCAGTTTTAGCCCAACTCGAATACAGACATACTTGTACTGTATATTCGCCTGATATAAGAATAAAAGTTAATACATAATATAAGCTGGAGATTCGTGGAGACTTTTTTTTTTTTTCCCCTTACGAAATAAATCAGAAGAATATATTTGTCATGATTCATACGTACTTTAAAAGATCTGTGGGAGGCTTTGTGAATACTAACAGGAAGCCACTTGAGTGCTGAATAAAGTCTTCTCACCGTAGCGGGAATAAAAATCTTGCTCGTGTCTTGTAAGGGTTAAGGGGGCTTTCTTGGGAAGTAAAAGAACAGGAAACGACGATCGAAACATACTCCCCGATCGACTGGAAGAATGCAGTTTGTCTCCCCGCTCCCCGACCCCTCCCTCTCATTATATTGCTGTTCCTTTGTATTCGTCTTCCTGGGTCTCCCATCTTTGTTACCTTGTCCATCCTTTTTCCCCTCCCTTGATTCCACTTTCCCATTCTTACACCCTTATTTATCTTGCCATTCCTTTGTATTCCTCGTTCTCGGGGTCGCCTTTCCTAGTGTGCCCTTTCCGTCATTCTCTCATTCCTTTGATCTTCCCTTCTTTCCATCCTTTGCTTCTCTCCTTCCATTTCCTTTTACCCCATCCCATTCCTCGTACATCCTAGACTCATATGCTGCTGTTTCTTTTTATACCTCTTCCTTGGTCGTCTTCCTTGTTCACCATTTCCATCCTTCCCTCTCTCTTGGTCCTCTCCTCGTTACATTTTTCATTCTCCTAATACTTGTTGCTCATTCACTTAATTCACTCAAGTAATACTGGTGTTTTCTTCCTACGGCTTATCCTGACACTTTTCCCTTTTCGTCCTTTCATTTTTCATACCCAATATCGTCTTTCTTTTCTATGGTTTGCCCTATCCCTCCATCCCTATCCTCTGTTTCTCTTTCCTCTTCCATCCCTTCCCTTCACTCCTGCTTCCCTTTTCGCCTTATCTTTCTCCTCTTCTCTTCCCCCCTTCCATCCCCCGCCTTCCCTTTCTCGTTTACCCCTTCTTTTCATCCCTTCTCCCCTTTCCATTATTCCTTTCCCCATCCCTCACAACGTCCCCCCCTTATTCTGATGTTACTGTGTACCTTTCCTTCACCCTTTCCATCATTCCCTCCCTTTGTCCTCCCTTCACCCTTTGCCCGTACACCTGTTGCCGTGTCACCCTGATTCACCCTAATTACGCTAGACAGGTAATAGGCTTGTATTATTCACTGCTCCAGGGATGGCATTCAGGTACTGAGAGAGAGAGAGAGAGAGAGAGAGAGAGAGAGAGAGAGAGAACCGACACACACACACACACACACACACACACACACACAGCAGAAGAAAGAGACGAGAGAAGAGAATAAGGAGAGGTGAGGAGAGCAGTGAGAAGAGAGGAGATAAGGAGAAGCTACTGTCTGTTCTGTCTGATGTAATGGCCACCTGCCTATCATGCCAGCCACGGTGCAGGGGTCGAAAGGCTCTATTATTACACGGCATTAGTCCCCCATTACCCATTGTGCTTCTCTCATGCTCCAGGGGGGGACTTGAGAAAAAATGGGAGGGCCCCCAAACTAGACGCTCTACAAATTCTGTGAGAGCGTATACTTATCCCCTTTCAACTAGAGGACATTTTCTTTTAATTCTAAGTATTTGCAGACGATTCTTATCTTACGACCGCTTTTTATCTTGTTCATGCTACCTACGAACGATTTTACTCATCATGGTTAACTGTTTCTGTCTTATTCCTTCTATTTGAGGTTTGTTTCTGTCTGTTCCTCCTGTTTACAAGCGATGTTATTCAGTCAGGGAGAGAAGTTTTGATTTCGGGAGGTTTCATTTGCTTTTATTAATCCATTCACTACTATGGATTTCTCTTGAGTAATATAGTTGTTGATTCTCGTACGTGTGTGTGTGTGTGTGTGTGTGTGTGTGTGTGTGTGTGTGTGTGTGTGTGTGTGTGTGTGTGTGTGTGTGTGTGTGTGTGTGTGTGTTTACCGACGTCAGATGTTAGCAAAAATAAGATGCTGGAGAGGGACGCCTTCACGTGGTGGCACCGATATATTCAGGCGGCTCCACTGCCCAGTTATGCAAACATCCCTTATCACCCTGTCCCAAAGAAAGGAGATTGGTGGACTACAGAAGAGTAACCTCAGCCACTTCCAAATGAAACTAAACTAAACTAAAAAAAAAAGAGATCATGTGGCTGAGAGGGCTGAGTCGGCCAGGGTCAGGTGTTGAGATGGGTGTTTTTATCCGGACGTCCTAATGGAGATGTTATTTTGGCCGCTGCGATGAGAAAGTATAGGATGCTCGGACTGGACTGGGCTGGTGGCAGTGTTGGCCCCAGTCCCTCCCGGTAGTTAGGTTGAGTGGGAGTGTAGGACTAGGACTATAAGTGGAGTGGTAGAATGAGTGGTGGGAGTATGAGTGGAGTGCTAGAATGAATGGAGTATAAGTGGACTGGAGGCATAGGATTGGGTATACAGGATTCTTGTGCACTAGGCTGGGGTGGTGTCTGTCTCGGCTATTGGGTGGAGTGGGAATGTGGATGCGGAGTAGGAAGTAGTGTGGTGGTGGGGGAAGTGGCGTGGGGTAGAGGGTACTGGAGTGGTAGGGGGAGTGTGTGGTAGACGAGGGATTTGGTAGTGGAGAGAGTGTATGGTCCTGGTTGTGGAGATTGTAGCAGTTGGGAAGTGCGTGGTGGTAATGTTTGATGGTGGTGGAAGTGTGTATTTTGTTTGGTAGTGTGTGGCGGTGATGGAAGTGTGTATTGTGTGTGGTAGTGGGTGTAGTATTGTGTGTGGTTGTGTGGTAGTGGTGGAGTTGGAGATATTTGCTGTGTGGAATTGGAAGTTGTGATGGTGAATAAAATTTGTTAGAGAGTGTGTTTAAGTGTTGGAGGAAGTGTGTGGTTGTGATAGGACTGTGGGTAGTGAAGCGAGTGTGGTAGGTGTTTGGTAGCGAGTGTGGTAGTGAGTGGACTATGGAGGAAGGATTGTGTAAGTAGGAGACGGGGAGAACTGAGTGAAGTGTGGTTGTGGTTGGAGGTAATAGAATAATGGTGTGTGTGTGTGTGTGTGTGTGTGTGTGTGTGTGTGTGTGTGTGTGTGTGTGTGTGTGTGGTAGGTGGAAGGGTTGTGTGGTAGGCAGGGGGAAGGATTGTTTGGTAGGTGAAGAAACTGTGAGGTGGTAGGAGTGGTATTATGCTGTCAGATCACCTCGCCGCGGCTTTTGTCTGGCCCTGTCTGTCGATTCTACGTTGTCTGCACGCTAGCGATTCTCAGGCCAGCACCATACATGTCTTGTGGTGAACCAGGGGTATTGTTGTGGAGAGAGAGAGAGAAGGGGGTGGGGGAGGGAAGGTAATAATGAGGGAAAGAAATAGCAGGAATATAGTAAAGTAAGAAAAAAGAAAGATGGAAGTGAATAGACTAGGAATGTAAGGAACAAGGAAAGAACGCATAGATACAAAACAAAGTTCGTGATGGGAACAGTTCCCTTACTACAGAAAAAAAATTTGACCGTAAAGTGACCTATTACTAAGACCAAAAAATAAATCAACTCAGCAGTCACGGAGCGAGTTAAAGCAGAAATACTTGGTTGGTGTTCTTGCCCTCTTCATTTCAGACAAGCTGCATGTCACTCGAGGGTGTTGACCTTGTAACATGTGGGATACTGTTATTTCTGCTGCACTTGGCATGGTGTGTCGCTCGTAATATCCAATGGCCGTATTACTTTTGCTTGAATTTAGAGACCTAGCTCTGTTTCGCTTGTAATATCAAAGTAGCGTATTATTCCTTCTTGAACTTACGGATTGTACTTCGTTTTGTCTCACTGGTAATGTCAAACAGCCGTATTATTTTTCCTTAAACTTAATGCTCTCTCTCTCTCTCTCTCTCTCTCTCTCTCTCTCTCTCTCTCTCTCTCTCTCTCTCTCTCTCTCTCTCTCTCTCTCTCTCTCTCTCTCTCTCTCTCTCTCTCTCTCTCCATATGGAACTGCTATATCTCCTTGCCTTTACGTATATACCTTTCCTCACTTGAAACAGGTCTCTAGTCTGCTATGCCTTACTCTTTTAGCTTAGAACCTTTGTTATTTGCATAAGTTGCGGTATAGCCTCCCAGAAATTTTCACGATAGGGAGAAAGGTACGCCAGTATTAGCCTACGATGGTGTAGCAATTAGTACAGCACCAAAATATACTCTCTCTTCGTACCTCAGAGGAAATAGTTTATGTTTCGCTCGTAAAGTAAAACTACCGTATTTCTTTTGTTTGAACTCGGGGCCAAATTTCACTTAATCCCAATTTCACTCTTATTTATCGCTGTTGTTTACGAAATATTTGTCGCTTGCTCACGTATTTTATGACTGACAAAGAAAGCTCCCAGTCATTCATTCCCCCTGACGAAGACACACAGCCATACTGTAAGTTTCCAATTCAGGTTCCTATTTACTTCTGCGTGGGAAGTGGATGGGCAGCCCTGGTTTACACATTCAGGCTATTAATTTACGGATTCTGAAGGGCAGCTGATTCGTAGCGTTGAAGAATATGAAGAATATGACTCTTTTTGGCTGGGAAATTGACCCACCCCCAACCAGTACTTTACACACGGGTATAGATGTGGAAAAGGATTGTAGTGTTGAGTGGGAAGTACTTGTGGAAATTCCTGTGTTTGTGAGTGTGAGTTTTTGTATCTTAAATGAACCACGTCAGGGAGCAGACATTTTAGGACACCTGAAAAGAAAGATACGCTGTGGTGTACTATTGAATCCTCTAAAATGTTCACTTCTGTGTGGTATGGAATTCTGTAAGAGGGATTCGCTTTCTGTCTTACATAATGTGAAACTAATATACCTTCATGAAATTGCTTCCTGCTTATTGCTTTGTGTCACTCATATAATGCCTTGAGGGTGTCTTATTGATTGGTGGAAAAGAGTAGGCTACATGCAGCATCGGATACAATTAACCCTTTCACTGCAGTAACTTTTTTTTTTACTTGCTACCTCCAGACGATTTTAATATTCGTAAACCAACATCGTACGTAAGAGATTAATGGAACTTATTCATATCTCCTTCCTTAAGTGACCTCTCCAAGATTATAAGCAAAAATTATGTTGTCCAAGCCATGGCAGAGATTTAAAGCAGATATTGGTAGCATGCTTGTGTCATATGCATGTATATATTCACTTTTTTTTTTTTTTTTTTGGTTCTGCCGATGACTTATATATATATATATATATATATATATATATATATATATATATATATATATATATATATATATATATATATATATATATATACACACACACACACACACACACACACACACACACAGTATGACACTTTGACTTAAACATGCATAGCTCTTTCTTCAGACACCCCTTCCCAGTTCGAACGTCGCCAGCATGGGGAGGGACTAATTTCTGGCTTTCATTCTCTCTCTGAGGAGAAATTCGGGTCCTGCAGTGGTCTAGGTATTTACACACACACACACACACACACACACACACACACACACACACACACACACACACACGTACATGTATCTGTGTGTATATATGTAGGCAATCCAATCCCAGTCATATATTTGGTTGGATGACGTGTACCAGGAAGAGTGGGCAGACAATGCGAGATGATCAAGCTGTCAGTGAGCGCCCCGGCTGTGTCAGTGTGTCCCAATAGAGGATGATACAGGATGAGCCCAGAAAATTAGAGCTTGGACGGGAGGGGAAGAGACGGGGGTGACAGGATGCTTTTATTTGTGAGAAACGGAATGGGATGACGGAGCATGACCTCCCCTGACCCCATCGAAATGCGGGTCTTGTAATCCCCCTCAAGACCTTCAGTAACTCCTCCAGATGCTCCTTTAATAATCCCTTCAAATCTTCATCAGTAATACCTTCAAATGCACCTTCAGTTACCCCTTCAGATGTACACCTTCAGCAACCCTCATCACATGCACCCCAACAGCAAATCCATGTAGTTTGGTATGTGCACAGCTGTCCTACCGTTATCCCTAGCATATCACGGTATGGGCGGTGGGTATTGGTGCACGAGAAAAAAAAAATGTAGGTATTGTGGCACTAGGGATATGGTTGCTAGTTGGGGTGTGTAGTTTGGGTTTTCAGTTAGGTTCATGGAATAAATGTTTTGTGGTGATTTGGTTATGAGAGAGAGAGAGAGAGAGAGAGAGAGAGAGAGAGAAAGAAGGAAAGTGAGAGAGAGAGAGAGATGGTACTGCGTAAAGAGACTTGGTACTCCCCCTGCATTAACACGAGACAACGTACAGGCCGGTGGAGATTAGCCTATTCAGAGAGAGAGAGAGAGAGAGAGAGAGAGAGGAAGGATAGTTGGTGCTGCTGAGAGAGAGAGAGAGAGAGAGAGAGAGAGAGAGAGAGAGAGAGAGAGAGAGAGAGAGAGTTACAAAGTCAAGTATTTCTTTAAAAATTCTTGGTACCCATACCAAGGACGTACCGTAAGTGACTTTACTGGGTACACGTCTCTCTCTCTCTCTCTCTCTCTCTCTCTCTCTCTCTCTCTCTCTCTCTCGGCAAGGTACAGGGGAGTGGAGATTAGCCTATTCAGACGCCTTCCCAACCACGGCCCCTCTCGTCTGACATATGGCATCGTTTTTCTTGCACCGTCTTAAGGGGTGCATAAAGTAACACCCCCCTTTACCAACCTGCTGCTAGAAGGACCCGCCGTAGCACTCATCATTGCCTTTGTGTTTCAGGGTGCAGGTTTCGCAGTTGTATTTATTTTTTTATTTCCTGAATTAACACCCTCTTTACCAACCTTGTGCTAGAAAAAGGGCTGGCTGTAGCACTCTTTATTTGTGTTTCATGTTTCAGATTATTATATTTGTTTTAGATGTCTTTGCACTTCGAAATTGTGGGTTTTCATTTTTTCTTGGTGCTGCATTTAGATTTTCTGATAGTTTGGGTTTAGAATGGTCCCAGTTATTGAAGGTGTTAAAGCAGAATTTAACTAACCCCTTCTAGTTTTAATATAATTCTCTTTAGCTGGATTTCATTGCCTAGAGGTACCTAAAGGGATTCCAGAAGCAAAAGCCCTTTACTAACGTGGAAATAGAAAGGCAGACCATGCATTATTTTATTTGTTTGTCGTGATGAAGGAGTGGATCATTAAATAACACATCTGCGGTTCAGAACAAATGCAAAATTCCAACTCGCGCATACAAGCACAAATTTAACTTTTTAGTGCAGCAAGACTCACTGGAATTTGACATGATTCCTAGGGAGTATAAAATATCCGTTTATAGCCATTGTATTTTCTTGAATTTTTCAGGATCTGGCCATTGTATTTAAAGTCGTTGCTGTTTTTTTTATCTGGAATCTAAGGTCCTATTTTGCTTTCATGTACCGGTACCTCACATATTTTTCAGCGTGTGTGTGTTGCATTTTCGGCATGTTAAACTTAGAACACAAAGGAACTTTTTTTTTTTTTTTTACATTCAGTAACATTTCCATTTTTTTTTTTCAACAAGTCTTCAAGGAGCTACTTTATAAACGCATTCCATTCATATTGGATAGAAGGGCAAGATTTCACTTGGCGAAGTATTCATTGTAGTATTTTTATTTGTTTTTATTACAATCAAAGACGTCATCAGAAAAGATCTCCGGATATCTCTTTGTTCGTGTTTTGGAATTGAAGCTACAGATGAAGCCAGTGATTTTTTTTTTTTCCTATCACCCTCTTTTATTTTTAAACTCAAGTGTTGAGGAACTACTGCAGTACTTTTGTATTCTTCTGCATCGAGTATACTCCTCGTCCTTCTTGGCCTTCAATTTAGCTCCCCCCCCCCTTTTTTTTTTTTTTTTTTTTTTTTTTCCAACATCAGGAGACTCAACAGTGTTTTCCTTCACCACTGTTGACATATAGGCATGATGCTGACCTGTGAGGCTCCTAGTACCTGTCCATTAAAGAAAAACATCTAAATTCGCCAGGCTTCCTATTTTTCTACTGGATATCAGGAAGTTTATTTCTTTCCAATGTATTCCTCCGCTTGTATTCTTCCACCTCGGTCCAGAGACGAAATTAAGCTTCTTTTATTCCTCTAATGTTTCAAGTGGCAAGTTAGTTACTGGAAATAATGCCACTCTTCAGTTTATTAGTATGTAGCAGCCTTCACGTTAACCTTCCACGTATGTTAATTTACATTTGAACTGCAAAGTAGGAAACTATTTTGTGTAGCAATTCATGACTTAGCTGCTGCTGGCGTGAAGGCCTGATGTTAATTTGTGAAGCCTTCCGGTGGCTTTCTTTGCTTGCAACGCATTTCGCAACTTTCAGTGTATTCCTCCGCAACAGCACGAACGCCAGATTGCTTGATTCTTTTTGACCGTGACATATGGGACCTACAGTAGTTCACCCAAGCAATTTGTTCCTCAGAATGATGATGATTTGTGAGGCTACTGTGTCTGTGATATTATTCCAGTGCATTTCTAAGTTTTCAGTGCATTTCTCTCCAGGAGCATGAACATCACATTAGCCTTTTTTATTCTTTTTCAACTAGACATAAAAGGAACTACTTCACCCAATGTATTCCTCCGCGTGATGTTGATTTGTGGGGCTCCCGTGTCTGTGAGAAATGGCGTCCGAAGAGGGCAGGCGCGCACGGGCTGCAGGAGATAAGTGTAATGACGGGGGAGAATGTGTTGTGTCGGTTTCTCAAGTGGAGTAGGAGGAGGGGTGTTGTAATGCGGTGAATAATAATTAATAAGGGAACGCCCGCCATTTAAGGACTAAAGGGTTATTGTTGGAGAGAGAGAGAGAGAGAGAGAGAGGAAGAGTTCGTGTGTGAGTTGTTTACTTAGCAGAGGTTGCAGACTTTCTTTAGCTTAAGTTGTGCAGAATATTGCTGATTTAGGCCATACTTTAATATTCCCATACAGCTATTAAAAACTCTTAATTCTGTAGCTGTATTTCCAAACATCTTTTAGCCAAGTCACTGCACTGCAAGGGCGTCATTTATTATATTACTCAGACAAGTCCCAGGTAATATTTCTAACTAATATTTCTATCTAAAGGGCTAGACATTGCCTTCACTTAGTCCTTTCATTTGTAGGCGTATTTTAACTCGGTCAAACGGCAACAAGAGTAGAGTATAATAAGGTAAAATAAGGACCTGGAGCAACAAATTGACGGTTGTGCCTTTTCGTCTAGGGGAGGTCTGGTTGGGTGCTCTCCATGTCAGTTGCGTGTTTGAAGGAGACAGAGTGCTTCCTTAGAGTGTTTCTTTGTCGTATGGAAATGAGCAATGAACGGCGATATATTTTCTTTTTACCTCGAGAGAATGAAGGCTATTGTAATTCATCGCCCGAGCTACTAGAACTATTGCCGCGTGGTGCTAATAGGCCGGGTCTATTGTTGTTCGACGGGCTAGGGTGCGGGACTATCGCCGTAGAGAGAGAGAGAGAGAGAGAGAGAGAGAGAGGTGGAGGCGGGGACTATTGTGGTTTGGTGCTTAAAGGACTTACAAGAACAAGTAGTATCACAAAAGGACTTAGGGTACGAAAAGAGAAGCCTTGTAGAGAACTGCGTATTGGAGGGACAGAAGTACTGTAATAATCGATGATGGAGTTGACAAAGAGAGATGTAAGGCTGGGAAATGCAAGACTGACGGGTTCAAGACTGTTATGGAAGACTCATATGCAAGACTGAGAGACGCTAGGCTGCGAGTGCTAGGCTGAGTGAAGCTAGGCTGGGAGGTGCTAGGGTGAGAGATGCAAGACTGAAATAGGAAAATGCTTCTAAATGGGATGGAAGACTGTGATTTGCTATGCTGAGAGAGGAAAGACTCGAGAGATGCAAGACTGAGAGAGGAAATTGTCTCTAAATCGCAGTATATTAGACTTGTTAGCTGTTACCGGAATGTTATATCCCAGGAGAATAATAAGGGGGAAAGTTTGAAGATGTATTGCATAACTTTGGCCATAGAATAACTCTGGAGTAATTTGTAGGCAGGAAGGGAAGTGATTTAGTAGTTGACATTATGTGGCTAGTTAAGAAAATTGGTGATACTGATTAGTGTTGGAGAATATCACCACCACCACCACCACCACCACCACCACCGTTGTCGTGGCTAGTTAGGAAAATAGATGATAATTATTCGACTTTGAGTATATCACCACTTTATCACCACCACCACCACCACCACCACCACCATCGTTGTCGTCGTCGTCTCAACCAAAATTCCCACTTACAAGATGGAACGAGACAGAATCTAGAAACGACTAGGAGAATTACCTAGCAGCCTGCTTAGTAAATAAGGGTTACACAATTATTCACACATCTTTTAAGTCTTTCCGATCTTGGCTGCACCTCTCAACAGGAAAATAAATGAAAACTTTAAATTTATGGTTGAGTTGGCAGTGAGCACCAACCGCATTAGCTCGGTAAAGGTAGGTTATTGCAGTGTTGTCAGAGGATGAAGAAGTTACCCTGAGCACCTAAGAAGGCAGGGGAGAGAGAGAGAGAGAGAGAGAATTCCAAGAAGGTAGTAGAAACAGAGCAGGAGAGTATTATTCCCCTCGCCTGTTTTGTAAATAGCGCCATTGCAGTAACGGGAAACTCACCCATTCTCCTTCCACCGCCTCTCTCGAGAATTTTTGAGGTCAATGCGACGCACCTGTTCGCACCAACGAGCCCTCTCAAGAGCATCATATCACACCTGTTCGCACCAAGGGCCCGGGCAAGACCATCCTAATTTCGCCTTTATGTTTGAGGCGCGGGGGATCTATATTTACGGGGTTTCTTGGATTTAGTGACTCGGTGAAGTATTTTGGCAAGGGAAAAATAAATACAGAAATAGGGAATTAGGTGAAGGGGATTGGAAACGAGTACAGAAGTAGGGAATTGGTTGAAGGGGATTGGTAGTGTATGAGATCACATGTTTCTGCTGTTATACTCTCGTTTATACTTTCATGTCTGGTATACTCTCTGATCGTTTGTACTTTCATGTTATCTGTGCTGAGTATGATCGCATTAGAATTATTTAAGTGACAGGAGAGAGCATTAAGGAGTAAGCAAAATTAATCGTCTAGGAAGAGGTGTTAGGGGACTTCCTTGACTGACGAGAATTCGGATGGTTAATAGAAATTTGTAAGTTATTTATGTTGAGTATGGTGGCATTAGAATTATATGATACAGAAGCTGGTAGTAAGGAATAAGCAAAACAAATCTTTAGAAGATAGAGAAGAGAGCATTAAGGAGTAAGCAAAATAAATCGCTTAGAAGGAGGTGTTAGGGGGCTTCCTTAACCAACAAGAACACCGACTGCAGACCCTAAACAAAGACATCACCGGACGTAAAGGAGGGATATAAGATCTTGAGTGAATACCGCGGCAGGACCCCCGGAAGGAAATTGGACACTTCACAGTGCCCCCCCCCCCCCGAAGTGGCAGGCCTGTACAGCACGTCCCCATTACCATTAGGCAGGGCAAAGAGACCTTCGTAATGGGCTAATGGGTGTTATCGTTTACATATGTATCGTTTTGACAGCGGGGCTCCATTGAATAAGCAATGTGGGGAGGGGAGGGGGGAATGGGGAGGGGGAGGGGAGCAGGGATGTTTGTGTGGGGGGGGGAGATGTGTGTGTGTGGTGGGAGTGTTGTGCTGGTGTGTGTGTGTGTGTGTGTGTGTGTGTGTGTGTGTGTGTGTGTGTGTGTGTGTGTGTGTGTGTGTGTGGTGGGAGTGTTGTGCTGTTGTGTGTGTGTGTGTGTGTGTGTGTGGTGGGAGTGTTGTGCTGTTGTGTGTGTGTGTGTGTGTGTGTGGTGGGAGTGTTGTGCTGTTGTGTGTGTGTGTGTGTGTGTGGTGGGTGTGTTGTGCTGTTGTGTGTGTGTGTGTGTGTGTGTGTGTGTGTGTGTGTGTGTGTGGTGGGAGTGTTGTGCTGTTGTGTGTGTGTGTGTGGTGGGAGTGTTGTGCTTGTGTGTGTGTGTGTGTGTGTGTGTGTGTGTGTGTGTGTGTGTGTGTGTGTGTGTGTGTGTGTGTGTGTGTGTGTGTGTGTCTCTCTCTCTCTCTCTCTCTCTCTCTCTCTCTCTCTCTCTCTCTCTCTCACACACACACACACACACACACACACAAAGACAAACAACTTAACGATCATTACCTCTTATCCTCCTCCTAGTGGCAAAGGCGGATGCTTAACACCTTTTCTTTAGCGATTTATTTTCCTTGCTACACCAAACCATTCTCTAGGAATCGAATCGTTTTAATATCGACAGCATTTCCATCAGTAACGGGGGAATCATGAGGTGTAATGTGGAAAATAAATCGCTAAGGAAGAGGTGTTAGGAAACAGCCTTCTAAGCAAGCAAACTGACTACTCTTTTGAGGTGATTTTGTTGCCCTGAGAGGCGTCACTACAGGAAGGAATTTTTCGTTTAGTATCCCCTGTTTGGTCTAATGTGTGGACTTGTGAGAGAGAGAGAGAGAGAGAGAGAGAGAGAGAGAGAGAGAGAGAGAGAGAGAGAGAGAGGCGGAAGATTAGGTTGTAGGGAAGATGAAGTTTTGCTCTCATACTGCCCAGCTGAAGCTAATGGTGAGTGGGGAGAGAGGGAGGAAGGGAGGGAGAGGGGGAGAGATGGAGGGAAGAGGGGGTTGGAGGTGGAGGTCGAGGAAGGAGGGGGATGGAGGGGGAGGAAGATGGAGATGGAGGGGGGAGGGTAGGGGGGAAAGTGCTGGCAAAATGGAGAGGCTGGGGGAAATGGGTCCTGATAATGGGATATCTTGGAGGGAGAGAGAGAGAGAGAGAGAGAGAGAGAGAGAGAGAGAGAGAGAGGAGGAGGAGGAGGGGAGGAGTTTGTTGAATATGGTCAGTGATATATAATAGAATTAGTTGAAGGACATAAGGAAGAAAACAATACTTAAAAGAAGAAAGGAATGATGGAATGAAATACAAGGAAAGGAAGACGTGCAGTGAAACAGAAAATGGAGGAGGAAACATGGAAGATGAAATGGAAATGACTTTGTTATTAAGGAAAGGCGAGGAAAGTAAAGGAATGGGGGGAGAGTATCATCGTTAGGTGTCAGTGAATGAAAATTATTAGAATGAAGGAAATAAGTTCAGGATAAAAGCGAAGGAAAAATGAAGATTAAGTAAAAGAATGAATTTTGGAAAGAATAAATGACAAAGAATGAATGAAAAAGTGAATGGAAAATGGACGTACCGTAAGCAATAGAAGGAAGGAAGAAAGATAGAATGGTATGAAGGATAGAAAGAATAATTGAGGCGACAGATGGAGCGAGGAGCTGAAAGAATGAAGTAATGCTTGTAAAATAAGGGGGGGGGGGAGAGGGATGAAGTAGAAGAATGAGATGAAGGAAAAAATGAATGAAGAAAGTAAAGAACCAAAGATTATAGAAAGGAAGCAGATAAATGAGTGAACGAAGCAACAAAATCCTGAGCAAAGATGGAAGGGAAAAACGCAGGGGTGAAATGAAGGAAGGAATGAAGGAAGTGAAGGAAGGAATGAATGCTCTAGTCACCAGCCACCTGTCTGTATATGGGTGGTGGAGCTTTGAGCAATCACGGGCTCTCCTTTGATCAATCACTGTCATATCTCGCGCTTCTCGCCCTCCCCCTCCTTCTTCTCCTTTGGCTTCTCCTGCTGCGCCTTCTTCTTTCTTGTTTTGTGTGTCTCTCTCTCTCTCTCTCTCTCTCTCTCTCTCTCTCTCTCTCTCTCTCTCTCTCTCTCTCTCTCTCTCTCTCTCTCTCACACACACACACACACACACACACACACACACACACACACACACACACACACACACACACACACACACACACACACACACACACACACACACACACACACACACACACACACACACACACACACACACACACACACACACACACACACACACACACACACACACACACAGTCGTCTTCCAATTCTTTCCCCATTTCTTTCCACACCCCTTTTGACATCCCATCTTACTTTTCTCCCTTTCATTCTCGCTCCTTGTCCTCAGCCTCTTCCCTTTTCTTGTCCTGTCCTTCGTGCCAGTGCATCCTTCTCACAATTTTAGTCTTTAGTTTTCCCACACCATATCTTATTCCTTGTCTTTACTATTTCCTTTATTCTTGCCATTATTGCTTTCTCATATCTTTTCATTTAGTGTCTGCTTCCTTTCCATTCGCTTCTCTCACAATTTCGTGTTTATCTTTTTGCACCCCAGTCGACATCCCTATCGTTCTCCCTTTTCTCCCATGCGCTTTCTCACTTCCTCTCTCTATCCTTCACTTCCTGTCTCTATCCTTCACTTCCTCTCTCTATCCATTGACGACCTTGAGACCTTTCCACAACGTTTCAGTGCCTTGGTCTGTTCGCATCTAGAAAATAAGGACCTTGATTTCCAAATATACGGTTGTGTTTCATTAGGGGATGTCTTTTAAATGAGTTCCTTGCCATGTACTCATATTTTATCAATCATGTCTGCTTCCTTCCGTCCTTCCTGCCTCCTTTCCTTCCTTCCTTCCCTCCTTCCTTCCTTCCTTCCCTCCTTCCTTCCATTCTTACTCCCTTCCATCCATTCTTACTCCCTACCTTCTTTCCATCCATTCTTACTCCCTTCTTTCTTTCCATCCATTCTTACTCACTTCCTTCTTTCCATCCATTCTTACTCACTTCCTTCTTTCCATCCTTCCTTCCTTCCATCCTTCCTTCCTTCGTTTTTTTCCACACCTCCATATTTCTCATTCCACATCCTTATCGTCATCCCCATCTTTTTCTATTTCCTCCCGGCGTGTCTCCTTTCCCTTCCTACACCCTCAGAGATTCGTCACTGCAGGCCATATTCTCTCTCTCTCTCTCTCTCTCTCTCTCTCTCTCTCTCTCTCTCTCTCTCAACTTGCTAGATTTACAGCTCCCTCGAAGTGTTCAGTCACCACCATCGCCCAGGTTAGGCTAGGTTAGATTAGAGTGCCGTGGGTGGGATGGGGGAGTTAACTAGAATGTACTGGAAAAATGTTCTATACTATTAACTGTGACTGATGATTGATAGAGACGTATAGATATTTCTGTTGACGTGAAATAGTTGTTTGGCATGTCTTTGGGATCCTACAGGTAAGTTTCTGTCTTATAACTTACATTATCATTTTCTGTCTGTTATATTCAACTTAGAAGAGACTTGTTAAACTACCGAGGTTTATTAGTCCCCCAGTAGGACTAGTTTCTTGGTCTTGGACTATAGGTGTGGGCGATTCCGTCATTCCGTGAGTCCGTCCGCAATTTTGTGTCCACTCTGTAACTTCCACATGCTTGGACAGATTTTAATGTAACTTCACACAGCTGTTCCCCGTACCATGACGGTATGTCGCGCGGAGCAACCAGCTGTCTACTCCCAAGTCAAGGTCACACCTAGGGGTCAAACAAGGTCGGGTTCTACATTCGTGTCCGCTCTGTAACTTCCACATGCTTGGACATATTTTGATATAACTTCTCAAAATTGTTCTCCATACCATGACGGTGTGTCGCACGGAACAGCCCAAGGTCAATTACATATATATACGGTATGGTTATCATCCGGTACGGGGCCTCGTATTGCATGGCTATACTGAATGCAGTTATTACCGCCAGTTACTGTAATTAGAAATCCTTCCTCGGTTGAATATATTTGTTTGGAAGTAGGATAGACGTGGTTCCATAGGCACATAGGAAAGGGGTTATATAATAGCTTTGCTTTATCTATTCACTGCTAAAAATTCTTGTTTATAAATCCACCGTCTCTGTCCATCTATGTGTCTGTCTATCTGTCTTGAGTATCTGTGTCTGTCTGTCGCCTAACGCCTTAATCCCGGAGTTGACCTCGAGCAAATCTCTTCCTGAGTTCAGTAAAATCGTCAGGAAGTACCAAGAATACACACACACACACACACACACACACACACACACACACACACACACACACACACACACACACACACACACACACACACACACACACACACACACACACACACACACACACACACACACACACACACACACACACACACACACACACACACACACACACACACACACACACACACACACACACACACACACACACACACACACACACACACACACACACACACACACACACACCCTCGAGCTGAAGCGTGTTCGTGTGGACGGCTTGGCTTGTGGGATGAAGCCGCCAAGTTCGAAGGCTTGAATGATGAATGAGTGGAGTTGTGGCCTATTTTTGCCGGATACTTTGAGGATAGTTCCCCCCTTTTTCCCCCATTTTCCTGCGTTTAGATCACCCTACTGCTTGTATCATCGTCATCATCATCATCATCATTATTGTCGTTGTCATCATCATCATTTTGTCTTTGTCATCATCATCATCAGCATTGTCGCAGTCATCTTCGTCATTGTTATGTCATCATTGTTAGCATCGTCATGGTTGTCATTTCCATCTTCACCTTCATCATAAAGAAGACTATAAGATTAGAATTTTGTGAGTGATGATGGTGATGACTGTTAAGATTTGTTACAGAAGAAAATAGTCATCGTAAGTTAGTCAGCTCCAAAACTACTAAAAATTCTTCCTGAACTTGGTAGTATCTCCTTATCGTAGCAAGACTCAAGATGGAAAAGTAGTCAGTCTGTAAGGGGGTAATGGATATTGTCTTTGATCCCCTTGTTCTCTTGGGCTTATTAAAATCGTCGGGCGTTGGCAAGAATGAATGTGTAGTAGTAGTAGTAGTAGTAGTCGTAGTAGTAGTAGTAGTAGTGGTATATAGTAGTAGTAGCCAAGGCTCATCTGAAAGTAAATTTGGTGAACTGCTGGCCAGAGTTGCCCTTCTTCTGCGGTCCACCATCGTCCTTTCGGGGATATGGAGGGAATTTAGGGACATCTGTATCACCTGGCAACTCCACCGCTCAGTCATATCGTGCCACTACTTGAAGGCGTCCCTCTCTGGCACTAATGAAATAGAAAAATTGGTAAGAAAAATCATTGTTTCAAGCAACGAAAGGGTTACTCAAGACTTTTTTTTTTTTGTTAGGGTCATTTTATGGACTTTCTGATGTTTATTGTAACTTCTCATTCTTAAGACTTTTTCAGTACGGTAATTTTTGCTGTTTGAGTTGACTGAAATGTAAGTGGAGATCATAGGCAGGGAGAGAGATAGGGCCCACACCGATGAAGACTGGTATAGAGTTGACCAGTAGTGCTAAAGAAAGGTGGAGAATATGGTTGAAGTAGAGGGCTGTACGGAAAAACTGAGAAGTCGTGTATGGAGCCATCTGCAGTGCCTAGGAGGACTGGTTAGACCTCAGGGAAGGGACTGTGTATGCGGCTGGGTGTGCCTAATTGAAGGGGCTTTGACTTAGTGGGCAAAATTCCTTCCTACCACCAAGTACGTATCACCGCCTTCATTGTAATTATCTTCACCACCACAATCACTACATTTTCGCTACCACATCCACTACTACCACACTACGAACACCACACATTACACTGCCTGTACACTATTATCACACTACCACCACACACCTTACCAACTCTACTTCCACCATACCCCACACCAACTCCACTTCCACCATACCCCATACCAACTCCACTTCCACCATACCAATGCCACATACCTAATCGTCACTCTACCACCATTACAGCACACCACCGCCGATCACACTACATTATATCCACAACCAACCACACCACAGTACCACCACACACTGCCGCCATCAATTGTATCAGTACCACCAGCCGCACCAACACTGCCACCACCACCACCACAGTCACCACCAACACCATCATCACCAACACTACCACTACCCCAACCAGGCACGCAACCACTACCAAGCCCTGTCTACCACCATCAACCATATCTTCATTACAAATAACCACCACACCACATCACTGTAAGCAACAACCACATCCCTACCCCCACCGCCAGCAACCACAACACCACATCATATCACACCATCATATTACATCACATCACAATGTCACTACCTCATCATACTGCACTCTCCACCACACCACCACACCGAATTATCCCCAGCTACGTCATCACACCACACCACACCACACCCCACCTCCACCACCACACGACCCTCACCACCACACCACACCAGCCCTCACTACCACACCACACCAGCTTTCACTACCACACCACACCAGCTTTCACTACCACACCACACCAATCCTCACCATACCCCGCCACCACAGCACACAAGCCACATCACCACCACATCACCACCGCAACACCACTAAACGTGCCAGGCGGCCGGTTCGAGTCGCAGGGAAAAAAATACGCATGAAATCGCTAATTGTAACCCCGGGCAAGAATCATCAAGATGGCGCTGAGATACGCTCCGCCCGGCACGTTCAACCACCCAACTAACCCACCCTCCCGCCCGACAACTTACACCCGACCAACCGACCACCCGACCATATTTCCACCCGACTAACCGGACCCCCCCCCCCTCTCCTTCCCGACAGACTTAATCCGACCCACCGACTAACCTTCCAGCCGATTGACCGACCACCTGGCTGACTGGTTGATTATGTTTCCAGTCGACCGCCCGACCAACCTTCTAGCTAACCAACAAGCTGACCATATTTCCAGTCGACTAAATTGACCAGCCGACTAACCAACCAAGCTGCTAGCCATCCAAGTAACCGACCAACTGCCTGACCAACCAGCGGACCATCCATCCATCCGGTTTTCCAGACTAATCGACTTTTGAGATAGCCACCCACCCAGCCATGCCTAACCGACTGGCCAACCAACCCTCCAGTCACCTAAGCGATTGTCTAACCATCCTTCCATTCAGCTAACAAACCAGTCTGCTAGCCAGTTAACCTGCCAGTCAACCAATCGATTCTTCAGTCAGCCAGCCTTAATCAAACATCCAGTCAACCAGTTTGCTAACCCAAACGCTGAACAACTAGACTTCCAACCTGCCAACTAACCAGACAGTCACCCTGATAACCAGACACCAATCAGTCAGTCAGTCAGATCTTCATTCAGCCAACTAACCCATTCACCCACATACTAAATTCCTAACCAGCTGCTCCTCCCACCCACCCGTCAGACATAATCAGCTAACCATCCGCCAACCTGCCAACTAAAGCCAGCCAATCAACCAGTCATTCTACCAACTTACCTGCCACCTAACCATCCAACCAGCCAGTCAACCAACTAACCGACTCACCCACCCATCATACATTCTACTGCCTAACCAGTTCTTTAAACCAGCCTGTCACGTAGCCATTGATCAACTTGCCAAACAAATATCCAGCCATCCAGCCATCAGCGAACAAAGCCAGTCTTCCAGCCAGGTAGCCAATCTAACCGACCAACTAATCTTCCAGCTAGCGAATCAGTCCTCCAATCAACCATCCAATCTTCCAGTCAGTCAAACAGTCTTTGAGCCAACCAACCAGTCTCCAAGCCAGCTAAATAATCAACTGTTAACCTGTCAGTCAGCTCTTCCACCAACCAATCAACTTTTCTTTAAGCAAGTAATAAGGCCACTGCACATCAGACTGTTTCACACTATCACCACCCCAACCACCACCAACCACACCATCACCACCACGAACCTCACCATCACCACCACTACCATCAACGACCACACCACAGCACACCAGCATCACCCACCACTATACTTGTCTCACACTTCATACCTCACAATAAGCTACTTAACCGTCCACTACATATCTTACCTCACTCCACCCAGTACTCCTCAGCAGGTCTCAGCTCACATCTCACACAATCTTTCAGCTCAAACCACTCGCTTCACACCATCGTCTGCCTCACACCGCATGCTACACGATACCTCCTGTCTTCCATTACATATCTCACGCCGCAACTGAACCTGCATCTCACTTCACACCACAATTCGCGTCGTACCATTCACCTAACACCACCATTCACCTCACACCATACACACTCCACACTCACTCATGTCATGCCACTCACCCAACACCACCCGGTATACCAGCCTCTCCCTCTCACTACACACCTAACACCAGCTAATTCCAGTGCCTACCTCATACCACGCACACACCTCACGTTCACGCACTCCGCATCACCCAATACTCCATCACGGCAACTCCATTACCCTCACTAGCCTTCACTTCCCCAGCCAGTCCTCAGTCTCCACCAAACTTACCTTCCCATCTTCATCAGCCATATCCACATTTCTAGTCCCATCCACTTCCCTAGTCATGTTCCTCCTCCTCCCCCTCTAGCCATATCCACTCTTCCAGCCCTATCCCTCCTCCAACACTATCCATATCCACTCTTCCAGCCCTATCCCTCCTCCAACACTATCCATATCCACTCTTCTAACCATCCTAACTCCCACCCAGGCCTCAGACTCCTCCCTTTTTCATCAGTCATACTCACATTTCTGGCGTCATTCACTCCTTCAGCAATATTCATCTTTCTCCTCCGCTACCTATATCCACTCTTCTAGCCATCCTAACTCCTATCCAGCCCTCAGACTCACTCCAACGGCATTATCGTGCCTACTTCACTGCCATTTCTACTCTCCAGCAACTATATCCATCCTCTTCCCCCACCGTATAGACGGCCTCCGCCAGAGAGAGAGAGAGAGAGAGAGAGAGAATGCCACGAATCAGTTTCCTGCTGCTGTTTACTTCCCATTGTGTGTCCTAGACGCCAGGAAAACAACACGCAGGGAGAGGGACGGTGAGAAGACGATCCGGGAACACAAGCCTTTAGGAAAATTGTTCGTTAATGATTCGCAGTGTGTGTGTGTGTGTGTGTGTGTGTGTGTGTGTGTGTGTGTGTGTGTGTGTGTGTGTTTACGCAGAGAGGTCCTGATTTCTGTTGTCATTTTTATTCTTGTAGATGTTTCACTGCTTTATATATATATATATATATAGATGACCAGTGGAAGGAAAAACACATTAAATTAAAAAAAATCCATACACCAGATTACGTGCATCCTTCATTTTTTAAAAAATCTGTAACAGTTGGGTGTTTTCCTCGCCAGTTTCTCGAAGTTTGTGGGAATGCGTAAACTATATGTCTCATGTGGACTACCTTTTTTTGTTTTTGTCGTTTCAAGTATTTTCCCCCATGTCAATCCCAGTTATGCTTCCACAAGCTTCACATGTCCCCTCTTCCCCATCAAAATTTAAAAAGAAAGTTTTGTTTTTTTTCCCTGATAATCCCAGTCATGCTCCCCCCGGCCTTCCACATCCCTTCTTCCTCATATGAAACTAAATGAATAGGTCTTACAAGGGAACGATTGATGCTTTCCATGTCAGGTTTAGAACACCATGATGTTAAACGTATAGTGTGTTTGGCAGGTGAAAATTAAATCCCTTATATTTCTGTTTAATGCTTGTTTTTTCCTCCCATTCCCAAAATTTCAATTAGTTTTATGTCGACACCCTTTTTTTCTGTTCTCATAAAATTCCTGTATTATATATTTTTCTTTTGTTTGTCCTCCTCAACAGATACATTCGCCACTTCCTTTTCAGTCTCCCATGACTTCAACACTGCAGTTCACGCATTTTTTTTTCTTTTACCCTTACGCTCTCTCTATCTCTCTCTCTCTGTATTTATCTATCAAATCTTTCTACTCCATCTCATCTCAACAGTATCCCTTCTCACTCATTTTAAAAACATTCTTATTTATCTTATCGCCTTCCGTTTCTTCATCTTTTTTTCCCTCTGATATTAGTCTTCAGTTTTCCTGCTAGCTAACTATTCTTTTTCAACTCCCCTTTTTACGGAGTTTTTGTCCTATCTTATTTTCTATTTCTTCATTTATTATCTTAGCCACCCTATCAATTTTTTCTTCTCATTTCTTGTACTTCCTTTCCTTGACTGTCATTTAATTCCCTCTGTTTTCCTGCTACTTTCTCGTAATTTTCCTCATATCCATCTACACTGTTCTGTCCCGTCTTTCAATTTCTTTTCTTGTTACCCCTTTCCTCCTCCTCCTCCTCCTCCTCCATCACATCTGTTGTCCTTCCTGATTTACATTTATTAACTCTTACAGCCCCAGTCTCTCTCTCTCTCTCTCTCTCTCTCTCTCTCTCTCTCACACACACACACACACACACACACACACACACACACACACACACACACACACACACACACACACACACACACACACACCTCACTGTTCTCTCATTATAGTAATTACATTCCAGTCCTGTGCCTGGCGAATGGAATCTTTCTTTTTTTTTTTTTAGCGTTTATTATTTTTTATATTATTTTCAAAGCCAAGGGAAGAAAATTGGAGGACGGTACCTTTGATGTTTTTGTTAATGCAGTTCTCTCTCCTGTTATTTATACCGGTAATTTATTTATTTATTTAGCTTGTAACCAAAAGGAAAGTTGTGGGTGAGGCTTTTTTTTTATATTGATAATTACTTTTTATTATATTCTATATGTATTTATATTTCCCTATAACCTTAGAGAGAAAAGCTGGAATTGTTGGTATGCTCTGTATTTTTTCTTTATTATCTTGAGAGTTTCGTTCATTGTTTTAGGCAGAAGATTTGGAGCTATGAATAGACAGTTGCCTTTATTTTTTCCTTTATCTCTTGTATATTTTTAGGTTTTGTATTTTCTTAAATCTAGAGAAGATAATCGGAAGTGTGAGTATGTGGTTGTTTTATATATTTCTTTTCGTATTATTATATAACCGTATGAAATAATATTACAGCATAGTAGAAGGACTCTTTGATTATTTTATTATATGTTTATTTACTTATTTGTTTTTAATATAGATAGAAATTCGAGTAAGCGAAAGCTATCATACCCATAAATGATTTAATGTTTATTTCCCATTTTTCGTTTTTATGTCGTGCAATTTATAAGTAGATATAGCCTTTCATTTATCGTTATTGTTTATTTTTCTAGTTATCGTATTTTTAGTGTCCGTTTTCATGTAATCTGAATAGACAGAAGCTTTTATTTTGGTTTAGTGTTCATAATTATGTTGTATTTTCGTATTTTGTCGTTTTGTGTAAGGTGTGACTAGAGATTTTTTTTTTCACTTTTTTTTTTATGGTTAGTTCCCACGTTGGTTTTATTTTTAATTTTTTTAACGCAATCTGTGAGTAGTGGAAAGCTTTGATGTGGTGAAGGTGGTGACGTTCCTGCGAGCAGACGAAAGCTTTGATGTGGTGAAGGTGGTGACGTTCCTGTGAGTAGACGAAAGCTTTGATGTGGTGAAGGTGGTGACGTTCCTGTGAACAACGCCTGTCTGTGGCCTGACACTCCCAGGCAAGGGTCATGCCAGCCCTGCCCTCTCTCACCATGTCCACCGCTGGAAAGAAAATGGGATGTTGGGATCCTCATTGCTGTTTGTGTCTAGCGAAACTGGAGGGGAAAAAAAAAAAAAAAAAAGAGGTGGGGGTGACTGTATTAATCTACACCTGTTTGGTTATTATGGAAAATGAAAAAAAAAAACCGCCATCAGTCGTATTAATCCACTCTGGTATGGGTACTGTTGAAGATGGTTGAAAATTAAAATCGCGGTCAATCCTCGCTGTATACGTATTATTGAAGCCGCGTTAAAAAATCGCTTTCAGTCCACAACATTATGGGTACAGACAACTTCTTATATGGCTTGGTTAGGAGTGATTGGACTCCTTGTATTCATTTGTCCTAAATTGTGTTGGAATTAGACAGTATATGTAAAATTAAAAAATTAAAATCATAAGGTTCTCAGCGGTTCTCCAGTCTCTTTATAACGTAGTGATCTCTGGACCTTACCGAATCGCCTTCAAGTGACGCATTTAGTTTTATTGGGGCACGCACTCTTTGGTTGTATTCGACTCATAAGAGGCTTTCAGACCTTAAGGGGTTAGTTGTTGCTTTCATTAACCCATTCAGTACTTGAGAACTGTATTAAAGCTGAATAAGATCGTCTGAGGTGTGTGACTCTGTTTCTACTTTTCTCTTCTGTTGATTGAAATTGTGGAGGTACAAGTAAGATTTTAAAATATCCCTAATTGATACCAGAAACCTACACAATCTGTATTTGATCTGTATCTGTATATCAGTATCTGTTTGTCTTTACTATCCTATCCTGTCTGATCTATCTGTCTATCTCTCTGTCAGTCTCTTAAAATCTAAAACTGCACATGCAAGTTAAACAAAAAGAAAAAAGTCACAGCCTACGAACAAGGGTACCAACACCCAATCTGTATATGACGTGGCAGCCTGATTCGACCTCACCTTATTAGTACTCATGCTTTTTTTTTTTTTAAGGCTTTGAGAATGCATATACAAAAATTAGTAAAAAAAAAAAAAATCACACCTTACCAATAACCTCACTTACACACAATCTCTGTATGAAGTGGTAAGCGCTGATTTGACGTTCCTTTATTCACAGCCATATGCTTCTCTCTCTCTCTCCTCTCATTCATTCTCTCTCTCTCTCTCTCTCTCTCTCTCTCTCTCTCTCTCTCTCTCTCTCTCTCTCTCTCTCTCTCTCTAAGGCTTTATATGCAAAACTGAAAATAAAAAACACAGTCCCACGTCTTCTTTTTCGTTTTTTAACAGGATCTGAAACTTTATATGCAAAATTAGAGAAACAAAAATCACCCCATCCCAGACTGCGGTAACCAGATTGGACCCTCCCTTATCGAAATATATATTTTTTATCGAAATATATATTCTTTAAATTAAGAAATAAATAAATAAATAAACAGATAAATAACAATCACGTCTTCCCAAGAAAATAACCTTCACCCAATTTTTATATAACGTGGCAGGTGTTTGTTTTTATTCTCTCTCTCTCTCTCTCTCTCTCTCTCTCTCTCTCTCTCTCTCTCTCTCTCTCTCTCTCTCTCTCTCAAACCGTATTTGCAAACTTAACAAAAAAAAATAAACCCAAATCACCCCTACCGCCTACAGCCGTACCTACACCCAGTACCTACACCCAGTACCTACACCCAGTACCTACACCCAGTACCTACACCCAGTACCTACACACAGTACCAACACCCAGTACCTACACCCAGTACCTACACCCAGTACCTACACATTGTACCAATACCCTCTACCTACACATAGTACCAGCACCCAGTACCTACACCCAATCCTACACCCAGTACCTACACCCAGTCCTATACCCAGTACCTCCACCCAGTACCTCCACCCAGTACCTACACCCAGTACCAACACCCAGTACCTACACCCAATACCTACACCCAGTACCTACACCCAATACCTACACCCAATACCTACACCCAATACCTACACCCAGTACCTACACCCAATACCTACACCCAATACCTACACCCAGTACCTACACCCAGTACCTACACCCAGTACCTACACCCAATACCTACATCCAGTACCTACACCCAATACCTACATCCAGTACCTACACCCAATACCTACACCCAGTACCTACACCCAATACCTACACCCAATACCTACACCCAATACCTACACCCAGTACCTACACCCAATACCTACACCCAGTACCTACACCCAATACCTGTATGACGTGGCGAGGGCTGATTGGAGCTCCCTTATCGCAACCCAGCAAGGCGGGAACGGAGAAGAAATAAGTGCCACATAAAATTAGCGGCCTAATTTCCAGTTCATGACCGGGAAAGGAAGGTGGTATTGACCTGTGTGGTGGTGTGGTGGGAGTGGGGTGTGGGGGTGTGGTGTGGTGGGCATGGGGGGTGGTGTGGTGTGGTGTGGTGTGGTGGGAGTGGGGGTTGTGGTGAGGTGGGAGTGGGGGTTGTGGTGGTGGTGGGGAATTGGTTGACTTCTGGATTATTTTTACTGATTGTGGATGTCGTGGTGGCGAGGTGGGGTGTTGGTGGATTGTGTGTGTGTGTGTGTGTGTGTGTGTGTGTGTGTGTGTGTGTGTGTGTGTGTGTGTGTGTGTGTGTGTGTTAGGGTGTGGATGTGCTGGTGATTGGAGTTAAGAGAGACGTTGAAGGGTAATGGTTATTGGATGTATTACCATTTTCATGATCGGGACAGCTCCACCTAGCGTCAGACGATATTACTGAGTTAGAGAGAGAGGAGAGAGAGAGAGAGAGAGAGAGAGAGAGAGAGAGAGAGAGAGAGAAAGAGTGTCCTTTTGGTACTTCTACTTCCCACCCCCCAACCCCTGACTTCCCCCTCCCCCTCCCCCTACCCCTACCCCCACCCCCTCCCCCTACCCCTACCCCCACCCCCTCCCCAACTCTTCTGAAAAGTCGAAAAAGTTGTAGAAAGCGAAATTCCCCCGGGGACTCCGCGGCCGACCAAAATCAGCGTGGGGAAAGCCTGGGGAAGAAGGAGCGTGGGGAAATGCAGCAGCCAAAATAAACAAACACTCTGAGCAGAAAGAAAAATACGAGGGAGAGAATCGCGTGCAGGAGCGAGGACTGTCGTGTGTGTGTGTGTGTGTGTGTGCGTATTTTAGTATCTTTGTATCGATGTCATGTTCCTTTTTGCTCATAACTACTGTTCTCTTGTATTCGTATGAGTCTCTCTCTCTCTCTCTCTCTCTCTCTCTCTCTCTCTCTCTCTCTCTCTCTCTCTCTCTCTCTCTCCCGTTAAGTAGTTACATGCCGGTATATTATTAGTTTTTATTTTTACATTTTACTAGTGATGGACGCAAAACCTGTCCAGGCTTCTTGAGGCAGAGTAATACGTTCAGGTGCATAGTTAAAGTACTGTTATATTACTCCTATGTTCACGGATACATAGTAGTAATATCCCTGTATTTTGCACAGTCAGATACATAGTTATATTCCTCTGCTAAGCACATTTAAATAGTCTTGTGTTAATTCTGTTTTGCATAGCTAAGTCTTGTATTTTTTTTTTTTTTTCATATTTTTTGGTCCTGCTCATTTTTTTATTTACGGGAACATGGATGATTTGTGATGACGGCTTCGTGTTTTTATGTAATATTCTTGATTTATTTTCTTCATAATTAGCTAGAGTTTATTCACAACTTGATGATGATTTTTTTCGTTTATTTTTAAGGTTTTCATTATGTAGTCATGTTTCATGAATATATACCCTGATTTTTATTACTAGCATTCAATACTATTATTATTATTATTATTATTATTATTATTAATACCAATTTAATGCTGCTACTACTACTACTACTGGTGCTGGTGATGCTGCTACTGCTACCGTTGTTAGTACAGTATTATTATTATTATTATTATTATTATTATTATTATTATTGTAAAGTATTCTTCATAAATACTTAACCATTGTCTTTATTTACAGGTGAGTGTCCCG
>NC_137041.1:8008250-8093250 GCF_032717465.1 Coenobita brevimanus | reverse complement strand
CGGTATTAATGATGATAATATTGATATAGATGATAATGATGATGATGATATGGCTGATAATGATGCTGATGATAATGATGATGATATGGATGATAATGACGATGGTGATGATGATGATGATTGACTGAATGTTCCAAACGTTAAGGGGACACTTTTTTTTAACAAGTAAAAGACAAGGGGCCTTTCGTAAGATGAATAAACATGGTCGGCAAGTATAAAATAGACAAGAGTTATGTTAAAATCCAGGTAAGATTTAGGTAAGGTTTAGTTAATTTAAGTAAGATTTAGGTAATTTAGGTAAGATTTAGTTAATTTAAGATTTAGGTAAGATTTAGTTAATTTAAGAAAGATTTAGGTAAGATTTAGTTAAGATTTACGTAGGATTTAGGTAAGATTTAGTTAAGATTAAGTAAGATTTGGTTAAGATTTAGGTAGGACTTAGGTAAGATTTAGTTAAGAATAAGATTTAGTTAAGATTTCCGTAAGATTTAAGCGAGATTTATGGTCCTAATTTGAACATCGCAGTCTCCTTTTTCTACCGTTCTTATGTACGCATCATTGTGAGTTATATAGAAACAGTAATTAGGTTAGATGTTGGACACGTAAAGCAACGAAACTACGAGATTTACGTGCATGCAGATGTATACACACCCTCGCACACATGCAAATACATCGCAGTTGCGCGCGCGCGCACACACACACACACACACACACACACACACACACACACACACACACACACACACACACACACACACACACACACACACACACACACACACACCTACATTTATTCTTTTTCGTTTGCATCATTCTCTCTCTCTCTCTCTCTCTCTCTCTCTTTTGCTACCACCAGATGATTTTCCTGAGCTTTGGTCCTGCTCTAGCCATAGGGGTTGATGTAGGGCTATTTTTACCCCTGAGCTTTGTGTCGTATTTCTGAGTTTAGTTTTGCTTCGTCCAGGCAATTTTTTACCCCAATTTAAGAAGGTCCTTGGTCATGATGCGGGTTAATCAGCAAGCCTTTCTAACTACCTGTTATTAACAGGCCTTTCTAACTAATTAAAAGCCCTATCTATCTAATTTACAACCCTATCTATCTAGCTTCTTTTCTATATATGATCTTCTACTCCCATCACTACGCACTTCCACGATGCCCCTGGAAGTTCGATTTCCATGTAAAAATTCCTCCATATCTTTCACTCCATTAAACCCGTGGATGGTGGCACTCTTCTCCCCAAACGCATTCGCCTCTCCCTTATATTCACCGCCGCCTCTCGCTCTGCCGGGGACCCTAATGGAAACCCTGGGGTGTGGGGTAATGGACACTTCCGCCATCTTGGTTCCGTATGCGTGGCTAGCAGATGATGTCCTTGGTCTTATAAAGGGTCTTAAGATGGTTGGGTCTGGTACTATAAAGATTCTTAACCTCATCTCGTTAGCTCATTTTTTTAGTTTATTTTTTACTTTATTTTTCACTTTATTCTAAACTGCTTTTGGACAGCTTTACTCACTTTAGGGGAATTGGAAGAGTTATATAAAGCCTTAATTAACCCGTTCTGGACAAGAGATATCAATTAATTTTTAAAGTATCATCTAGTGGTGGCAAGAATTAACAAAAAAAAAAAAAAAAAAATATCAGACCCTCGAGGTTAAACGTGGATGTCTTTTTTTTTTTTTTTTTTTTTTTACATCCCTTAAACAGTTTCATTTTGCGTTGGGGAAGCTTTTCGAATTTGCGGGGGGGGGGGAATGATTGATGCTTCTTGAACGCTTCCACTACAATACGTCTTCTGTAGGGTGAATAAATTAGTGTCATCTGAGCAGTAATGACCCCCCTCCCCCCGAAAAAAAAAAAAAAGTTATCGTAGTGAGAAGTACAGTAGGAGGCACCAAAATGTCTGACCTGACCTACCATCACACACACACACACACACACACACACACACACACACACACACACACACACACACACACACACACACACACACAGCCTTTCCTCTTTCTCCCCGCCTTAATGGTTCGCTGCTGCCGAAGTAAGCCCCCATCGAGAGCGGGATTACCTACTCCCTCCTCGCCTTCTATGGGATTTCTTGGGTAGGGATAAAGGGTATTAGAGCATAGGGGAAAGTATTCGTAGGGGATATTAAGACACTATACGATGTTCACTTTAACTTGGCCTAATATTGCCATCGCTCCATGTTGAATGATGAGTTGTAACAAAAGATTAATACTTGAATGTGATGCTAGTCATGAAGAAGTGCTGTTAAAAGGATATAGACCCCAAGTATTCTCTCTTTCGACCATAGAGCTCAGTGAAGTAAGCAGCAACAGACGAAAATCTGGGCCAAGTTAAGGTGAACAGAGTATAGACATAAAATTCACATCTGTCCAATTTGAACGCTGAAATGTAACTACAGAATAACACTAGAATATGGTGCTAGTCACGAAGAAGTGTTGTTTGATTTTTGCGAGGGGTAGCGGGTTTACGGGACGTGTAGGTTTTTATTATTATTATTATTATTATTATTACTATTATTATTATTATTATTATTATTATTATTATTACTATTATTATTATTACTTTATTTATTTTTTGTTTTATTCTGTCACTGGACTACGGGAAATAGGTTGGAAAAGGAAAGAAATTGCCAAGGTAAAGGGAATGATCTGTATTTCTAACTTCTAAACCCCTAGGCACAGATTTGCATAAACTGTATTACTTTTGCTAACTCCAATTTTTTTTTTTTTTTTTGGGGGGGGGGCAGTGCGAAGTCTCCCCTGGTTTGTAAATTAATCAGGTTATAATTTTCCTTTATTTTTTATTTATTTATTTTTTTTTGGCCTGCGCGAACTCTCTCCTGGTTTGAAAATTTACCAGGTTACGATGAAGCAAATCTCCATGAATAACTTAACTTTCAGAAATTATTTGTATGTGATTTTTCCTCGTTGATATTCACCGTGCTTTATAGTGTGTTTGGCAGCTAAAATCAAGCACTTTTATACATGATTGAAGGTGAATAAAGTTGTTTCATTCATAACTTAAGCTGAAGAATGTATGTGAATGTAACACCATATGTGAGGAGGGGGGGGGGGCCTGTGTGACCTAAGATGGGCAAGGAGAAGGGATGTTGAGAAGGGGGAGCAGGTAGGGAGGCTGGTTGGGGGTGTTTTGGGGGCAAGGGGGTTAAGAGCTGGGAAGAGGGGGGTTTAAAGAATTAGGATTTAAAGGCCTGGAGGAGGGGTTTAAGGGGCAAAGGGTTAGGGGTTGTGAGGGAGGGGGGTTAGAGGTTGTGAAGGGGAGTTAAAGGAATATGGGGAGGCGGGTTTAACTGGCGAAGAAGAGGGAGTTTAGGGAACATATAGGATTTTTTTTTTTTTTTAGAGGGGGAGAAGAAGGGTTTAGGAAGTGAAATAAGGGGTTCAGTGATGGGGAGGGGGGTTTTGAGGAATGAATGAATTAAAGGGATGTTTAAGGTATTTTATGGGGAGCAAGAAAGTGAGGGGGTGTGGACTGAGAGAGGGGAGTTGGGACTGGGAATGATAGGGTTAGGGAACGGGTAGGGGGATAGGGAACGGGTAGGGGGAGTTTTAGGGGATGAGAAGGAAGGGAGACAGGGAAAGGGGTTAGGCGAAGGGGAGGGATAGGGTTAGGAGAGGAGGGGTGTTAGTGGGATTAGGAAACGAAGAGATGGGAAGGAGGGGATTAAGCGACTAGAAATGGTGGAGGGGTTAGAGGCCGAGGAACAGAGGGAGAATAGGTTGGATTTATGAAATGGGGAGCAATATGGGGGGATTAAGGCTAAGATGGAAGGCTGGAGGAAATAAAGAGAGGATGGGAGAGAGAGAGAGAGAGAGAGAGAGAGCGTGTGATTGAGGCCGGGATTAGGAGAGATGGTACCATTCATTTTACGGGTTTCCAATCTTTGCGCTGATACCGAGGTCTGATCCGGCCTCTATTAACCCCTTCCGTGCGAGGACAGCATTTATACTTCATTTTCGTTGCCGCCACACGATTTGATCTGTGTTGAAGAGAAATGCGAACGGATAAATATGTTAGTGGCTTTTGTTACCTCCTCTCTTAAGCTGAATATTATCGTGTTTATTATCGTCTACCAGAATAAAATTAGAAGATTGCCAAATTTCTAGGAGCATACAGGATGGTCTTCTCACATCTATAATGATCTGATATACAGTACTTCTGCACAGTACACTAAATTTAATTCTGTGGAGATTACCAGAATGATTAATGGATTTATAAGAACGCAGGATCCCAAATTTTGTGTGTTTTTAGTTTGACCTTTGACCCCATTAAACTATTTGAGTGGGCAAAATAAGAAAAAATTAAAAGGAAAGAAAGAAAAAAGGAAAATGATGTCTGTGGGTATTTGCCCAAGGAACAAGTGTGCAAAGTTGAGGCGTACTGGTGAAGAAACGGAGTAATGGCACTAGGTTGAAAAAGTGTGAAATCAATGAATAATGAAAGAAGCTGATAAAAACACGATATATCTCCACATATCATCGTATTCAAGGGGTTAATCTTTTCTGTACGATGCCAGCTTTTTATGATTAATTCTTCTTACCGAGAGAAAGATTCATTTGCACCGAAGTGATAACCCGTATACGACGACTAAAGCCTTGCGTATTTTACTGAAACGCCAAACACACATCCCCTCTTTTTCTATTCTTTTTCTTTTTTCCCCGTGACGTCTGTGATTGTATTCTTGTCACCGTACCTCATGATATTGTTCAGCTTAAAAGAGACTTGTCAGACTGAAGTAGCAAGAACTATACTCGTTTCACCTTAACTTGGCCCAGATTCTCGTTCTTTTGCGGCCTATGTTGACGTTTGAGATACTGTATTCTTGCGCTTACGAGAGGTTTGTCTAGCTGAAGAAATTAATGTGGCCTTCAGTAGTAAGAACGGTACTCTTTTTACCTTAACTTGGCCCAGATTTTTGTCCTTTTGCAGCTTACTTCACGTTGCTCAGTGGCAGAGAGAGAGAGAGAGAGAGAGAGAGAGAGAGAATGCTATGGTTCTACATCCTTTCCACAGCACCTATTCGTGACTAGCGCCATTATCTAGGGTCAGTCCATTGCAGGATTCAGGCTGGAGTTAGGGCAATTTTAGGCCAAGTTAGGATAAAAAGAGTATACCTGATTTCATGCCTTGGCTAGAGACATGGCAATTTTAGGCCAAGTTAGAGTAAGAAAAATATACCTGATTTCATTCCTTGGCTGGAGATACGGCAATTTTAGGCCAAGTCACAGTAAGAAAAATACACCTGATTTCATTTCTAGGGTCTGAGAAATGGAAAGGACCCCATACTATTAAAGGGACTATGAAATGAAAGTAGTTAGTGGATTGGAACGTGGGTCGAGTTGCTTTATCAGGCTGGCTTATCACTACAGCATCACTTGGGTGTGAAGGACGTTGTGGGTTTATGTCGATGGGTTTATGGTGTTTTATCGCGGTAGAGCTAAACCTCGCGTGGTCCGTGTTTTATTTTTGGATGTGTGTGTGCTAGGTTGTGGGTGGTGATGGTGAAGGGGGTGATGGATTGGTGGTGTGAAATGAGGTGAGGAAGTAAGTGGAAATGAATGATGTTGGTGAGGTGAGATTGGATGGTGTTTGAGATGAGATAGGGTGGTGAGGTGGAATGGAGTGATGGTGGTGATAGTGGTGGTGGTGGTGGATGATGGTGGTGAGTGATGGTGGTAAGATGAGATTCGGTAGTGAAGGTTGGTGAGATGGAACTGAGTAGTGGTGGTGATGGTGGTTGAAGATGAGGTGGTTGTGATGTTGGTGATGATTTGGTTGTGATGTTTGTGATGACTTTGTGATGTTTGTGATGATGAGGTTGTGATATTGGTGATGAGGAGGTTGTAATGTTGGTGATGAGGCTGTGATGTTAATAAGGAGGTTGTGATGTTGGTGATGAGGAGGTTGTTGTGTTGGTGATGAGAATGTGATGTTGGTGATGAGGAGGTTGTGATGGTGGTGATGTTGGTGATGAGGTCTGGCAAGATGAAATTTGGTGATGGTAATGATGGTGAAAATAGTTAATAAGGAAGCATTGGGTGATGATGATGAGGTGTTACTGGGTGGTGGTTGTGGGTGGAACAGATGGCAGTGGGTGGTGGTTGTGGGTGGAACAGATGGTTGTGGGTGGTGGTTGTGGGTGGAACAGATGGTAGTGGATGGTGGTTGTGGGTGGAACAGATGGTAGTGGGTGGTGGTTGTGGGTGGAACAGATGGCAGTGGGTGGTGGTTGTGGGTGGAACAGATGGTAGTGGGTGGTGGTTGTGGGTGGAACAGATGGCAGTGGGTGGTGGTTGTGGGTGGAACAGATGGTATTGGTGGTGGTTGTGGGTGGAACAGATGGTATTGGTGGTGGTTGTGGGTGGAACAGATGGTAGTGGGTGGTGGTTGTGGGTGGAACAGATGGCAGTGGGTGGTGGTTGTGGGTGGAACAGATGGTAGTGGGTGGTGGTTGTGGGTGAAACAGATGGTAGTGGGTGGTGGTTGTGGGTGGAACAGATGGCAGTGGGTGGTGGTTGTGGGTGGAACAGATGGTAGTGGGTGGTGGTTGTGGGTGGAACAGATGGTAGTGGGTGGTGGTTGTGGGTGGAACAGATGGTAGTGGGTGGTGGTTGTGGGTGGAACAGATGGCAATGGGTGGTGGTTGTGGGTGGAACAGATGGTGGTGGGTGGTGGTTGTGGGTGGAACAGATGGCAGTGGGTGGTGGTTGTGGGTGGAACAGATGGTATTGGTGGTGGTTGTGGGTGGAACAGATGGTAGTGGGTGGTGGTTGTGGGTGGAACAGATGGTAGTGGGTGGTGGTTGTGGGTGGAACAGATGGCAGTGGGTGGTGGTTGTGGGTGGAACAGATGGTAGTGGGTGGTGGTTGTGGGTGGAACAGATGGTAGTGGGTGGTGGTTGTGGGTGGAACTGATGGTAGTGGGTGGTGGTTGTGGGTGGAACAGATGGTAGTGGGTGGTGGTTGTGGCTGGAGGGAGATGGTAGTGGATGGTGGTTGTGGGTGGAACAGATGGTAGTGGATGGTGGTTTTGGGTGGAACAGATGGTAGTGGTGGTGGTTGTGGGTGGAACAGATGGTAGTGGGTTGTGATTATGGGTGGAACAGATGGTGGCGGATGGTAGTTGTGAGTGGAACAGAGAGTAATGGGTAGATGGAACAGATGGATATAAATGAATGGTTGTAGGTGGATGGCAGAAGATTATTGTGGATGGGATGCAGATGTTAGTGGGTGTTTGTAGGTGGAACAGATGGCAGTAGGTGGTTGTGTGGAATGTAGATGGTAGGAAGACACTGTAGGACAAATGGCAGTAGAAGCTTGTGGGAAGAAGTTAGGTCTTAAAGGTGGGACATAAAATAAGAGTGGATTGTTGAAGGTGGACGGATAAATGGTAGTTGGAGGCAGTAACTTAAGTGGAACGAGGACCTCAGAGGGCATTAAGTGATGTGAGTGGAGGGTGGGTGCAGGTGGAGAACAGTGGGTGGTAGGTGGAGGGTTGGGAGGAGGAAGGTCATAGTGGATGGCGGGAGAGCTGTAGGTGGTGGTGGGTGGGGGATTATCGAGGACTGATGGGTGGTGGTGGGTGGAGGACAAGGTGGAAGGTGGGAGGAGATGGATGGGGGATAGTTGGAGAACAGTGGGTGGTGGTAGGCGGAGGTAAGTGAAGGTGAGTAGGGTCTGGAGAACAGGATGAGGGTGGATGTAAATAGAAGTAGGTGGAGAGCAGTGAATGGTGGTGATGAGGGGGGGGGTGAAAGTGAGTGGGGTGTGTGGATAGCTGTGGATGGGGGTGGATGAGAGTAGGTGGAGGTGAGGGGTGTATGTGAACAGGGTAGTGATGGGTGGATGTGAAGTGGCGGTAGGTGGAGGGCTGTGAATGGTGGATAGAGGGGGTTGTGTGGATGGCGGTAGGTGTTAGTGGGTGGGGATGGAAGTGGATGGGTGGAGGATAAGTGGATGCACCCCAAACACTACTCCACACGCCTCGTATTTTAATTTATTGCTGTTGAATCATCCCATCACAATTTTTTTTTTTTTTTTTACGTACAGCGAGTTTGAACGATTAGATATAATTTATGATCCATTTAGCTCCTTGCTCTTAAGGCATGGGGCGAGAGAGAGAGAGAGAGAGAGAGAGAGAGAGAGAGAGAGAGAGAGAGAGAGAGAGAGAACACGGGGAGGGAGAGGGGAGGGAAGAAGTGAAAGAGAGGGAGTGAGAGGAAGGAATATATGGACAGAGAGAGAGAGAGAGAGAGAGCAGTAGCTATATAAACAGACCACTCAGATCTTAAGGTCCCTGCGGTCGTGTGTGTGTGTGTGTGTGTGTGTGTGTGTGTGTGTGTGACTTACATGATAGTCGCCTAATGTCTACATGGCATAAAAACACCTGCTAATACCACTACACCAGTCCTGAATGAGACAGCTCTGACATGCATTCGGTACGGACGGTGGCTACAAGTGCCCAAGCGGTGACATGTGAAGGTGTGAGGCACTTAAGAGAACTATTGGTCCTTAGGAGAGAGAGAGAGAGAGGCGTAGAAACATATGTAATGTGAAGGGGAGGAAAATTGAAAAAGAAGTTGGATAAAGAGGAATAAATCTATAAGGGATAGAGAGAGAGAGAGAGAGAGAGAGAGAGAGAGAAATGTGCTCCTCAAGTAGTACATAGTAAGTAGTGAGTACATCTGAGCACAGCCGCACGATAAATCAAAGCATTGTTTATTGGTATCGTAATGGCTGTAGATAAAGGGGTCCGACTGCTGCTCCTTGATGGTGCTGCTTGTCAATACGCACTGGGCCTGAATATAAATGGAGAGAGAGAGAGAGAGAGAGAGAGAGAGAGAGAGAGAGAGAGAGAGTGCATTTGATCAGTGAGCGAGCGAGGCATCATCCGCATTCTCTTTCAGTTCTACTTCCATCTCAGTTCCTTCTTTCCTGTATCCTCGTTTTCTTCCTACATCCATCCTTCTCTTCCTATATCCTCGTTTCCTTCCTTCTTCCTTCTCTCTCTCTCCTCTTCTTTCTTTCCCTTCTCAATCCAGAATTTTCCTCATAGTGTCCCCTTCCCTCATTCATGGTCTCTAACTTCCTTCCCAACACACATCCGTTCCTTCCTCAATCCTCCACTTTGTGTTCCTTCCTACTTCCCACCACCACATCAGTTTTCCTCCCCCTCCCTTCTTCCACCCTCTCCGCCTCTTTATCTTCCTTCACTCCTCCCTCTCTCCCTCCCTCCTCCCTCTCTCCCACCCTCCATGCTTCCTTGTCACCCTTAGTTCCTTCCACATCCCTCTTATGTCTTTCCTTCCTTCCTCCCTTCACCTCGTCTCCCCACACCTGCTTATCTCCCACCCTCCGCCACACCTCTCTTCCTCGCCATGCCCCCCTCCCCCTTTTTTATTTCCATGCCTAATAAAATCGTCTGGCCGTATCAGAAATAAAATACCGTTATCGTCCTTATCTGTCGTGTCAATTAACTCACTCTGCTGTCAGGACCGTAGTTTAGGTGGCTTCGGTGCATCTCCTTCTGAGCGCTTTGTTTTGCATATTACACCTTACCATTCTATTGTGTGGTTTTTATATCGTTTTAGTATCAACATACTCTGCATTGGTAACCTACGAGAGGGTATCAGTGTGACCTGCAGCATAAATCGCTAAGGAAGAGGTCCCACGGAATCTGCAGAGCCACACAGAATACCACTTAGCCTTTTCAGTCTGTCATTCACGTATCCACCAGTCCCATCAAGTCTCACACATCCAGGCTTTAGACTTGCTTACTTGTCTTTATTGCAGCTATCGGCCTGTCTTTCCATTTATTTTTACTTTTGTCTTTATTTCGTCTGTCCATTCAGTGATTTATCCACCCACTTTTGCCTCCTTCCTTCCTTCCATCCGTCAATCCATCCATCCATCAATACCCTTTCTCTTGTCCATCCATCTATATGTGCATATATATCATCATTTTTTCATCCAACCATTCATCCACCCACTTCCCCACCCACAGATCCACTCCACCTATCTACCATGCCACACCCACCCACCCACACACCCACCCATTCATCCATTCATCCACTCACTTCCCCACCCACGGTTCCACTCCACCTATCTACCATCCCACACCCACCCACCCACACACCCACCCATTCATCCAACCATCCATCTATCCACTCAGTTCCCCACCTCCAGTTCCACCCCACCTATCTACCATCCCACACCCATCCACCCACACACCCACCCATTCATCCAACCATCCATTCATCCACTCACTTCCCCACCCACAGTTCCACTCCACCTATCTATCATCCCACACACACACACACACACACACACACACACACACACACACACACACACACACACACACACACACACACACACACACACACACACACACACACACACACACACACACACACACACACACACACACACACACACACCCATTCATCCAACCATCTATCCATCCACTTACTTCCCCACCTCCAGTTCCACTCCACCTATCTACCATCTCACACCCATCCACCCACACACCCACCCATTCATCCAACCATCCATCCATCAGTCTCTCAGAACCCATTTTAACACGGCTTTGCACTTTAAGACTAACTTGAGGCGATATCTCCCTCGACTAAGAAAAAAAAATAAGAAAAATGGACCTAAAATCCGCCAAGCACTAGAGGCCATTATCCCATTGACCTTTAGTGGGACTCTCGCCCTTATCTGCTCCATGTCTTTTTTTTTTTTTTAATCCTCTTGGCGCCGACATTTTTATGGAATAAGGGAGATTGATGGTGATTTTTTTTTAGGTAATTATCATGGTTTAATAGAGGATTATATTAAATTACCTGGGCTTGTGAGAGATTTTTTTTTTTTTTTCAATCCGGCGTTCTATTAATTTTATTTTCATTTCCACCTCTTCAGTTCGGTGACCTATTCTTTTTTTTCACCCTTTCAGTCCGGAGATATTCTTTTTATTATTCATTTCCACCCCTTCAGTTCGGTGACATATTCATTTTTTTCATTTCTACCCCTTCAGTCCGGCGACCCATTCATTTATTTTTCATTTTCATCCCTTCAGTCTGATGACCTGTTCTCTTTTTCACCCTTTCAGTCCTGTGACCTATTCATTTTTTTCATTTTTAACCCTTCAATCCGGTGACCTATTCATTTTTTTTCACCCTTTCAGTCCGATGACCTATTCATTTTTTTTTTCATTTCGACCCCTTCAGTGCGGTGACCTATTCATTTTTCATTTTCACCTTTTTCATCCGGTCACCTGATTTACCATATTCTTTCTACTAAGGCGATTTTATTCAGTGTCTGGGAGATTTTTTTATTTATATTTTTTTACTGGAGAGGTTAGATGGAGCTCTCGTCAATCCCCCTATACTTCCAGGGGGTTTTCCCTGGGTTGAGGTGAGTGAAGAAGTTGGCAGCATTACATCAGGTGAGTAGATGGTGATGAGGAATAGGAAGAGAGGAGGAGAGACAGAGTAAAATCGTCTGCTTGTAGCGAGAATAGAAAAGCTAATCTAGTCGTCCTGAATGGCTAATCACACCAACGCCAGACGATTTTATTCAGCGATTTAATCCAGCCCTTGTACAGAAAGAGTTTATTTCGACATCAAGCCCTACAGTTGGAAAAAAAAATCTTAAGTTTGTAAAAATCGTCTGAAGGAAAGAAGGAAAAAATTAATGGGATTGAAGGGATTTATTTCTTATAGTTGTACTTTATGAAAATCACCTGAAGGAAGGAAGGAAAAAATTAATGGGATTTTAGGGATTTATTGTTCATAGTTTTAAAAATCGTCTGAAGGAAGGAAGGAAAAAATTAATGGGATTTGAGGGATTTATTTCTCAGAGCTGTAGTTTATGAAATCGTCTGAAGGAAGGAAGGAGAAAATTAATGGGATTTAAGGGATTTATTTTTCATAGTTGTGGTCTTTGAAAATCGTCTGAAGGAAACAAGGAAAAAATTAATGGGATTTAAGGGATTAATTTCTCATAGTTGTGGGATTAAGGATTTTTTTTTACCCTTCAGCCCGGACGTCACATCTGATTTATTCTGTTTCTAGAGTTTACTCAGCTTAGGGGGATTTTTCTTTTTTAAGTAAAGGGGTTATATAAGTATAGTCTTAAGTCCTTCAATACTATATTTCTTTTATTTTAACTTGGCCTAAAATTGTCATCTTGAAAGAAATCTTGAGGCGTTTGCAAGGGTACGAGTAAATTGCAAAGTACGTCGTTGTGCTGAAGGGGTTACAATCAGCCCGTTGTTGTTGCTGTTATTATTATTATATTTATTATTATTATTATTATTATTATCATTATCATCATCATCATCATCGTTATTGCTACTATAATAATAATAATAATAATTATTATTACTACTACTACTACTACTACTACTACTACTACTACTACTACTATTACTACTAATACTACTATTATTACTACTACTACTACTATTACTACTGCTACTACTATTATTACTACTACTACTACTATTACTACTGCTACTACTACTACTTCTACTACTACTACTACCACTACTACTATTACTACTACTACTACTACTACTTCTACTACTACTACTACTGTTGTTATTATTATTATTATTATTATTATTATTGTTATTATTATTATCATCATTATAATGACAGTGGTTGGTGGTGGCGACCATCATCCACTCACTTGATGTAGTGCTGCCTACTTCTTCCTTAGCTTTTATCATTCTTTTTCTGTGCCTGTCCTCCTCTCTTCCTATTTCTCCCATCTTTCCTGTCACTTCTTATTGCTTTTCTTTCCTTTACAAGTGGCTTTACATTGAGTGACAAGCCAAATGGTTTCCTGTAAACCAAGAAACCATTTACAGCGCTGGGTGGTAACCATATAACCGAACCATACGTGCTCCCTACGTGTCAGCAGGTGGGTTGGTGGAGGGTTAGAGCCCCTCCCCGTAAAACAAATAAAGTCAAATGGCCACCCCTTACAGGATTATGGCGTCTGGCAACAGGTAGATAGACAGATAGATTGTTATGATTGTTGTTCTCTTGTTCTCCAAGGTTCTTATTTGCACATGAACTCAGTGGACTGCAGGCTCATTAATTTGCCCTTTTGCTACTGCCACCGCGTGAAGGCGTCCCCCCCATCTCTCTCTCTCTCTCTCTCACTCTCTCTCTCTCTCTCTCTCTCTCTCTCTCTCTCTCTCTCTCTTACCCCTTTAAGCCCGTGAGAGAAGAGTATATTAAAACTTCGGGATTAAGCTGCCTCTTTTTTTTTCCAGTGCCACCGCGTGAAGGCGTCTCTCTCTCTCTCTCTCTCTCTCTCTCTCTCACACACACACACACACACACACACACACACACACACACACACACACACACACACCCTTAAGAGACTATAATATTACCCCTTTGGATTTAAGTGACCCTTCTCAGTGCCACCACACGAAGGCGTCTCTCTCTCTCTCTCTCTCTCTCTCTCTCTCTCTCTCTCTCTCTCTCTCTCAAACCCGTGAAAGATGATGCTATTAAAACACCTTCGGACCAAGATAATAGTATAAATTCCATCTTCCTTTGATCATTTTAGCGGCATGATACCCCAAGGCGCTTAAGTTATTGTTATTGCGTTTTTTTTTGCTACGATAACTTTTACGATGGTGTAGGAGGACATAAGAAATTAATAGCGCCTTGTACAAAGCGATGAGGCGGCGGTGGGCACTTGGGTATTTTCCTTTCTCCTTTGATTCCAGTCCCACGGAGAGATTGAACCGTGGGGTGGGGTAGGGTTGGTTTTTAGTGGGTTAATGGGATCTTGTTTTTCACACTTAGTGGAGAAGAGAGGCTTTTATATTGAATTAAAGTTGCCTGATCTGGATATAATAATAATAATAATAATAATAATAATAATGGTAATAATTATAATAATAATAATAATAATAATAATAATAATAATAATAATAATCTGTAACCTGTTCCCCCCACAAATATTAATAATAATTATATTTTCACTTAGTCATTTGACGTGCATATATCCAGGTAGGTAGATAAAACGGTAGATAGATAGGTAGATGAGTTAGATAGATACATAGATGGATAGGTAGGTAGATAGATAGATCGACAGGTAGATAGACAAAGTAAAAAAAATGAACAAGCAACCCACGAGTATATATAACTTACGATTCTTCTCGTCTTGAGAGTTAGCACAAAAAAATAGTACAGGACATTGAGACAGCCGAGAGAGAGAGAGAGAGAGAGAGAGAGAGAGAGAGAGAGAGAGAGAGAGAGAGAGAGAGAGAGAGAGAGAGAAGCGATCGTAAAAATAAGCGTGACGATATTATGTTGTAATCGCATGTTACCCCCGAGACGTAACTTTTATTGGCCAGGGAGTAACGTGCCTTCGAGTCCATTGCCCAGGAATTTGTCCCGTCATTCGATCCCACCAGGACATGATAGTAACAAAAAAAAAAAAAAAAGGGTGCTAAAATAATGTTTGTCCCTTTCTTAGCGTGAGAAATAGATCGGTTCCTGAGATGATTGAAGGGTCTTGTGGTAGCCAGATAATAATAATAATAAAAATAATAAAAATAATAATAATAATAAAAATAATAATAATAATAATAATAATAATAATAATAATAATAATGAAAACAAGGAGGAGGAGGAGGAATACGAAGAAGAAGAAGAATACGAGGAAGGCCGGCCCCGTAATGAAGGGGTTAAATTCGTGTCATACATTCATGCCTAAAGGTTTAACGCCTGGTGGTTTAGTGGTTTAAGACCCTCCAGTCAGATGTGATCCTTAAGTGAGTTCAAGTGCTGGTTGTAATGTATGGCTCACCTAATGCCTCTCAGGGAACCACGACTGGTCATTCTCGCCTTAAATATGTAGAGTAAATAGCCTACCTTCTGATGGGATGGGTGAATGGATTTGACGGATGGATATATGGATAAATGGGCACTCATCTTTATCCCAGTTTTGTGTCCATGCCAATTTCTAGTTTGGGTGTCTCATAGGCGGGGAAAAAAAATAAAAATAAAAATGAATCTTCTGGAGGTAGTAAGAAAATAAATCATTGCACTGAAGGGGTAAAAACACATCCCAGGTGTGAAGTCATGCATCTCCCCAACTTCAGTATTCATGCACGTTAGCTGAATTCATCCGTAGCCTCCCATCCTTGTTTTCATGCAGATTCCTCTCAGTGGTATTCATGCGCATCCCAATTTTGCGGTCATGCATGTTTCTTTTATCCATGCGTGGCCTAACGTGGTGGTCATGCTGATTTGTAGTGGTGGTGGTGATGGTGGTGGTGGTGGTGGTGACGGACTGATAGTGGTTTTGGTGGTGGTGGTGGTAGTGGAATGAAGTGTGTGGGATGGTGTGGAGCAGGGTGGAGGGAGGTGGAGTGTAACTGACAAGGAAGCCACCCATACTGCTGTTCACAACCATCACTTTCCCGTCCAGGTCCCCTTTTGAACAGGGTGATATGGACTTTATATTCTCTCGTGGAAAGAAAAAATGACTCCAAGCTAAGCACACAGAAGAATTGTATTTACCAGGGGGAACCAAAGCAAAGGTGCCAGATTCAAGATACGTTCATTTCGAGACGCCTAGACATACTGCGCTTAAAAGATGGGGATGAGAGACTGAAGAAATAAAAGGTGATTAAGTTGCAGTAAAAGTGTAGAGATGACGTGGGATGTTGTGGACGTGTGAAGAGGGAGTGTTGAGGTAGAACAAGGTCATTCGGGCGTGGAATGAGTTGGTTGGAAGGCGGTGTGAGGTGTAGACTTTGATCTGAGTTGGAATGATATAGTGTGGGTGTGGAAAGAAGTGTAATAGAAGTGGAATGACGTAATTGGCGTTAAAGTGTGTGTGGATGATAGTGTGAAGGTGGAACGAGGTCTGTTAGTTCTGAAGGTGAACTGAAGATTGAAGGATGATTAGAGTTGAAACAGAATATTGTGGAAGTGGACTAAGAGAGTATCATGAAGGTGGAGCTAAAGTAGCTTGAAAGGGGAAAATAAGAATGAAGGTGGAACAGTAAACTGAAAGTGAAACAGTGTGGAATGAAGGTGGAAAAGACTAAGAAGATGATGGAAGAGAGTAGGTGGAACAGAGAATTATATGGGTGGAACAGGGTAGCATTTTGGTGTAACGGGTAATGGGAGGTGGAAGGCGATGGTGATGTGGAACAGCGTAATGTAAGGTGGAAGAGGGTGATGGGGATGGTGGTGTGGAGGGGGTCATTGAGGTGGAGAGGTCAGGAATGGCGATGGGGGGAAGGGGGGTGATGGCGAGACGGGACATTTATTGCCATGGCCTGATCTAGAGGAGGGGGCAGAGGGCACGAAGATGGCGAAGGGGAAGGAAGGAGAGGTGGCGGAAAGGGAAGGAGGAGGTGGGGAGAGGAAGGGGAACGAAGGGACTGAGGAGAACAATGGAGAAGGAAGGGATGTGTGGCAGGAGGAAGGGGCATGAAGGAGCAGGGGAAGGGAAGGGGAAAGAAGGGGCTGTGGAGGGAAAGAGAGGAGGAAGGGGTAGGGAAAGAAAAGAAAGTACCGCTACCCCCATGGTTCTAGGTATAATGAAGGGCTGGAGAATGAGGGGGGGTGGCGGAAGGAGAGAGGAGGGGAAGGGAGGGAGGGAGGAAGGGGTATTGGATAGTGACAGGGAAGGAGAGAAACAGGGCAGGGAAAGGCAAGGAGAAGGTGAAGGGGCAGGGAAATGGAAGGGAAAAGAGGAGGTAGGCGTGGTACATGGTAGGGTAGAGGACTAGGGGGGGCTGGAGGAGGAGGGGGTAGGGGAATATAGGGATAGGCAGTGCAGGGATAAGCAGGGGGAAGCAGGGGAAGAACGAGCGGGGAAGGGCTAGAGGAAAGGATCAAGAAAACGAATATAGGAAGGGAAGGAGAAGGAGACAGGGAAGAACTAGGGAGAATGGGAAGGGAGTAAGGGAGGGGAAAACAACGAAGAGGAGGGATCGCAGGAGGGGAAGGAAGAGAGACTGAGGGGAGGGAAAGAATGAGGAGGAGAGGGTAGGAGTACATTGAGGGGATTGGGGATTAACAGAGGAGGTGGAAAATCAGATTGGGGATGGACTGAAGATGGGGAAAAGCGGAAGGGTGGGGGGTGCGGAAGGGCAGGGGGCGTGTGACCAGCGACCCCCTCCCCCCCATCTCTCTCTCTCTCTCTCTCTCTCTCTCTCTCTCATTGTGTTTTCCTCTTTCGTCAGTGCAATATTTGTCATTTTTAGACGAAGTGCGTGTGTGTGTGTGTGTGTGTGTGTGTATGTGTGTGTGTGTGTGTGTGTGTGTGTGTGTGAGAGAGAGAGAGAGAGACATATGTATCTTCATCCCTAGCATCGTTCCAGAGAATTTTCACAACCAGATATCATTTTCACCCTCCCTGTACCTCCCTGTTTATATATTTCTCACCCTTCCGTCCTCCTCTCCCTTTCCACATCAAATGCTACTCTCTCTTCCTCCACATTCACACCGTTTCTTTCAGGACGTTTTCGGGCGGTTTCCTTATTGCTTAGGTTGTGTTTCTTGATTGTGTGTGTGTGTGTGTGTGTGTGTGTGTGTGTGTGTGTGTGTGTTTGTGTGACCTGAGTGACGTTGGTTCTTGCATCCCGTTAAGACCTTAAGAACACAAGCAACACCCCTATTGCCAGTCACACACATACCGCTAACCGTGTGTGTGTGTGTGTGTGTGTGTGTCTGTGTCTGTGTGTGTCTGTGTGTGTGTGTGAGAGAGAGAGAGAGAGAGAGAGAGAGAGAGAGAGAGGATAATTGTTGGATGGAAGGGTCGAGGAAGGACGTAATTCGTTTGTTTGTTTTGTTGCTTAATTCATGCCATTTCCTTGTTTTTCTTTCTAACCCGCCCATTTTTTTTCCCTCCAGATCTCATGTTTCTTTCCCTTCTCTCATCTCCGTCTCTCTTTCCTCCTCCCTCTCTCTTCTTTCTTTCCTCCTTCCCTTTTCTTCTCTTTTCGATCCCCTTTTTTTCTTCCACTTTTCTGCTCCCATTCCCTTTTCGTACCTCCCCCTCCTTCTCTCCTCCCCCTCCTTCTCTCTTCCCCCTCCTTCTCTCTTCCCCCTCCTTCTCTCTTCCCCCTCCTTCTCTTTTCCCCCTTCATCTTTCCTCCCCCTCCTCCTTTCCTCTCCAACCCACTCTCTCTTCCCTTTCGTTCTGTCCATCCATCGTCACTACATTCCCTCCTGCGTCTCATCTCCACCTTTTTATTTGTCTTTTTCTTCTCCCTTATGCTGATACTGTTTTCTCTCTCTCTCTCTCTCTCTCTCTCTCTCTCTCTCTCTCTCTCTCTCTCTCTCTCTCTCTCTCTCTCTCTCTCTCTCGTGTCCCAAGACCCATAAAGTTTCAATCACAGCTCAATCCTCCAGTCTTTTCCCCCCTGCCCTTCAGATTGCCTCATTTTTCTTAGTTTCCTTCTTTTCTTCATTTTAACTCCATTTAGCTTTCTTCACTTTGCATCACTTTTTTTCTTCAATTTGCTTCACGGTCTTCTTATCATTTATTTTTATTTTTCTTCATTGTCTTATAGCTCATTTTTTTCGGTTCTTTTGATATTCTTTTTTTTTTTTCTTAGTTTGCGATACTCATTTTCCTCATCATTTTAAGTTTTTTGGTTTTCTTCAGTTTGGGTCACTGTCTTATAGCTCCTTTTTTTTCCTTTGGATATTCTTTTTCTTCACGGTGTTTCACGATCTTATTCTTCATCAGTTTCATTTCTATTAAGTCTTTTCTTCAGTTTGCCTCGCTATCATAGTCTTGGTATAGTTTAGTTTTTTCTTCAATATCCCTTTACTGTGTTCCTCCTACTCCTCTTTGCCCTGTTAAATTTCTTCTTCAAGGTGTCTCATTGCCTGGTTTATTGTAATTACATTGGTTTTTCTTTGTCTTTACTGTCTTCTTCCTCTTCCTTTTGAGTCGATCTTTAGTTTTTTTTTTCCTTTTCATTTTGGCTTTGTCTTTGGTCCATCAGCTTTTCTTTCCTAGTCTTTAATACTGCTTTTATTTGTTTTTCTTGCAAGTTCTTTTCCGTTCTGCTGCCCCTCCCTTTTCGTACCTCCTACTTCTCCTCCTCTCCCCCCCCCCCCTCCCTTTTTCCTCCCAAGCCCATTCTCTCCTCCCTCAAGTTCCCTCCGTCCTTCGTCACCTCTTTCCCTCCATCGTCTCATCTTTGCCATTTACTTAATTTTTTTTATTTTTTGTATATTTTATTTTCTTCACTCTGCCTGTTTGTCATCATTTTTGTCAATTTTCTCAAGTCGACTCTCTCTCTCTCTCTCTCTCTCTCTCTCTCTCTCTCTCTGTAGTATCCATCCCTTTGTTCTCTCTCTTTTCTCCTTGCTCTTCCCTTCTCTTCGTTAGTCATCCCTTCTTCCTTTCTATCGTATTTTTCTGTCGCGTAGTTTTTCTTTCTCCCTCCTTTCCTCGTCTTTCTCCTTCCTCTGTTTCGTCCTCGCTGTGCCACTTCGTCCCCTTCCATTTTTTTTCCATTTTCCTTTTTTTTTTTGTGCATTTGTCTCTGCCTCTGTCTCGATAGATAGATAGATAGGTAGATTTCAAATATCCCTCTCTTCCTGTCGAATTTCCCCACTTCTTCCCCTCTTCCTTCACCCGCTCTTCTTCCTGTCACCTTTCTTCCATTCTTCCTCCCTTCCCTCACCTTTTCTTCTCCCTGCCACCTATGTCCCATCCCCTTCGGTCCATTCCTCACCCTTTCTCCCCTTCTCCCCTCCCATTCCCCCTCTCCCCTTCTATCTCCCTGTCCCCTCCTGTTCCCCTCCCGATCACAGCCTGTTACAGAGAAGAATTTTTTGAAGTCTGCAGAAGCCGGCGTTCCATTAGGCTGGAGTTAGGAATATTGAATGGTGCGATCATCTTAACCTTCATGTGGATTTAGGGGCCTGTGAGCAGCTTGCGATCATCTTAACCTTCATGTGGATTTAGGGGCCTGTGAGCAGCTTGTGTGGCCTCCCTTGCTCACTTTCTCACTTAATTTGCTCACTTACTTACTCGCCTCTTTGTGTGTTTAATGTGGTTCTTGAAATGCCTGGGATAAACTTTAGCTGGTGTGTTGTTGATCGTAGTCTGATTCACCTCTCTCTCTCTCTCTCTCTCTCTCTCTCTCTCTCTCTCTCTCTCGTCTTCCTCCATCCATTTACACACACACACACACACACACACACACACACACACACACACACACACACACACACACACACACACACACACACACACACACACACACACACACACACACACACACACACGGAAGTATGTTGTCGATTTCCCTTTTCTTTCCACCTATTAATGAGTCACTATTTCTCCTTAGATTAGAGAGAGAGAGAGAGAGAGAGAGAGGGAGAGAGAGAGAGAGGAGGGGGCATACAGAGAAGGTAACGTAATTGGTAGATAAGCGTAATTGGTAATTGGAGGGGGTGAGGGGAATGTCGACAGTGAGTATTACTAGTTGGTAGAACGATAGACACAGTTGGAATAAAAATCAGGAATAAAGAAAATGGTAAAGGTAAATAAAATTCAGGAATAAAGAGAATGATAAAGGTGAATAAAAATCTGGAATAAAAAAATGGTAGTGAATAAAAATCAGGAATAAAGAGAATAAAGAAAATAAAGAAAATTTTAAAACAAACCGAAAGGCTGCATTGGAAGACATACAAAAGTTAGGAAGAGGACTGTGTTGCGGACGGAGGGTGGGAAAGGGGGGTAATAGATGGACTGAAAAGCTGGATAGATAGACAGGAAGGAAGGGGAGACTATCGAGGACGCGGCGTAGGGCAAGGGGGGGTATGATAGACTGAAAAGCTAGATAGATAAACAGAGAGACAAGATGGAAGAGGACTGTGATGCGGACGGAAGGTGAGGTTGGGGGGATGATAGACTGAAAAGCTAGATAGAAAAACAGAGACAAGGAGGAAGAGAAGTGTGTTACGGACAGGGGAAGGGATGAGGAGGAAGACAGACAGACTGAAAAGGACAAAAGGTAGATAGAAAAAGATAGACAAGGAGGAAAAGGATAATTGCAGATGGAAGGTGAGCTGAGGGGGATAATAAACAGACTAAAAAGCTGGATAGAGAAACAAATAAGCAAGAAAGAAGAGGACTGGTGCGGACAGGGCGTGGGGTAGTGTGGGGTGGGGGGAGCGTTGAGTATTGGCAGGTGGTATAGCGATCAAAGGGACGGTTGGGGGTGTGGGGGTGGGGGTGGGGAAGATAAGCCATCAAGGAGAGCTGCAACTTTTTGTTTGGATGTGGGGAGCGGTGGGGAGGAGGTGGTGGGGATAGGAGGATCTAGTAGAGGGTGAGGAAGGAGTGTGGATTTGAGGGGAGAAGTAAGGGAGGAAGGGAAAGAAAGAAGTTGAGTAGATGGATTTCAGGAAAAGTGAATGATGATGATTGTGTTGGTGGTGGTGGTGGTGGTGATGGTGGTAGTGGTGGTGGTGGTGGTGTTGGTACTAGCGGAGCTTGGGAGATGGGGTGTTTGGGTGGGGCAGGAAATGAATTGAGGAAATGGTGGGAGATAAAGTGGAAGGGGGAGGGGGATGATGTGCTACGAGGTGTTATTGAAGGACATGATGTGATGGGGGATGGGTGGAGGTGACAGTGGGAAATAATGTACTGAATAGGTAGGAGGGAAGAGATCTGAGGAGAATGGAGAGAGAGAGAGAGAGAGAGAGGTTCTGAGATGAAAAAATTGGGGGATGTAAGGATAGGACGGGGCAGGATTAGGTGGTAGAGATAGGGAGAAAGTGGAGAATTTACATCATCGTGATCCTCATTATCGCCACCGCCACCGTCATCGTTATCGTTATCATCATCATCACCATCATCATCATCACCATCATCATCATCACCATCATCATCATCATCATCATCATCATTACCTTCCTAAGTCAATTTCCATAATTTCAAAGGGGTGGGGGGTTAGAATCCTGAAAAGTAAAAGAAAATACAAAAATTGGAAGGCTACCTGGGAGAAAAAGCCGAAAAAGAGCCAAGAAAAGTTAGCTTAAAGGTGAGGTGTGAAGGAGGGTCAAGAAAGGTGTGTAGCCGAGAGGAAGAAGAAGAAAGGAAAAAATGAAAATGAAGAAGAAGCAGCAGCAGGAGGAGGAGAAGAATGAAGAGGAGGAGGAGGAGGAGGAAGAGAAGCTAAAGGAGTAGAATTTGAGATGGGGGAGGAGGAGGAGGAGCATATTATGGAAGAGGAGGAGCATATTATGGAAGAGGAGGGAGGAGGAGGAAACAGACATGAGGAGGGGAGAGGAGGAGGAAGAGTGAGAAATATTGAGTACTGAATTATGAGGAATAAAGAAGATGGTGGACAGGAAGGAGCAGATCGGAGGAGGGGGAATGAAGGAGGAAGGGTGAGAAATAAATTGGAGGAGGAGGAGGCAACAACTAGAATCTGAGATGCGGGAAGGATGTTAAGAGGAGAAAGAAGTTAAGAGGAAGAAGAGGAGAGGGAGGGGGAATCAAAGGAGAAATGGAGGAGGAGATGGTAGGAGGTAACTGAATGAGATGAATAATGCTAGAAACACTGAAGGAGAGAGAGAGAGAGAGAGAGAGAGAGAGAGAGAGAGAGAGAGAGAGAGAGAGAGAGAGAGAATGATGTGGAAGAGGCAGAGAGAAACTAAGAAGTGTAGAGAGAGAGAGAGAGAGTCAACGTAAAACTGCAGAATGAAGAGGAGGAGAAATTGGAAGCTGAAGGAAGGAGGATGGATGATGGAGAGAAGTGGAGGAGAATGAGAGAAAGACAGGAGGTAGTGGAGGAGAAGTTATGTTGGCAGAGGGGGTGGGGGGGACTGGTGGAGGAGGAGGGGTGGTTGATGAGGGGGTTGGGGGCAAGGGAGTGGGGGTGAGGGGGGCTGGTGGAGGGGCGAAGAAGACAAGCGAGCTGGCGGGGGAACAAGGAACCCCGGACTGGATTAGTAATGCTTCTCTTACGTGATCATTTTGCCGGCTTGGGTTGGGCTTAGCGTGGGTTAGATTTATGTGGATGAGGTTTATATGGGTTGGGTTTACCTGGGTTTAAGTAAGTTAGGTTTGGGTTCACTGGACTAGGTGTCAGGGAGCTTCCATAACCTACAGGAATTGATTTTCCTGACAGGGGTTATGTAACACGAAGAAGGAGAGTAAAGTGTCAAAATCACAATAAGTCGCTTAGGAAATGGTGTTGGGGAGCTTCCATAACCGGCGAGAGTATGGTTATGTAACACGAAGGAGAGGAGTGTCATAATCAGAATAAGTCGCATACGAAATGGTGTTAGGGAGCTTCTATAACTGGCGAGAGTACGGGACAATGATGATGTAACACGAAGGAGAGGAGTGTAAGTGTCAGAATAAGTCGCTTAGGAAATGGTGTTCGGGAGCTTCCATAACCGATGAAGAATCAGTCCGAGGGGTCAGCCCATACACTACGGTCGCTGAATTTTGTGTATAATATTTTACAGGTGTCAGGTGTCACATACTGTTCATTTGACACTTCCTATTCAAGCACTTTGACTGGGATATTTGTGTTCTGGTGTCGTATTTAATGGTAGCTGTTATCAGATGTCTTTTTCTTATTCTTATTTTTCTTATTCTGTTCAGACAGTTCCAGAGCAGGTGTTATTTCTAAAGTTCACATTTATTTCTCAGCTATTTTACTGGGATTTTTTTTTATTTTACCCAGGTTTCGTATTTTATGGTAGCTATAAATTATCAAACTTGTTTTTCTTATTTTTTTTCTTATTTTTCTTAATCTTGTCAAACAGTTCCTAAGCACCAGTTGTTTTGAAGAAGTTCACAGTTATCTATCTCTGAGCCTTTTCACTGAAATTTCTTTCTTCTGGTGTGTTTTAGAATGAATGAAGTAGGAAACGTGCTGGGAGGAATGAAAAAAGTGTTTAGATGTCGTTCGCTTAGAATGGATGTAAAGAGAAGGCTGTATGAGGATGTTATGGTACCGACTGCGTTATATGGGGCTGAAACATGGAATATGAGTGTAGCAGAGAGGAAAAGTTTGAATGTAATGGAGATGAGGTTTCTGAGGAGTATGTGTGGAGTGACGCGTATGGATCGAGTGCGAAATGATGAAGTGCGAAGGAGAACTGGAGTTGTTCGGGAGGTGGCTGATAGAGATGTACCGATGTCCAAAATTTTAACCGATACCGATACCGATATCACAAAATTGGACCGATACCGATACTACTAGCTACCGATACCAGTGCATTGGAATCCAATCTCTCAGGCCGTTACCCATATTCGTGCAACTTTCTTTTTTTCAAGTTTGTTATTAGACTATTACGTTTATTGAATATTACCAATAATTTATTTTTCATCCCTGTAAAACGTCCAAATTCTTTTTTAACAAAATAACTTCCAGTGAGTGATATGCTACGCACTAAATACCTCCTAAGTATCGGTAGTATCGGCAGAAAATCAGCCGATACCGATTCCGATACCGATACTTTAAAAATGGGCCGATACCACCGATACCGATACATCTGTACATCTCTAATGGCTGATCGAGTTGAGCAGAGGGTGTTGCGATGGTTTGGGCATATGGAGAGAATGGATAGTGAGCGATTGGTGAAAACGATAACCAGATTTGATGTGAGAGGTGTAAGGCTGAGAGGGAGACCACGAATAGGTTGGATGGACGGTGTAAAGAGAGTGTTGGATGCGAGAGGGATGTCTGTTGAGCAAGGAAGAGTGGCTGTGCGTGATAGAAATGAATGGAGAGAACTTGTGAATGAATAAATGATGATGCAGCCGTGAAGGGATATTCTCCCGCATTTTGTCTGATCAGCTGATCAGGTCAGGTGCGGTTAAGGGGATGGGTCCATTATGATGTGGCAGGGGTGAACCAGCTCTGCTGTTGGGCCCTGCTGCGGATGTCATTGGTTGCACTGCGCAGTTGACCCTTGTGCGGTGAAGATCTGTCCCTTCTCCCCTTTGGGGCCAAGATGCCAATGAATGTGTTTGAGTGGATGAGTAAATGGGGAGTGTGTCGTCCTGTCTCGGTTACCTCCCTTTCCTTGGGGGAAGCAGCCTAGTTATATAGATAGATAGATAGTGTTTTATTGTTGGTGTTATCAGACTTTTTCTTTCTCCTCTTCTTGAGACATTTCCTAAGCAACAATTTAAGAAGTCCACCTGTATTTACGGGATTCAGGTTCTTCTTGGTCCTCCTTGAAGGTTTGTTTTAAGGATTTGGTGTCCCTGTCATTCTGCTTGCCTGAAATTAGGACTTTTGTTGAAGCCACGAGGAAAACTTTCGCTAATTGGTTAAGTCTTGGACCTGTTTTTTCCTTCACGCCCCTTTTTTTTTTTTTTTTAGTTTATTCTTGATGTATTCCATATGCCATTATTTAGCTTGTTTGTGTTTATTTATCTATTTTTTATTTATTTATTTTTAACGAGGGATTAAATACAGCCTTCAATAACCTCCTGAGAATATTCTAAGCTAAATGAAATCGTCTTGGGGAGAAAATAAGAACTTTTTTTTTTTTTTTTTTTTTGGTAGCCATAGAGAAGAGTTAGGTAAATCCCTCAGTAACCCCTTCACTACATAGAAATCCTCCCCAGCTAAATGTAATCGTCTGTAGGAGCAAAATAGAAGAAAGTCATTGGATTGAAAGGATTAAGGAAAAGTTAGATATGTTCCCTCGTTCCCTTGCACTCTGACAGCCAACACGTCGAGGAATTAGTCATCTTATCAGCCCCTTCAAGACGCCGACGAAGGGAAACTGGTTCTTGAAGACGGTATTAACCCCCCGATTGCCGCCTGTATTCGCGTCGGTTAAGGAAGCTCCCTAACACTTTTTCCGTATTGATTTACTTTTCGATATAGTTAAGGAAGCTCCCTAACACTTTTTCCGTATTGATTTATTTTTCGATATAGCTGGATAAGGAAGCTCCCTAACACTTTTTCCGTATTGATTTATTTTTCGATATAGCTGGATAAGGAAGCTCCCTAACACTTTTTCCTTATTGATTTATTTTTCGATATAGCTTGATAAGGAAGCTCCCTAACTTTTTCCTTATTGATTTATTTTTCGATATAGCTGGTTAAGGAAGCTCCCTAACACTTTTTCCTTATTGATTTATTTTTCGATATAGCTGGTTAATATCCTCTTGTGCCTTATTTATGCAGAGTGTAATAACGATTCACATACCACGGAGAAGGGTAATATGTCGTATAAGGCCAACTAAATCGCCCAGGAAGAGGTGTCAGGGAGCCTTCATATGCGACGAGAATACCGCCGAAGGTCTGGTGATTGTCAGAATAAAATGCCAGAGTGTTTTCATTTTTAGGCTGCTTTCTTTGCAATTGACGCAGAGAAAGGGAAGGAGGGAAATGCTGTCTGTCTTTACATTTAGGAGGACAATATATTAAATAGACTACGGATAATATTGTACCTGTGTTTATGTGATCGAACCTGAGCAGTCCTAACCTAACTTCGCGTACCTTACCGAACCTAACTTACCAAACCAAACAAAACAAACAAATCAGACCATCAGATCGAACCCAATAGAAAGCAAGAAAAATATCCTAATGTGACTCATCTGACAATCTAACCTTGTCTAACCCTACCAGGATCTAACCAAGCCTAACCCAGCCTAACCTTATGAGGAGGCCTTGTAGCATCACCTTCCCAACGCAGGGCAAGATAAGGCGATTGGACACTTGTTTATGTGGAAGGGCGGTGTTGGTGCGGATGATAGTGATGGGACGCTGGGGTTTAGGTAGGGGAGCGGAGGGACGAGGAGGTGAAGGAGAGAGGGAGAGCTTGGAGGGAAGGATAGAGAGGGGTCGGGAACTTTGTGGAAGGTGGAGGGAAGATTTTGGAGAGGTGGGGGAGAAATTGGGAAAATGAGAGGGGAGAGAGAAACAAGAATAGGGGAGCATAAACTGAAGTGGAAGCTGAGGAATGGGGGAGCTGAGGTGGTGGAGAAGGAAAGAGAGAGAGAGAGAGAGGTGAGGGATATTTCATTACTCTCCTTTGTCATATATTGTACATTTATTTTTTTCCTGTGTAATTAAAACTAATATACCTTTTTCTCCCCAGGTACGTGTGTAATAAAGAGTTAACGACATGGTGACGAGGCTGGTGGCAGGTGAGAGAGAAAGAGAGAGAGAGAGAGAGAGAGAGAGAGAGAGAGAGAGAGAGAGAGTGGAGGCGTAGAAAAGTTTATGTGAAGAAGTGAAAGGGGAGGAAAGTTAGGGAAGGAAGTTGGTGAGGGGGATAAAGGAATAGATCGATAGGAGAGAGAGAGAGAGAGAGAGAGAGAGAGAGAGAGAGAGAGAGGATTAATTTGGCGTGACTTAAACTATACGGCTTAGGGAAGAGAGGTGGGGGAGGAGAACCCCTGAACCCGAGGGACTGGTTATATTGTGAGGTTGGAGTGGCGGATTACCAGGGAGAGAGAGAGAGAGAGAGAGAGAGAGTTTAGGGATTGTTGTTTAAAGCAGCTCTATGTCATTGTTGTTATTTGGGACTCCCGTTAAAAGAAATCTGCTGTTCAGTGTAATCCCAAAATGTCATGAGAATTATATTAAAACGCTTCTCACAGGTTTTTGTTTTTAGGGATACAAGTTCCTATAATGATCTTTTATCAGAGTATTATATAAATGAGATGACTTAATTTTTCAGGAGTTTTATATGTTCGTTTGTGATGATTTTTGTGGACATCTTGATTTTTTTTTTTTATTCATAGAGGATTTAGATAATTTTTTGACCGTAGCTAATTTGAGCATAAAAGGAATCGTATTGGACACTAGAAAGGCCTTGGATTTGTACCTATTGATGTCACGAGGATCATAGGCAGGCATTTTTTTTACCGTCGCCGTTTTCCCCCTAGAGGAGGACACGCAACAGTCGCATTTGCATCCAGGTCCCCAATTGCACTGTTTGGAGAAGGATGTAGGAAAAAAAAAAAAAAAGCTTTGTTTAAGGGTCTGACTGGCACGGGAATGCACCTTGAACTTGAACCCCTTGTGCCTGAGAACGACCTTTTCGTGTGTTGTTGCTCTCACCTGACGAGTTTACTTAGGTTTAGGGAGACTCACAGTAAAGAAGTTGAATGGAAATCGTCTAACATGTTCACAGCTAGAAATTTCCCAAAAGTTACAGAAATCAGTCTGGAGGTACCAAGACTACTATATATATATCATCTTAGACCACAAAGAAGTATAATAAAAAAAAAGGCAAAATCCAAACAAAGAGGTATAATAAGCAAGAGTCAGAATCCAAACAATCGAGCCATCATATACGAACCACAATTTCTAGGTAATCATAATCAGATGCAAACAGTCGGTCACTCAGGTCCAAAATGGCGATGTTGGATGTAAAAGGAACTATCAGAAAAGGAAATTCGGAAGGAAAAACGCACTTCATTTTGGTAATACAAAATGAGGGAAAAAATAAAGCACACACACACACACACACACACACACACACACACACACACACACACACACACACACACACACACACACACACACACACACACACACACACACACACACACACACACACACACACACACACACACACACACACACACACACACACACACACACACGTTGAAGAGAAACTGACAACAATCAGAGCAAAGTGTAAGAATTCAGAGATGTTTGGAAGTTTAAACACTGGAAACACACACACACACACACACACACACACACACACACACACACACACACACACACACACACACACACACACACACACACACACACACACATCCATACTCCCCCACACACACATCCATACTCCCCCACACACACATCCATACTCCCCCACCCACACACATAAAAAAAAAACACTGACAGAACTATTACCCCAAAGAAAAATGTAAGAATTCCGAGATGTTTGGACACTGAGACGAGCAAAATGAAAAAAGTACCTGAACGTATGCAAATGAGAGCCATGAGAAGAGAACACCACCCAGGAATCTGAATTATACCTGGACTGTCAAAAAATAAAGACTACGTGGATAATGGACGCGTTACCTGTGCAGCAAAAAAGTGTGTGTGTGTGTGTGTGTGTGTGTGTGTGTGTGTGTGTGTGTGTGTGTGTGTGTGTGTGTGTTTAGTTCGTTTTACCCATTTTTTTTCCCTTTAAGTATAGAAGGGAGTGTTTGAACTGCAAGGGTTAATTCTTCGCCCCTAGGTGTCTGTATTTAAAAGCTGAAAATCGTTTGACAGCCAGAGGAATACACAAAAGTTTCTCTCTCTCTCTCTCTCTCTCTCTTAAAAAGATGCTCAGGTCTGTTGATATTTACTTTTTCATGTACTCGTTCCTCTAAGCTGAATATTATCGTCCATTGTCATACAGAAAACTATAGCAACAGTACTTCGTCATGAAAGGGTTAAATATATGCATTAAAAAAATTAGTAAAATTGTTTATGAGGCCAGAAGAGGAAGGGAAAACATACAAAAGTCGTTCGTCGTGCTTAAATTGTGAGATATATTGATGATGATAATTGGTGAAACTGTTCATAGAAGACTAGAAGAGGAAGGGTGAATGAAGATGTGGACGACAGGAGAGAGAGAGAGAGAGAGAGAGAGAGAGAGAGAGAGAGAGAGACCTGAGGAATCTGAGTCAGGTTACGTCTGATCAGAAAAATGGACGGCCTGAAATCCGGACAAAAGTTAGGCGCGATGAGACGAGCAAGTGGAGAGGCCGCGTTCTTTAACCGGGGAGAAGGAGCCGCGTCTTATCTCGACATTATCTTAAAGGCACATCCTCCAGTTCCATCCACAGACCAACCCAAGGATGTCTGGAATTACCCAACTAACCCGTCTTTCCTCCCCCCTCCTTCTCTCTTTCTGATCTCGCCCATTTTTCAGTGTATCGTGTGTGTGTGTGTGTGTGTGTGTGTGTGTGTGTGTGTGTGTGTGTGTGTGTGTGTTCTCTTTATGACTGTTAGCATCATTCTTGGTCGCTTTTACCTCCTGTATAGGAGTGAAGCTGCATGGTATACAGATCTCGAAAGACGGTAGGTTTCTTCGTGGTAAAAAAAAAAAACTAGTAATACCGTCCACTCACTTGATGTAGCGCTGTCTTAAAGGTGACTCTATGGAATGACAAGCAAAATGGTTTCTTGTCCCCCAGGAGACTGTTTTCTTCGTTGGGTGGTAACCATGGCCAAGTTCAGGCGCTTTAGCTGGGTGTGTCCTCTAGGGTTTAAATCCAAGGGAAGGTGTTTATTGCTCACATAATACCGCTGAGGGAGGCCGCCTGAACACCCTGGCCAAGTAGACCTTAGCACTCTGTATGAGGTAGATGATATTGCATGTTAGATTGATAGATAGATTGCATGATAGACTGATAGCTAGTTGGCCATAGTAAAGGTAGTACAGTAAGTCTTATATTGAGTTCCGGGCAAGTTGAAGCAGCCGTATGGAGGTTAAGATAGATCGAAGAATTATATCCAAAGTTGAACCCTGGACGCTTCAGACCAGCCCCTCCCTCCTCCCTCCCCTTCCTCCTCGGTCTTTCTCGCCTGACGTCATGTTTACCTGGATGTATAAACGCTTGCAGTATACACACGACAGAACGAGGACCAAGATGTACGTCCTTCCAAAATTGAACCCTTCCTTCTTCAGCTTTCTTTTCTCTCTTGATCTCACCTTCCGCACTTCTTTCTCCCTTGATCCTCCCCTCCACCTTTTTTTTCTTCTTCATCTGTCCAGATCATGATTCCTTGTTTTTTTTGTTACTTCATATATATATACTCTAAAAAAAAAAAAATCCACATAGCCAAGAACTACAGTATACACATCTAAAATTAAACCCTTCTTTATTACCCATCTCGCTTCTCCCGATCTTGGTTTCTACGTATATTTTATTTTGTTATATAATCTTGGGTTGACATCTTGCTTCTGTGGTTTTGAAATGCTGGCTGTAATGTATTCACCATGACAAATCTTTCCACACGTCCAAGAACCCTGTATGTATCCAAAATATACCCCTTCTTAAACTGACTACCTCCCATCCTCTGCCCATCCTCCCTTCAGCTTTTCTCCTCCTGACATCGTGCTTGTGTAGTTTTATAATACGTTCTGTATACACCTCCGAGACACATCATTAACGATATCCTAAACTGAACTCGCCTCCTCCTTCACGTGCCTTCCGCTCGATCTTACCTTTCAACTTTTTTTTTCCCCACCTTTTCTTTTTATTCTTGGTTGACATCGTGCTTGCGTGGTGGTTTTATAATGCTTTCTATATACGGGGTGAAGCAGGAAGGGTAGAATGCTGCTCCCGATGCTATCACCCCGATGGTCTGTCAGTGGCGTCTCCTGGGGAAAATGTTGTTGAGACTGTGTGTGTGGTGGCAGGAAAGGTGGGTGAGGGAAAAGCGAGTGTGTGTGTGTGTGTGTGTGTGTGTGTGTGTGTGTGTGTGTGTGTGTGTGTGTGTGTGTGTGAGAGAGAGAGAGAGAGAGAGAGAGAGAGTACGAATGTGAGTGCACTTGTATGAGGAGTGTGAGATAATGAATGAGGGAGTGTGTACAGAGTGTATTATTTTTGAGAGAGAGAGAGAGAGAGAGAGAGAGAGAGAGAGAGAGAGAGAGAGAGAGAGAGAATACTTCATCCCCATCAGTTCTGGAAAGCTTTCATGGTACTTGTTGACAGTCCTTTCACAACAATGACCTCTCGACTTACAACACTCAGACGATTTTTATAACAGGATTTTGGAACTGGAGGGATTAGTAAAGCATTCCTTAATCCCTTTACTGCAGGAGTAGAAAAATAGTTTAGTTCCAGAGAAGAAAATGCAAAATAATAGTCATACAGAAGGGTGCCCATTGAGACACCAAGGAAGAAAAAGGGTTGTGTGTGTTGGGGGGATGTTGTAAGTGTGTGTGTGTGTGTGTGTGTGTGTGTGTGTGTGTGTGTGTGGCTGTTTTTACGTGTGTTTCTGCTTGATTGTACGGTTTTTTTACTTTTGTGTGTGTGTGTGTGTGTGTGTGTGTGTGTGTGTGTGTGTGTGTGTGTGTGTGTGTGTGTGTGTATAGGACGAGAGACTGGGGTAATGAGCTTCCCTGGGGTGAAAGGCTTAGGAAGAGCTTGTTTATAAGAGGTGAATAGGTGAGGCAGAGAGAGAGAGAGAGAGAGAGAGAGAGAGAGAGAATGTGTGTGTGCCGATGTGTGTGTGAGAAGTGGGAAATGAATGAGGAAGTGTGTGTGTATAAGTATTCATGAGAGAGAGAGAGAGACAGACAGACAGACAGACAGACAGAGAGAGAGGGAGAGGGAGAGAGAGAGAGAGAGAGAGAGAAAGAGGGAGAGAGAGTTGACTATTGTTATACAAAATTTTTGTGTGCTTATGTTTGCAAAGGGAATTGGGATTTGTGTGTGTGTGTGTGTGTGTGTGTGTGTGTGTGTGTGTGAAGGGCGTGGATGCTACAGCCCTCTAATGTAATGGGTCGGGTCAAACTACTCATTACCTTATGTAGCTAGATCACCCAGCTTATCTCTTATCGCCTATTTTTTACCGGAGAGAGAGAGAGAGAAAGAAAGAGACAGACAGAGAGGGATAAAATAGGGAGGTTTCGTTACTGAGTAGGGACAGAAGCACATGCAGGTCTTGTTGTTTGTTGTTTTTGTTGTTGTTGATGTTTTGGTGGTTTTGGTTGTAGTAGTGGCGGCCCCAAGATCGTGTGAAATACAAACCCCCAGTGGACTGCAGGCTTGGTGGACGTATGGGGAGTACCGTATATTGAGTTAGGAATAGAGGTAGGGAAGAAATATAATGAAAAAATAGACTTGATAACACAAGGGCTTATATGACTTACTCAGGTATAGAAATCGTCTTATTTTAGCTGGTAAAAAATACTAGAATTATCCCTAGCATGAGAAGGTTAATACTAATAAGAGAAAATAGATAATAATAATCTATCTATCTATCTATTGCCAGACGCCATAATCCCGTAAGGGGTGGCCATTTGCCTCTGAGTTATTTGTTTTACGGGGAGGGGCACTAACCCTCCACTAACCCACTTGTTGACACGTATGGTTTGGTTATATGGTTACCACCCAGCGTTGTAAATGGTTTCTTGGCTTGCAGGAAACCATTTGGCTTGTCACTCAATGTAAAGCCACCTGTAAAGGAAAGCAAAGCAATAAGAAGTGACAGGGAAGATGGGAGAAATAGGAAGAGAGGAGGACAGGCACAGAAAAAGAATGATGAAGGCTAAGGAAGAAGTAGGCAGCACTACTTCAAGTGAATGGATGATGGTCGCCACCACCTACCACAAATAATAATAATAATAATAATAATAATAAAGTTGTGATATTTGGTAGATAATAAGGGGTTGGTTCCTAAGTCACTGGTTATCCAAGGGTCTGATGATAGAGGAAGGGGGAGAGGTCTTGATTAAGGAGGAAGGAGGGGGTATTGTTTAAGCAGGGTCGTCACTGAGTAGGGACAAATTTACCTGGGAGGAGTCTTTATCGGGGCCACTCCTCACAAGCTGTCCCGTAAGCAAATAATCCAATAGACAGATAGATATAGCCCAAGTATAGGGTTTCATGTTTGTCGCTGCCAATCCACGCTACATCAATTAACTGAGATAAAGAAGAATCTGAACTGGTCTAATTATCCCTTAAAAAGTCACTGTTTTAGGGAATTTTGAGAGGTTTTTGCTGGTTCCGGCTTGCATTGTCATAATTTTTTTTTTTTCATGATTAGGTGATGTCTGAGCCAATTAATCTTTTTTTTTTTTTTTTAACGCTTGCTTTCATCATTTTCTTTCTGTATATATTCGCTATTTTTTCTGTGTATGTATGTATGTGTGTATGTATGTACAGTATGTGTGTATGTACGATATCTGTGCTTTTCTGTCCGTTTCATTGTCTTCCATTTTTTCCCCTCGTCCCTTCAGTGTGTCTTCCATTCTCTCTCTCTCTCTCTCTCTCTCTCTCTCTCCCCCATCCTGCTTTATCTCTCCTTCCTGGTGAACTTCTGTCGTTCTTATCTCTTCCAGCGTCTCCCTCTCTCTCTCACGCAGTTGTATCTTTCATTCTCTGCTTGCCATTATCTCCTGTCACCTATTGTCTCTCCGTTTCCCTTTCTTCATTTCCCTTTCTCCTTCTCTCCTTTCTTTCTTCATTTTCCCTTCTCTTTCATTCTCCCTCGCTCCTTTCTCCCTTTCTTTATTTCCCCTTCTTCTCTCCCTTCTCCCTTTCTTCATTTTCCCTTCTCTTTCATTCTCCTTCTCTCCCTTCTCCCATTCTTCATATTTCCTTCTCTTCTCACCCTTCTCTCTTTCTTCATTTTGCCTTCTCTTTCATTCCCCTCCTCTCTGCACCTCTTCCCCTCCAATTTACCTCCGCTATAGAAGGTGGAGGAGCTTATGTATTCACCTACGTTTGTCTTTGTTTGTTTGTCCACACGATATCTCTAGAAGTTCTCAGTGAAATTCAATAAAATTATGTGGAAGGGTTGTCCACGGGCAGAGAAAGAATTGATTAAGTTTGGGGCCGGATCCTGATACTGATCCTAATCCTGAAGTGATACTGGAGGAGGTATGCGTTCTGTGAGTGCCGTCTAGTTGATAGTGATTTCCCTTAATTATCTTTTTTCTGTTCGTAAGTCTTTCCTTTTCTACCCATCTCTCTCTCTCTCTCTCTCTCTCTCTCTCTCTCTCTCTCTCTCTCTCTCTCTCTCTCTCTCTGATGAACTTGTGGGTCTCTTATCACCCGCCTCGTCCTTATCGGTTTTCTCATCTACTTCTCCTGGGTAAGAGTTGCGTTGCCTTCTGCCGGTTAGCCCCCCACTCGCCCCCCCAGCCCCCCTCCCCCCTTGGGTGTCTGCTCCTGGGGTGTAAATTGAGAGGTAATTACAATGGCCCTGGGTGTTGAGAGAGAGAGAGAGAGAGAGAGAGAGAGAGGAGGGGGTGAGTGTAGGCTTGGTAGGGGGAAATATTTGAACCGGATGGATGGGAGAAACGTGGGAGGAGAGAGGAGAGGTGTGGATGAAAAGGGGGGGGGTGAGTATGGGTAGGGGAAGGGTGGAGTAGTGGAAGAGAGTGGGGTATGTGAGGGAGGGTGGGGGGGGGAGGATGCGGACTGGCTGAAAGTGAGGGCGTTGAAAGGAGATGGAGGGTGGTTGGGGATTGGGAGAAGGGTGAGAGATGAGGAGTGGAGCTTGGAGAGGCAGGGTGGGATGAGAGGGTTTTGAGTGTGGGGGAGGAGGTGAAAATACAGACCAGGTGAAGTGAGAGAGGTTATGTTCAGGTAAATAAGGTGGAGTGATTGTGGCCTGTTGGAAATGGGAATTCGAGGGGGAAGGTGGTTGTGGTTGATTATGATGGAGGAAGGAGAAGGCGTGGGAGGAGATAGATGCAGTCGAGTAGAGGGGGGAAGAAAACACACACACACACACACAAAATCACGTGGGGTCGAATTGGAGGGCCTGGCGAAGGAAAAGGAAAGAGAAGGTCGAATATGAGACACGAAAGAGGAATATATGGTCGAGTTTGAAAGAGGACTCGATCGAATTGGAGGAGGAAGAGGCGGGAGTGATTTGAGAAAGCATGATGGAAAAACATGAGCAAGTTGAAGAAGAGGGGGGAGGTAGTAGAGATAAAAAGGGAGGGAGGAGTTGGACGAATTGGAGGGAGGGAGTGAGGGAGGGAGGATGCAAGAACATGTGGTGGAGTTTTAGGAAAAGAGAGGTTGATTGTGAATGGGGGGAGGGAGTAGAGTTTATCAGAAAGATCGAAATTTGGAGGGAAAAAGGAATATTATGAAGCAGAGTTTGAAGGAGAGGGGAGGGTAATGATACAAAGGGTGGGGGAGAAAGTGATGATCAAGGAGGGGGTCGGGAGGGAAGGAGGGGGTCGAGAGGGAAGGGGAGGGAGCAGGGGGTGGTCCATTAGAAGAGGATGGAAGGGAAGAGGAATGTAGTCGAGCTAGAAGGCTGTGGGAGGGAGGGAGGTCTAACTTGAGTGGGGAATGGAGGGAGGGGGTTGAGGAGGAGGGAGGAGGAAGAAACACGAGGTAAGTTTGGAGGAGGGAGGTAGGAGGAGATGGAGGAAGGGAAATCATGAGGTCGAGTAGGAAAACAGATTAGCGTCGAGTCTGGAGGGGGAAGAGGGAAGAGAGAGGGGGGAGGTCGAGTCGGAGGGGAAGGTGTCTGGCTCCGAGCTCACATCAAGAGGTGTCGATGGTCCACAATTATGCAAATATACCGGGGAAATTGGTGATCATTGCCGGGTGTGGGGCCCTGGCCATTATCCCTTCACTTAATTGCTGAGTTAATCATGCAGAGAGAACTTAGATACCTGATATTTTTTCTTGTGGTGGCGGTGGTAGTGGGGGTGGTGATGGTAGTGGTTGTGGTGATGGTAGTGGTTGTGGTGATGATGGTAGTGGTTGGGGCGGTGAAGGTAGGAGTGGCGGTGGTGATGGTAGCAGTGGTAATGATGATGATGATGATGATGATGATGATGATCCTCTGTGGTCGAGTGGAGAGCATTGTGAAGGGAGACCTGGAAAGGGGACCTGCTGAAGACCGAAGGAGGAATAGGTTTTGGTGGTAGTAGTAGTAGTAGTAGTAGTGGTGGTGGTGGTGGTGATGGTGGTGGTGATGATGGTGGTGGTGGTGATTTTATGGGGTCGTACATCTGAGCGGGTCAGGTTCGAGGCTCCGGTCCAGCTTCGATTATTAAAGGTGCTTCGATTAGTGCGGCGGTAGTGAAGCGTCGGGCGTGTCGGGTTTGGCTAATTACCCCTGATGTACACTAATTGTTACTAGTGAAACCTTAATGTATTCACACTTTGGAGCCGTGGTATTAGCATCCCCCCGTAAATACAGGCGAATTGATGGCGAGTTAAAGACGGGAATCACACGTGTTAGGAAGAGTTCGTTCGGTGTTTGCTTCTTCGGGGCTTCGTTCGTGTGATTCGGTGTTGAGTTTCGGTTCCTCTTTTGGACGAGTCGTTTGATGTCCTTTTGTACCTCTTGCCTTCGTCTGCCCCTGCCTAACTTTGCGTTCTTCCAGTCCTTACCTCTTCCCTTAGCCTCTCTTTCCTGTATCTCCATCTCTCGGATTTCTCCTCCTCCTCTCCTACCTTCTTCCCCATTCCCCCTTGCCTGCCTTACTTCCTCTCCCTTCCAGCCCTCTCAGATTTTCCCTCTTTCTTCAGCCTCAACTTTTACTATTCCCCATCCGCCTTTTCCTTCTCCATGTCCTCCCGCCTTCCATCATTTTAGCCATCCTCTTTCACCTTCTTTTCTTTCATCTTACCTGTCGTTTTGTCCAAGCTTCATCTTAATATTCGCTTAGTCTAGTGAAATATCTTTTAAATAGGGGCGGCCATCTGCAGTTACTCTTTTTTTTTTTTTTAATATCTTTCTGCATCCGTCCTACCTCCCCTCTTTTTCCTTTCGTTGTCCCAAATCATAATCCCTATTTCGCCTTTTTTCACCCCTTCCTCTCCCTCTTTCACCTTCCCTTTTCTTCGTCCTTTCAGCGTTTTAGTTACCTCCTACCTCATTTTTCTTCCCTATTTCCAAACTATAATCCCTATTTCATCTCTTTTCACCCTTCCCTCTTCCTCTTTCACCCTCTTTTCCTTTATTCATTTATCCATCCTCTCTTTCCCTTCTCGTCCCATAGAGCGTTTCTCCCCTTTCTCTCTTTTCACTAGTTCCCCTCCCTGCCTAGACAATACAGTTTTGAGTTGCGTTTTTGCCCGAGAAAATGCAAACCACAAGCAAACAGAACTAATACAATAGAATTATATAGTGAGTAACTTTGAGAGAGAGAGAGAGAGAGAGAGAGAGAGAGAGAGAGAGAATCAGGACAGCACGATGCAGAGATACAAAACAATAGGGAGAGAGTACATGGTTGTGTATCTGATTTAATCTTCCCACAAAAACAAGCAAACACAAAACCAGAGATCTATATTACACACACACACACACACACACACACACACACACACACACACACACACACACACACACACAGGCCCGCTACTAATATGCCTATCGTCTCTACCCAACACAATAACCTGTCAAGTCTTTTCTCCTACTACTGTCTTCGGCTTGGCTAACCACTGATCATGCGATATTTCTCTCTCTCTCTCTCTCTCTCTCTTAATATGTTGTGAATTTTATTAATGCAGATATAGTTTTTAGCCATCTCTAACTTACATGTTGTTGTTAATAAGATTGATATGGACACATCGTTACCTTTATTTTAGTTTTTATTTATTTATTTATATTTTTGCCTTTGGTTATTTTCATGTTGATTCCGGTACAAGAAGATAGAACCCATATATAAGAGAGAGAGAGAGAGAGAGAGAGAGAGCATACGTTCAGCCCACTTTAGGGGTTGACCTGAATGGGCTGGGTTTAAGGGGTGGAGGGGTAGGAAACAATTGGAGGGGGGGTGGGGTAGGGAACTATTGAAGGGGGTGGGATAGGGAACTATTGGAGGGGGGAAGGGGAGGGAACTATTGGAGGGGGGAAGGGGAGGGAACTATTGGAGGGGGGAGGGGGAGGGAACTATTGGAGGGGGGAGGGGGAGGGAACTGTTGGAGGGGGGAGGGGGAGGAAACTTTTGGAGGGAGTGGGGTAGGGAACTATTGGAGGGGGTGGGGTAGGAAACTATTGGAGGTGGGAAGGGGTAGGGAACTATTGGAGGGGGAAGGGGGACGGAACTGTTGTAGGGGGAGGGGGAGGGAACCATTGGAGGGGGGTGGGGTAGGGAACTATTGGAGGGGGGAGGGGGAGGGAACTATGGAGGCGGGGAGGGGGAGGGAACTATGGAGGCGGGGAGGAAACTGTTGGAGTCGGGGGAGGGGAGGGAATTATTGTATGGGGGGAGGTTATGTTTTGTCCCCTATACCCCTCCAGGGAACCCGTTGGGGGGAGTTGATTGTTATCGGACTAGTTATGCTTGACCCCCCTCCACCCTCACACCTCACCTCCCCCTTCTCCGCAACCCTCGATCCCTCCACCCCTCCACTATCCTCGCTCCCTCCACCCCTCCACTATCCTCGCTCCCTCCACTCCTCCACTATCCTCGCTCCCTCCACCCCTCCACTATCCTCGCTTCCTCCACCCTTCCACCCCCTCCTTTCCTCCACCTCACATCCGCCGTTCTCCCCATTTCTCTCTCCCTTTCTCCTCCATTCCCCTTCTCCCCGTGTCGCCCTCTCTTCTTCATTCTCTTCCCATTCTCTCTCTCCCTCTCTATCTCCTTCCTTCTCTCCCCTTTCTTCTCCTATCTCACTTCCCTTTTCTCCCCGCCTCCCTTCTTCCCCCTCCTCACCCTCCATCTCTTCTCCTCTCCCCTTCTCCCTCCTCCCTCTCTTCACCGATCCTCACTTTTACTTCTTTACGCCGCCCCTCCAGTCCATACAAGGGGTACGAGCCAGGTTATTGCGTGTGTGTGTGTGTGTGTGTGTGTGTGTGTGTGTGTGTGTGTGTGTGTGTGTGAGAGAGAGAGAGAGAGAGAGAGAGAGAGAGAGAGAGAGAGAGAGAATAATCACCCACCCTTTCCATATTTACCAGCTATAGAGGGAGAAGCGTGTTGGAATGGAAGGGTGGATGGAGTGAGGGAATGAAGTAGAGGGAGTGGAATATAAATGGAGTGGTTTATGTTTATGATTGACGGAGGAGGAGGAGGAGGAGGAAGAGAAAGAGGAGGAGGAGGAGGAGGAAGAAGAGGAAGAGGAGGATATAGGCAAGATGGATGAACGCTATAGGTTGTCTCGAAGTAGATCTGTGTTGTAGATATATGGTTTTGGAGAGAGAGAGAGAGAGAGAGAGAGAGAGAGAGAGGGGGGGGGGGATGAATGTGAAAGGGTGCAGTGATGGTGCAGGGAAGTGATAAATTTTGTGTTTGTGTGTGTGTCACGATGATTTTATCGAATTCCTCCTCTTCATATACAGTACATATTTTCATCTCATTCTCCTCCAAAACATTTTATTTAGTAGCTTCATTGTGGCCATAGTTCGCTGGAGAGGCAAAGACGGTTATTTTATTTTTTCATTTATTTTTACTTGATAGGTCAGGTATCACTGGAGGACACGGCTGGATGAAGAAGCCAAGCAAGTGTTTGAGTCGTATCCTTTTTTTTTTTTTTTTTTTTTTTTTTTGTAATGCAAGAAAGAAGTTACCTTAAACCGAGTGGCCAGCAAATTGCCTCTTTCAAGAAAAAAAACAAAGATTACCGAGAGCCAAATTCAAGATCATTCGAGTTACCTGGACACACTGCGTTTGAAAGACTGGAGATCGTAGGCAGTAGGAAAAACAGACAGAGGGAGACAGTTCCAGAGTTGACCCTTATTGTGCACATCACAGCGCACTATCCTTCTGTTTGTTACGGATCCACACTTTGTTGAACTTGTATAAGTAGCACGTCAGTATCAAGAGGTAAAACTTAGAATAGATCGCTCAGGAAGAGGTGTTGCGCAGCCTTTTGTGCCTCCTAAAATGCTGTCTTGGGGGGGAGAGGTAGAAGATCAAGTAACACAGATGGTCACGGGTGGTTGGAGAGGCTAAGTGAGTGTTAGCTAGGCGGTGGTGGACAGTGATTGGCTATGACTGCGGACTTCATGGTTGAGCAGAGAGCAGGATGTGTGTGTGTGGATCGGGCAACAGGTGGCGGTGTTAATGCTAAAGGGAGGATTACACGACGCTATGTAGAAATGCAGAAAATTGGGGACAGAAATTCAGACCAGAAATGAAGGTGTGTGTGTGTGTGTGTGTGTGTGTGTGTGTGTGTGTGTGTGTGTGTGCTTTTTTTGATGGAGCACGTATTGGTTTTCTTCCTCCCACTGTTATTGTAGATCTGAGCACTTTCTTTTACCTCTTTTTTCCATTAATATTTGATTGATGTTGTAACCAAGATTAATTTGGGGGTCAGATATCTCTAATAGGTTTAAACTCTTGGCCCTGGGGAGGTTATTTAGATGGAGAGTAAATTTGTCCGGAGTTAGCCAGGGTAAATATTTAAAAGATGTCAGTCGAAGTTTAAGGATTTAATACAGTTCTTAGATGAAGGAGCATCTCTAAGAGCGGCCCGGTCAGTTAGTCACACCCTAATGATTTCCGCACACACACTGCTTCACTCGGGTGGTCTAATAGGGTGCTTCATTGTATTTCCTTAATTATTTTCTCATGCCAGGTGCGTCTCTCTAGCGAAGCCCCATATGATCCTGCATCAGTCTAGCACCTTGTTACCTGTTTCCTCACCTTCCACACTCTTCATTTTAACAGTTCTTTTCTAAGGTGGCAGTTTTTTCTCTCAGTCTTCCATTTATCTTCTGTCTCCATCCCCCTTATAAAAAAAAAAATGAGATAAGTGAGAAATAAAGGGAAAAGTTGGAACGCTTTGGCCAGCTTCATGAATAACCAGGCTGGAGTGGATAATTGATGGTGAATGCCTAGAGGGGAAAGTTGTGGAAGGTCTTTTTAATTAAACTTGGTCTTAGACTGCTGCTCCTTGGATGACATCTTGGTTCTCTCTCTCTCTGTTTTTTCCATTTGTCTCGTCACTCACACTTATACACTTTTTTAATTATTCGTCACAAGTACTCCTATGATATTTTCTTGTATTTTTGTAGTTCTGTTATTACATTCGCCTCTACACTGTTTGTTATTGTGTCGTGTCATTAACTTTATCCTTTAATATGAATTTACACTACTTTTATCCCTGTTCACACCTTCTTCCCTTCTGCTTTTTATTTCCCATTTTCCCATCGTTTCCCCTCTCCACCCTCGTCCCCCTTTCGCCTTTCATCTTCGCTGCTTCTGTGATCAACCTTCTCTCCCCCCCCCCCAACTCCTCCCCTCATACCTCCCCTCCCTCACTTCTCTTTCCAGCTCCAACACTTCCCCTCACCTCTCCTCCTTCCCCCCAGCTCCCCCTCTCCTCTCCTTCTCCCCCCTCAGTTCCCCCTCTCCTCTCCTCCTCCCCCCTCAGCTCCTTCTCTCCTCTTCTCCACCCTCTCAGCCCCCCCTCTTATCTCCTTCTCCCCCCAGTTCCTCTTCCCCTCCTCCTTTCCTCTGAGCTTCCCCTCTCCTCCCCATCTTTTCCTTGCCCCTAGTTCCTTCATTTATCCATAATTTTTGCTTCTCCCTAAGCTCCTTTCTTACAGTTCCCCCCTCAAAAAAAAAAAAAAAAACGCTCTCTCTCTCTCTCTCTCTCTCTCTCTCTCTCTCTCTCTCTCTCTCTCTCTCTCTCTCTCTCTCTCTCTCTCTCTCTCTCTCTCTCTCTCAAGTTTAATTACTGAGGAGAGTGTAGTTGGCAGGTATTTAGGCGATCATAGTATTAGTTCCATAGACCTTCCCTTCAGCCTCTCTCATACTCTTCCTTCTCTCCCCCTCACTCTTCTCTCCCTCATCTCTCTCCCTCTTCTCTCTTCCTCTCCCTCTTCTCTCTCCCCCCTTTTCAGCTCTTCTCTGTAGCATATGGAGACCTTCCGTATTCCCTCAAGTTTTGCTTCATAGATCTTCATTCCAAACACAGTTCCAGTTTGACTCCATTCCTTTATTTCTTCAACTTAGTCACCTTATTATTGTTCCTTGGGCAGATATTCTCATATACCTTTTTTATTTTGTTTTTATTTGTGTCTTTTAAAGGGTTGTTATGAGGTTGAAGGTCAGACTACACAAACGTACAGATTTAATGCTTCTGCGTTCGTTTATCTTCGTTAATTATCACGGTTATTTGCAGTGAAGTAGAAAGGTGTGCAATAGGTTTATGTAGATCCTGTATTTCCCTTGATGTTGGTAGTCGAGGTCTAATATTAAACATTCACATCTCTTTCATCCTCTCTCTCTCTCTTTCTCTCTCCTCTTATTTGTCTTTCAATCCCTTATTCTTCCCTTCCGCCCCCTCCCTCTTAACTCGTCTCTTCCCCCTGTTTTCCTCTGCCAGACTTCTAATTCTTCTCCTCTGTCTCCCTCTCCCTCTCTCTCTTTTCCTCTTGCTGTCATCCTATTCTTCTCGCCTTTCTCCTTTTTTCCTCTCCCGAACCCTCTCTTTTCGCTGTCAATCCTCTTTACTATCGTTTTCTCTCCTTTCCCCCTCTTACCCTTCCTCTCTTTTCTCTCTTCCCGTCCAGCCCTTTTCTCGACTCTTTTTATACACAAATCGTATCATCTCTTTCGATCCTCCTCTTATTTCTCCACTTTTAATTCTCTTCATCTCCATTTCCTTCTACCACTTCTCTTCCTCTTATTTTCCGTATATTCTCCCTTTCGACTTACTCCCTTTTCTTCATATTTCTGCTTCTACCACTCTATATCTTGTCCCTCTTCTACTTTCCATTAATATTTTGCACAGTATCCTCCTCCTGAAGTCTCTCATTTTTCTCGTCCAAGGTATTTTCTCTTTCATTTTCTCACATCTTCCATCTCTGAAGTCCTTTTCCCTTTTCTTTTCTTACGTTCCCAGCCTACCTTCTTTAATGTCTGTTTTTTCTCCCGTCTACATTCTCTCTCTCTCTCTCTCTCTCTCTCTCTCTCTCTCTCTCTCTCTCTCTCTCTCTCTCTCTCTCTCTCTCTCTCATGTGCTTTGCCTACTTTTGCGTCTACCTCCTCCTTTCCCTTCACTCCCTCCAGCCTTTCATCTTCTTTCATATCCCTTCCCTCCACCCCTCCCTCCACCCCTCCCTTCCCTCCCATGTCTCCCTTTCCTCCATCTCCCTCTGCCCTCCACCCCTCCCTACCTTTCCATCTCTCCCTCCATTCCAGCTCCCCCTCTCTTATTTCCGTGTCGTGGTGAGACCTGGAATTATTCTCTCTCTCTCTCTCTCTCTCTCTCTCTCTCTCTCTCTCTCTCTCTCTCTCTCTCTCTCTCTCTCTCTCTCTCTCTCTCTCTCTCACACACACACACACACACACACACACACACACACACACACACACACACACACACACACACACACACACACACACACACACACACACACACACACACACACACACACACACACACACACACACACACACACACACACACACACACACACACACACACATATTGCGCGCTCTCGCTCGTTAGTACTGCATGTTTCATCAGCTGTCCACCTTTTTAGCCTTTTAAGATATTTGAGCGTGGGTTAAGGTGCTAAAACCGAATTTTGCCCGTCTGTATAGTGTATTATTGAAAATGTACCAGTATATCATGGCGTCCCAGATACAGGGTGAGGCGATGGCTAGGACAGCCTTAATACCCGCCCATCCCTGTGCTTCAAGAGTGCACCCACTTCCTGGCCCACCCTGTGTATTTGACTTTTAATCTCCGTCCCTCCATCAACTCCTTTTACCAGTTTATTTTCTTTTTGAAACGTCTTGACGATTTTTGGTCTTGGCTTGGAGACGGCTTTTCGAATCAGAAGGAGGGGTAAGATAACCCAGTAACTTTCAGTTATACAGTATACCTATCTGTCTACCTGTATGTCAATCTGCCTGTCTATCTATCTATCTATCTTTCTATCTATATATATATATATATATATATATATATATATATATATATATATATATAGTTAAAAGCAAGTGAAGTCAAAGTATAAGCCTAAACTCTCACATTACTATCAGTCTTACTACACATCTTTAATTTCATTTTTTCAAACAGCTTCCAGCAACTGTTGGAAAGTAATTAGCAGATTTTGGCACCTGGTTTAGGCTCCAGTCTGTAGAAAACATAGGTACTGTGGCCCACTTGAGTATTGGGACTCCCTAAGAGGAGGAATTGCTTCGTTTTAATGTCAACACAATGTATGCAGATTGTTCCAGTCTTAATGGGACACATTTCGTCATTTTACTGTATCCATGTTATGTACAGGCTGATCCAAAAGCCTGGACACCCTTAAAACGCATCATAGCGCGTCGTGTGCCCCTCTGCCTCTTGGTCCACCCTGTACTGTATATTGGCTTTTAATCCCGGGCCCCTCCATCACGTCCCCAATTCCCCCTCCCCGGCCATCTCCCAAAAAGTCAGACATATTTTTTCCCCAACTCCCTGCTCCCACCACCACCATCAGCCACCCAGGGCCCCTCTAAAATAGCTTCTGAATAACCACCTTTCCTAGAACATGATGTAACCTAATCTAATCAAGCGTACTGTAACCTCACCTAGACCAGTCAAATCTGACCTAGCATACTGTAACGAAACATAGCGTGACCTAGCCTAACCTAAACTAATGTAACCTGACCTAACCTAACCTAGCCCAACATAAGGTAACAGGACAACATAATATTAGCCTATCCTACCCTACCCTACCGTACCCTACCTTTCCTATCACCCAAAAAGACTTGAATGTTTTTTTCCCTCACAACCCTTCGTTCCCACCACCACCATCCACCATCCAAGCCCACCTGAAATTGCCTCTGAATAACGAGCTCCATCTGAACTACAGTAACTGTCTAAATCTCCCTTTATCTTTCCTTTCCTCTTGTGCTTCAGTTTCCCATCCCGTCTTTCCTTCAGTTTAGCTTTGTATCTTAATCTTTGCCTCTCCTTTCCCCTTTCTCTTCAGTTTTTCCTCCTGTTTTTCCTTCAGTGTAGCTTTCTATCTAAGTCCCTCTTTACCTTTCTTTTCCCCTTTCGTTTCAGTTTCCATTCCTATCTTGTCCGTCAGTTTAGCTCTCTGTCTTTCATTTTTTTTCTTCCATCTGTCCCCCCTCTTCCCTTTTAAATTTTTTCCTGAACCGTATATCTGAGTCTCCCATTTTTCTTTCCATCCCATCGCTTTTCTTTTTCTCTGTCTTCTTCATTTCAGCTTTGTTTTCCTCTGTTTCCTTCTGTCTTCCCCTCATCATTCCCTCCTACCACATTCCCGTCTTCATTCCACTGTTTTTTCCTCCACATTCTCATTGTCTTTTTCTCCTCTTCCCCTTCCATCTCTTTCATGTTCCCTTTCCAGTCACTTTTTCCTCATTTCGTCTGTTTCCTTCCAGCATTCTTTTCACCATCTGCCCCTCTTCCTTTCCATCATCTGCCCTTCTTCTTTCCCTTCCACTCCTTTCCCTTTCCCCCCCTCTCACGGCCTCTCTCCATCACTTTTCCCTCGCTTTTCCTTCTCTCTCTCCCACCACCACCATCCACGTCCCCCTGAAATTGCTTCAAAATAACAAGCTTTACCTGTAGTACCTGTCTAAATCCCTCCTGTCCCCCTTCCCTTCTTTCCTTTTTCTTTCGTCCTTCTTTCCCCTTTTCTTCGTCCTTCTTTCCCCTTTTCTTCGTCCTTCTTTCCCCTTTTCTTCGTCCTTCTTTCCCCTTTTCTTCGTCCTTCTTTCCCCTTTTCTTCGTCCTTCTTTCCCTTTTCCATCTTTCTACACATTCTTTAATTTTTTTTCTAGGAAGGAGTGGGGAGGGACACTTAGGAGACTTTTTTCTTTGCTTCCCTCCCTCCCTCCCCCCTCCCTCCCTTCTTCCCTCCTTCCCTTCCTCCTTCCCTCCCTCCCTTTTTTCTTTTCTTTTTTCTGGAGAGGAAGGAGTGAGGGAGGGACTTATTGGGGATTTTGGAGCGATTCCCCCACCCCCCTTTCTCTCCCCATTTTTTCTTCCCCCACTTCGCCTCTATTTTTTCTTCCTGAGAGAGAGAGAGAGAGAGAGAGAGAGTGATGAGTGGAGATTGGTCTCTCTCTCTCTCTCTCACACACACACACACACACACACACACACACACACACACACACACACACACACACACACACACACACACACACACACACCGCCCAGGGTCGACTTTCAAGGTTAGAGAAGAGATAATCAGTGGAGATTAGGATATCCTTTACGTGTGAAAATTGACGCTTTTTTTGTAAACCACTTAAATCCGATGACGCATGAGAGAGAGAGAGAGAGAGAGAGAGAGAGAGAGAGAGAGAGAGAGATTGTTTATATTCACTCCCTTTTGTTTCTTGGTCCTCTTGGTATTCTGAGGAAAATCGTCTGGTTACCACAAAATAATTTAGTAAAGGCGAAATTATCTGAAGCGGGAGCTTCAGGATCCTTCGCTTAAGCTCTTGCTGTGGTGTGGTGTGGTGTGTGTTGCAGAGTCTAAAGAATACACACACACACACACACACACACACACACACACACACACACACACACACACACACACACACACACACACACACACACACACACACACACACACACACACACACACACACACACACACACACACACACACACACACACACACACACACACACACTGGGCCAGTAACAGAAGAAAATAATAACCACAACAAAGTCTAAGCGACTAACAGAAAACAGAGCACCAGTCACAGAAGCACAACAGACATGAAAATAAGAGAAACAATAACCACTTCGAGGAAACAGGTAAACAGAACCGCAGTAAGTCGCAACGGGACCGGAAATACGTAACAGAATTTGGGACCACACCGTCTCATTAACAGGGAACTGATGAAGAGGAACAGAAGACCTCCTCCATTGGCGGAAGGTATAATCCCTCCACATTGCTGGGGGCCTTGGAGAGAGAGAGAGAGAGAGAGAGAGAGAGAGAGAGAAATCAGGCCGAAAGAGGGCGAGAGCGAGGACGGGAATGAGTCCAGGTTTTCCCACATCGGTTCGTTCGTTTTTCCGGCTCAACCCCAACTGTTTACAAGCTGGTGTCATTTCCGGCGCGGTAATTTCTCGGCTCTTTGGCTGTGGTGGAAACTGTGGTCTGGTGTGTGTGTGTGTGTGTGTGTGTGTGTGTGTGTGTGTGTGTGTGTGTGTGTGTGTGTGTGTGTGTGTGTGTGTACTTCCTGATTGAGGGTGTACTTCATGTTTTTATTATTATTATTATTATTATTATTATTATTATTATTATTATTATTACTTCGTAATATAGGATCTTACGAGCTTCGTAGATCTCGAGGGTGTGGGTTTGGCTTATATTTAGGCAGGTATGACAGTATCTGTCTATCTGTTTTTGTCTGTAGATAGATAGATGGATAGATAGATAGATACTGTGCTTCAGGAATATGTATAGAGCAGTAATGAAATGAGGGATAATAAATTTCATGGCAATAAATGAAGAGAACCGATAGCATCATAATTAGGCTCCGAACTGTTGATTGATATGATGGTAATAATAGTTGCCAGCAGTTAGTCAGCATAACCACACCACATCATAGTGCCTCTGGCCTCCTGTCAGAGCGGGATGACTGAAAGGTAATTATATACCTTTGAAACAGCCCATTACAGTAACTGCATCACGTAATTTATCCATCGCCTTCTGCTGCAGTTGGGTGAGTGAAAATTGAAGATAACTGATGATAAATGAGAGATGATAATGAAGGTGACTGATAACAAAGATCACGACAGTGAAACTCTTAAACATTGTAACAAACCACATCACCTTTAACTTTTCCCACGACCCTCAGTGGTGATGAAGTAGATGGGAGATGATGATGATGGTGATGATGACGATGACAGTGATGATGGTGGTGGTGGTGGTGGTGATAGTGATAGTGATAGTGATAGTGATAATGATGATGATGATGGTGATGGCTGCTGACGACCATGATTCTGTAACACAAAAAATTTCTTATAACCAAATCCCTCAGAACACGAAAACCATAATTATACAGCTTTCAGAACAGCCCAAAATTAAAACGAAAAACGCCCCTATTGACTCAAAATACTCCCTAACCCCTATCTTGCAATTACTATAAGCGCTACACCTCTATAATTCTCTTGGCCTTGGTGAGTGTGGGGGGCCTAGGTGTGGAAAGGGGAGGAGGATGGAAATAACGTGAAAACCCCGTGTTGTAGGTGGGAATAGAAGTGAGTTAAGTTTAGGTGGGGAGACTTGCGTGACGTCTTTGTACACACACACACACACACACACACACACACACACACACACACACACACACACACACACACACACACACACACACACACACACACACACACACACACACACACACACACACACACACACACACACACACACACACACACACACACACACACACACACACACACACACACACACACACACACACACACACACACACCTGTAGTTTCCCAGGTCTATTTTCATCACATTAAACATCCATTTTTTTTTTTTTTACTGAATTGGTATGGCGAAAGGACAAAACTAGAGAGAGAGAGAGAGAGAGAGAGAGAGAGAGAGAGGGAGGGAGGGAGAGGAGGGAGTACCTATAGGGTTTGGAGACGTGTCAGTGGTGTTGACCTGTTCTTATCTGCGTGTTTTACCTTAGTGCTATTTCGGTCGCTCAGGACGAATTACCACATTTTTCGCTATTTCCGATATATATATAAATATATAAATATATATATATATATATATATATATATATATATATATATATATATATATATATATATATATATATATATATATATATTTCTCCAATCATCGCTGACTTATTTTGCAACTGTGTGGTTTTATGTCGATTTTATGATTAAGTTTAAAGGTAGGAAATAGTGACAATTTACATTTTCACGCTCTTACCGGCTTTTTCATGGGAAAGGTTGGCTGTGTGTGTGTGTGTGTGTGTGTGTGTGTGTGTGTGTGTGTGTGTGTGTGTGTAAAACGAACGAGACAGGTCAGAATACAGTATCATCCATTAATTATTTTACCTTTCCTGTGTCCACGCCACAGTCTTTGAAAATGTAATTGACATTGAAGAGTAAAACTAGCAAAAAAAAGATTCACACACACACACACACACACACACACACACACACACACACACACACACACACACACACACACACACACACACACACACAAAATGTTCCAAAAAAAATGGTCACCCAGTATCTTTCATGAAAATAATCTTGTGATAATAGGGCCTTTTTTTTTCCCTCTAATCTGCCTCCCCTCGTGACGTCATTACCTTATCACGATGACGTCATTCTTTCTACTACTGCCAGACGATTTTATTTAGACCATGAGAGAGCACCCTGTTATTTTTAAATCCTGGGAATTTCTATATATTTCATTTTTATCACCAAACCAACATATTTGGCTTGAGAGAGAGAGACTTTAGTAGAGGAGGAGCTAACCTGCACGTTTCAAGAATACCATTTACAGTGCTATTTTATTTTTCTTACGGTCAGACGATTTTTTTCAAGCTTAGGAGAATCTCATGGTTCTAACAAGAGTAAAGAAGAGGTTAACTGTTTCACTAGGTTATCTTTTTTTTAGTTCATTCTTATAATTAACAGACGATTTTATTCAGTCTAGAGACACTTGGAGGGGTTGGACAGCCTTCACTGATTCCTCAAGACGGTTTTCCCAAGTTAAAGAAAATCGTCTGGGGATAGGAAAGACAGTTAAACAAAGGCATGTCTGAATAGCAAGGATCTTTTATTAAATATCGTCGTGTTGTTCTGATGGGTTAGTAATAGGTAATGTGCCGTGTGTGATGATGGTGGAATTAACGTTTAAGCTCACAGTCGGGGATCGAACTTGCGACCTTTTGGATTTTCAGATGTGTGGTGGATGAGGCCCTTTCGCAATTCCAGTCTGACCTTTGTGGGTTATTGAGATTTTGAAAGAGTTGCGAAAAAGTGAAAAAGAAAATACTGGCTGTTTTAGGAAAAGGTTACAGATTCTCTCTCTCTCTCTCTCTCTCTCTCTAAGTGTGTGTGTGTGTGTATAGGAGTATGTGTGTGTGTGTGTGTGTATATATATGTATATATATATATATATATATATATATATATATATATGCACACCGGGTATATAATTTATTTATGTTTATATATTTATATAAGCCACACCAGCCCTTTTTGTAATTTAAGTTGCTATTACAGTATCAGAAAAATGGAATCACAGTTACTTTACTCTTTTGACCTAGTTACTAATACCTTGGGATTTCTTACTTTGTGAATATATTTTTCGTATGTGCTTTATTTCTAGTGTTGAATGTTAGCAGATTCTGATGACTTTTACTAATGTGTTGTCTCTCTTTTCAGGTGAGTGTCTGCATGAGATTTTCGTGTTGCTGATGTCTGGAATAACGTAAGTTGTATTAGAGAGGAATGTGTTATGTCTGTTCGTAACACGTTTTCATAAGCGGTTGATTTTGGTCTGTAACAGTTTAAAGTTCTATTGGATATTAAATATGTCATAAATATATTTTTTCTCTGCATCAGTAACACGCAGCATTAAGTACAATAGTTAAGTGACCAAATAGCTGATGAAGATGTATTACGAAGTCTCATGTTGGGGGAGAGAGGAGGGGTTTTGGATGGGGGGAGAAGTAGGGGGAAGTAGAGACTAAATGAGGTGTGTTGGGGGTTGGGAGGAGGGGTAGTGGATGGGGGAAGAGGTAACTGAAAAGCTAGATGGGGCAGAAAGTTGATGGGGAAGGGTAGGGGGCAAGAGGGGAAGGGGGGAAAGATTAGAGAGGAGTGGAGTTAAAAGGGGGTTGTATAAAGGGTAGGGAAGAGGGATGATTGTTGTTGGCAGGGGTCGATCAAGTACAATTGTATTTGTATTTGAGGTGTATTTCAGTATATTTTCAATGTATTTGTATTTGTAATAGTATTTTGGCACCCAGAAAAAAAGTATTTTGTATTTGTATTTCTTCATATTGTTTGTGTGTTTTGACAGGCGATTTGTGAAATTTTCCGTGCAATAATGGTGATAAAATGTAATTCTGATATGTAGGTACACCTATCTATCTATCTATCTATTGCCAGACGCCTCAATCCCATTTGGGGTGGCCACAAACAAATCGCCTCCAAGTCGGCCTGTCCCCCGCCATTTCACTGCCCTGCTCCCAACTCACCCCCCCCCTCTCTCATATACCTCTCCACCCCATCCCTCCATCTCATCCTCGGCCTCCCCCTCCCTCTTCCCCCCTCCACCTCACTCACATACACTCTCTTCGTCAGAGTTTCACCCTCCATCCTCTCCACATAGCCAAACCACCGCAGTGTGTTCCTCATAACGCTTCCTATCACATCCACATCCACACCACAACGCTCCTTTATATCCTCATTCGTCAGCCTCTCTCTCCATGTGACTCCACAGGCACCTCTTAAATAACTCATTTCCACTGCTCTCACTCTTGACTTGTGTCCTTCCAACAACGTCCAAGCTTCACTTCCATACGTTAGAGTTGGTATCACAATACTGTCATGTAGTAACTTTTTCACTTCCATGCTCACTTCCCTTTTTCTTATCATTGCTTTCAAAGAACCAGCAACCTTTCTTCCCTGCTGTACCCTTTCAAGCACTTCACCCTCCAAACCTCCATCCTTACTCATCACACTACCCAAGTACTTAAACGTACTCACATTTTCCAATTCCTCACCATCCAACCTCGCTGTACACTCACTGACTTCACCTCTCTCAAAGACCATCACTTTACTCTTCCCTACATTCACCTTTAGAGTCCGTTTCTTACACACTTTCCCAAACTCATCCACCAAGCCTTGCAGCTCCCCTTCGTCTTCACTCAACAACACAGTATCATCTGCAAACAACAGTACATGGAGTTTCCAAACACTATCCTCTCTCACCAGGGCCACTCCAACATCCACTACCCTACCTTGTACCTCTTTTATTACCCCATCCATGTACAGATTGAACAAACATGGAGACATGACACATCCCTGTTTCAACCCAACTTTCAAAGAGAAAAATTCACTTAGTTCACCATCCACACGCACTGCAGCCTTCGCACCATCGTACATACTCTTCACAGCATTCAACAACTTCCCATCTACTCCATATATTCTCAACACTTTCCACAATCCTTGTCTATCCACCCTGTCATATGCTTTCTCCAAATCCATGAAAGCCGCATACAACTTCTTTCCCTTCTCTAGAAACTTTTCCACTAAAGATCTAAGAATGAATATCTGATCTACACAATCTCCTCCCTTCCTAAAGCCTCCCTGTTCTTCTCCAACTAATTTCTCTGTTCTTTCTCTAACTCTGTCGATAAGTATCCTACCATACACTTTTCCTATTATACTAAGAAGACAAATGCCCCTATGATTACCACACACTTCTTTTTCCCCTTTTCCTTTGTAAAAGGGAATAATTATACCTGACTTCCAATCCTCCGGGACTCTACCTTCCTCCCAGGCCAATCTGCACATCTTCCACATCTATTCTACTACTATCTCCCCCATGCTTCAGCATTTCACCACACACTCCATCAATTCCTGGGGCTTTCCCCGATTTAACTTTCTTCATTGCCTCCACAACTTCTATCCTACTGATTTCTTCCTGTCTTCTCACCTCCCTCCTTCTCCCAGCCATTCCCCAGCCACTTATACTCGCATTACTTCCATCCTCTATGTTCAACAATTCCTTAAAGTGTTCTCTCCATCTGCTCACTTTTTCTCCCTTCTCCACTAGTAATCTACCATTTTTATCTTTCACTCCCCTGCTAACTTCACTTCCACCCTGTCTTACTCTTTTCACCTCTTTCCAGAACATTTTCTCACAGTCCCTCCACTTTACACTCAAATTCCTTCCAAATTCCTCATCCACTCTCTTCTTACTCTCTCTTACTAATTTTTTCACCTCTCTCTTTCTTTCTACATATAACTCTCTCTTCCGCCTCTCAACTTCTTCCACGCCACTATTTCTCATCCATTCATTGTATGCTTTCTTCTTTTGTGCCACAGCCTGTCTCACATCTTCAGTCCACCACGCTGTTCCTTGCACCCCCCTCCGTCTTCTCTTCCTTCCACACACCACATCACATGCTGCACATATTTCTTCTGTAAATATCCTACACACACCTTCCACGTCTCCCATCTGCTCCAGTTCATATTTGCCCAATCGTTCTTCCACTTCTCTCTTATATTCTGCCTTTTTCTCATCCTCTTGTAACCTTTCCACTGTCCTTGCAACTACTCCTTCCTCTCGTCTTTCCCTTCTTCTATTCCTACATCTTACTTGAATCCTAATTCTGGCCACCACCAAGTAGTGGTCAGAAAGTCCACTCCCCCAGCCTCTATAAGCTCTTGCATCCATTACACATCTTCGCATCCTTTCATCCACACACACATAATCAATCATTGCCTTCCTTTCATTCAGTTCACCACCCACCCTTCTCATCACTCGCCATGTATACCTGTGGATCATTTTGTGCCTGAAGAAGGTATTGGCTATCACCAACTCCCTCCCAGCACAAATGTCCATTAACGCACTACCATTCTCATCTGTCTCAGCAGGCACACCCCACTCACCAACTATTCCACCTGTATTTGTAATTTTATTTTTGAACTTGGGAGTAACAGTATTTGTATTTGTATTTTTGTATTATGACTTCAAAAGTATTTGTATTTGACCACTAAAAAAAACTATTTGATCCAATCCTGGTTGGGGAATGGGGTAACGGGAGTGGTAGGGAGGGTACGATAGCGAAAGGGGGAGGATAGAAGCGAAGAGTAGAGGGGAAAGGGGAAGAGTAGGGGACAAGAGGGGAAGGGGGATGAAGGGGGAGACTAGAATAATCCTGGACAGTCCGATCATCGGCTTAACCTTCAGAGTAGCAGCTGGTCTGTCTGTCTGTCTGTCTCTCTCTCTCTCTCTCTCTCTCTCTCTCTCTCTCTCTCTCTCTCTCACTGCGGTCGTTTCCTCAGAAGATAGCTTTTTCGGGCCAACTTTCCAACTTCACAGATAATGACTGGAGGGGTAGCTGTTCCATACCTCAGCGTCTGTGACAGGGGTGAGGAGCAGTTAGGGACAGGATGGGGAAAGTTCCTGGGGAGTTTTGGGAAAGAATGGGGAGAAGGGGAGAGATGGGAGGAAGGTAAGGAGTGGGGAGAATCGTGGAGAGGGTGAGAAGAGAGGTAAGGATGGGGGGAAAAGATATATGTGGGAAAGGGAGGTAGAGAGTTGAAATGGGGATAGAAGGGGGTTGGAAGGGTGAAGTTGGTGATGGGGAGGCTGGGGAATAGTTGAGGGGAAGGGGAAGGAGGAAAACAGATGCTGGTAGATGTGAGGAAAGGAGGGTGGGGGAGGGTGATTAGAAGGGGGTGAAATTATTGGGAAGGTTGGTGGGGAGTTTGAGGGGGAGGGCTGAGAGAGTGTGAGAGAAGGATAGGTTGGAGAGATGGAAGTAATGGGACAAAACAATTAAAGAAAAGGTGGAGAAGGTTATTGTGGGAAGGACTATGGTAATGGTGGAGAGAGCGGGCAGAGAGGGGAAAATGAAGTGTGGGAGATGGAGAGGTGTAGTGGTAAGTGGGTGTGGAAATGGTGGGGTAAAATGGATAGGTTAATGACTATTTTAGATGGCATTTGGGGCTTCGTAACCACTCTTCTTTGGCGATTCAGTTTACATATACCTCCTCCTATATGTCTTTGTATCCTTTAAATATCAGTCAAGTCTGCATCAGCAACATATGAAAGATAATATTTATGTGTAATGTCCAGTGTAAGTTGCTATAAAAGTTAACGAAATCTACAAAGCTACTTAGCATACGACCCTGCGCATTGGGTGGATATACCGTAGTTGACACACCTTTCATCTCACTCTCTTCCCTTCCAACACACACACCATCGTTCAGTCCACACACCGGTACCCTTCTCTTTCGTACACCTCTCAAAACACCCTATCCAAACACTCTTCCTACCCTTCCCCGTTGCATCCACTCACATACTTAGCCTATTCCTCTCTTCACAAACTTTCTCACACCCTCCCCACCCACCTACCTACCTACCTGCGTACCTACCTACCTACCTGCTCAATCTCCCTACCTGCCAACCTACAATGTCTCAACCCTCTCACCTCTCGTTATCCCCATCTCACCTACTTACTGTAAACCTTCCCATTTAATATACGTACATTACCTACCTTCATATAACGTAACCTGCCTACCTACATTCACTCATCCTATCTCACTCTACCTATTCTCAGGCTCCCTACCCATCTACTCCCCACACGCACATCATTCCCCACCCTCCCCCCCACGTAACTATCTTTCTTCATTCACCCTCTCCACCCACCCACCCACCCATCCTCCTAACTATCTTTCTTCATTCAGCCTCCCCACCCACACACCCCAATCTAACACAACCCCTGTTACACCAGTTGAATAATGGCCATCCCTTCCCTTCCTACCTACCTACCTCTTCCTCCCTATTCTCTATCGCTGCTTTTCTCTCCCTTCTTACTTCTCTCCCCTCCTTTTACCTGTCTTCCTTCCTTCCTACCTCTCTTCCTTCCTACTTCCCTCTCTTTCTTCGTTTTTCCCTTCCTGCTTCCTTCCCACCCTTTCCTCCCATCCCACTCTTTCCCCCACCCTTTTTCCTTCACTCTGTCTCTCAGCCTTCACCTCCCTTCGTGTCTACCTGCCCGTCTCCCTACCTTCCAATCTTTCCCACCCTCCCTTTCCTTCTCCCACTGTCCCACCCTTCCTCTCTTCCTCCTTCCCACTCTCCCAACTTGTCTCACCCTCTCTCTTTTCCTCCCTCCTACTCTCCCAACCTCTCTTAGCCTCCCTCACTAACTCTCTTCTCTTCCTCCCTCACTAACGCTTTTCTCTTCCTTCCTCCCTCCGTTCTTCTCTGTTTTCCTCCCTCCCTTTCTCCACGCCCGCCTTCTTCTCCGCCCACTCCACCCCCGCCATTACCAGGAACAAGATTTACGAGGAATCATTATCATTGGCGTAATATATTTCGATTAGCGGTTGATTAGCGGTTCATGGCGGACATAGCAACCCCGGCCTCCTCGTACTTTCTTCCTCCACTTTATTGACTTACTTTCTCCTTTACTTTCCTTCACTTCCTCTTTCGCCTTCACTCATCGATTTAGTCCCGTTCTAGCCCCCTCCTGGTACTTCCTTCTATTTTCTTCCTTCAGTTTTTTCTCGTCTTTCTCTTTCACTCGACTTTATCCTTGCGTCTTCCTACTTCCTTCGTGTCTTTATACTCTTCCTTTCTTCTTTACTTTTTCTCTTCCTCCTTCCCCTTCACTTCTTGCCTAAACAACCCTTGCTTTACCCCACTTCCTTGCTCTTCCCCCCCCCCCTCCTTTCTTTCTTTTATTTTTCTTTTCATCTATCTTGCTCCTCGACTTGGCAACCCTCGCTTCCTCCTGCAGTCTTCCTTCATCTTCCATCCTGCCATCCTTCCTTTTTCGTTTTACATTCTTTTCTTCGCTACCGTCGCCGCCTTGTGCCTTACTCCTCTTCCGTATTTCTTTTATTTCTCTAACTTCTGTCTTCTTTCTGCCTTCCTTTCTCTCTTTTTTTTAGTTCTTTTTGTTTCCTTTTTCTTTCTTCCTTCCTTCCTTTTTAATTTTTACTTTGTCTTCTCATACTTTCTTTCTCCTCCGCATTTCCCTCCAATTTGCTTCTGTTTTTACTTTCTCTTTCACTCTTCTGCCTTCTTCTCCATCCTTTCTTCCATCTTCTTTTACTCACTCTTCCACTGCTTAACTTTGCTGCTTTTATTTATCTTTATTTTCTCTTCCTCCTTTGTTTATTTATGGGAAACTAAACCATCGCCAACGTCCTCCCTCTATTTCCTTTATTGCCCCTTCTTTTATTTTAACTTTGTTCTATTATATTTACGTCACTCATTCACCGTTAACTCTCTTTCTCTTGTTGCGCCATCCTCCTTCCTGCGTTTCCTTAATTACCTTTTCCTTTATTTGTACCTTATTTAACACTCTCCTCTCCTGTTTTTCGGTGGTAGGTGGTGGCAACCATTCTCCACTTACATGATGTACAGTGTCGCCTACTTCTTCCTTCATCCTTATTCCCTTTCTGTCTGTCCTTCTCTCTTCCTGTTTCTCCCAACTTTCTTGTCACTTTTTATTACTTTTCTCTCCTTTTCAGGTGACTTTACATTGAGTGGCAAGTCTAATGTTTCCTATAAGCCAGAAACCATTTGCATCGCTGGGTGGTAATCGTATAACCAGCCCATACGTGTTCCCTACGTGTCAGCAAGTGGGTCGGTGGAGGGTTAGTGCCCCTCCCCGTAAAACAACTAACTCACAGACAAACGGCCACCCCTTACGGGATTATGGCGTTTGGCTATAGATAGATTTACTCTATTGTTTTTGCTTCACCATTTCACCTTTAACTCTCTCTCTCTCTCTCTCTCTCTCTCTCTCTCTCTCTCTCTCTCTCTCTCTCTCATTACGCGTTCCTCTATCCCCCTTCCTCCTATTCAGTATTTACACCCCACTTTTATTTTTACCAACTTTCAGTCTTCTGCTTTTTTTTATCTTTTATTTTTCCTCCTCCTCCTCTTCTTTCCCTCCAGAGCGTCCTTGCTGTTGGGTGGTTCGGGATTTCTCGCAAAATCAATCAGTCAATATTTTACACCTTCCTCTTCCGCAGCCCCCCCCCCCCTCTCTCTCTATCTCTCTCTTCATATTTTTTTTTTCCTAATACATTAAATACATTGCTCTCCTCATCGTAGCTCTTTTTCGCCAATTTTCCCATCTACTCTTTAATCGCAACTATTTCCCGTCTTTTTTCCGTATTCTCTCTCTTCTCGGTATTTTTCCTCTTTTCTTCTCCCAGTCCACTCTTTTTATCTCACAATTTTTCGTCTGTTGTCCTTATCTTTCCCCCTCTCATTTTTATAATCTCTTTTTCGTCACTTTTTCTTCCATCCTTTTTTAAATTGCTCTTATCTGCTCTTTTTTCGTTGCTCTTTTCGCCATTCCTCTCTTTTTCCCCATCACTACCTCTTTAATATTGCTCTTTTATCTGGTCATTTTTTCATCGCTCTTTTATCTGATTTTTTCATTGCTTTTATCTACTCTTTTTTCATCGCTCTTTTATCCGCTCTTTTTTCATTGCTCTTTTATCTGCTATTTTTGTATTGCCTTTTTATCTGCTCTTTTTTTTTATTGGTTTTTTATCTGCTCTTTTTCGTTGCTCATTTATCTGCCTTTTTTTTCATTGCTCTTTTATCTGCTCTTTTTTCATTGCTCTTTTATCTGCTCTTTTTTCATTGCTCTTTTATCTGCTCTTTTTTCATTGCGCATTTACCTGCTCTTTTTTTCATTGCTCTTTCATCTGCTCCCTTTCATTGCCCATTTATCTGCTCTTTTTTCATTGCACATTTATCTTTTTTTTTCATTGCTCTTTTATCTGCTCTTTTTTTCTCCATTGCTCTTTTCCCCACTAATTCTTTTCGCCATTCCTTTATTCTTTTACTCACCCCTCTCTTTCTTCTCCCCTCTTGAGTTGCTCTTTTTCCACGCGTGTTTTCCTTTCTATCAAGTTGCTCTCTTTGTCCTCTCGCTGCTGCATTTTCACACACACTTCTCTCTTTTTCTTTCTCCTCTCTCTCTCTCTCTCTCTCTCTCTCTCTCTCTCTCTCTCCCCTGAGGTTTAATCCTCCTCTTCTTTTTCTCTCAAGAATTAGTTTGACATTATTTCTTTCTATCATACTTCTCTTTTTTTCTCCTCTCTACTTATCTCTCACCTTCACGTTGCTCTCTTTCTCTTTCTTCTCGCTCTCTTTCTACCACACATGTCCTTGGATCCTGCTCTCCTTTGCTTTATTTTTCTCTCTCTTAGTTTCTTGTCCTCGATCCTTTGTTATCTTCTCTCTCACTCCTCTCTTTCTCATCATAGCTCTCTTTCTACCAGGCTTCCCTCTTCTAAGCCAGCCCTCTCTTTCTCTTTATTTCTGCCAGTTTCCTCCTTTCCTCTCTTGTCCTTCACTTCCTCACTTCTTTTGCTTCTGTCTTCTCTTCGGTCCTGTTTTCCTCTTTCGTCCTCTCTCTTCCTCCCTATTTTCCTCGCTCCTCTCTTTTTCCCATCTTTCCTCTTCTCCCTAGTTCTCTCACTCCTCTCTTTCCTCTTCGTCTTTCTCTTTCTATTACCCGCCGGTCTTTATTTCAGCTGTCTTCATTGCCCTCCCTTTTTTCCATTTCCGAGTCGCATTCTCTTACTTCCGTGTTTTTCCTTTTAGAGTTATGTTCCAGGGTATCACGCCCTTCCTTCTCCTCCTCTCTCTCTCTCTCTCTCTCTCTCTCTCTCTCTCTCTCTCTCATTCAGTCATCCAACACATTCTACCACAGCACGTCACCCTCCCTCATATACCCCACCACCACCACCATTCTCTCTCTCTCTCTCTCTCTCTCTCTCTCTCTCTCTCTCTCTCTCTCTCTCTCTCTCTCTCTCTACTATTATGCCCAAAATAAGCGCGTCTCAGTATTTTAAGCTTTTAATATTCGTCAGCATTTTATTTCACGTTTTATGTTTCTTCCTAATTTAATTTCAGTATTGCAATAATTATCAATATTTTTTTTTAATGTCCAATTTTTTTTTTTTGGCTATATTTTTTCATCAATTGCCTTATGTTACTTTTTTTTTTTCATTTTTTCATTTTTCGGTCTTAATATTTTTCTTTTACTTCGATTATTTTTGTTTTCCATATTTTCTTTCATATTATTTTTTTAATCATTATGTTTCTGTATTCAGCCTGTTTCTCGTGTTTCTTATGTTTCTTTTTTTGCTTTTCTGTTTGTGTTTCTCTTTTTGCCTTCTGTTCCTCTTTACGTGTTTCAGGCTTTTCTTTAGTTTTCCTTCCAGCCCTTCAATGTATCTGTTCCTTCCATTTTCCCAACACTTTCTTTTCAGGCTCCTTCCTTCATTCCTTCCTCTGTCGTTTCAACCTCTTTCCTTCATTTTTCGTGCATTCTTAGCACTTCTCCTCTCCCATTCCGTGTGTGTGTGTGTGTGTGTGTGTGTGTGTGTGTGTGTGTGTGTGTGTGTGTGTGTGTTTACTACTTTATTCTTTCTTAAAACTCATTTATTTCTAGCTCTCATTTTACACCCAATCGCCTTTACTTCATTCCTGCCATTCTCAGCGTTATCTTTCTTCATATATACTCTCTCTCTCTCTCTCTCTCTCTCTCTCTCTCTCTCTCTCTCTCTCTCTCTCTCTCACACACACACACACACACACACACACACACACACACACACACACACACACACACACACACATACACACACACACACACACACACACACACACACACACACACACACACACACACACTCACCCAGATCCCCACCATGTCTCCCACATTCCTACCTCCACTTCGGCATTCCTACCTCCACCCTTCTCTCCTCATCCCTACCACCTTTCCTGGATACGAACCGTTCCAACTACACTCCTACCATCCTCTTTCATTTTCCTACCGCATTTCATGGATATCTACCCCTCCTTCCTATTCCGACTTCCATTCTCCCACATTCCTACCTCACATCCCATATTACTACCACCCCATCTCTCTACATACATACCACACTCCTCCCACATTCCATCCACACCTCCTCCCGCGTTCCTACCACTCGTCCTCTCTCCATCCCTACCACGCACTCTGGATCCTCACCATTCTTCCAACATTCCTTCCTCCACTCTCACTTTCTCACCAATCCTTCTTCATTCCAACCATCACTCCACCAACCACCCTTCACTTACATTCCTACCACTTATCCCTTTATCCCAACCACCCTTCCTGGATCCTCACCATCAGTGTCACATTCCTACCATCCCTCCTTCCGTTCCTACCATCCTTCCTTACATTCGTACTAGCCCTTCTTACGTTTTTTTTTTTTATGTGTCCGACTCTGGGCAAAGGCTTCAGGGCCTATATCTCGGAGGCAGTGGCCTATCCAATGGCCCAGTAGTCTTGAGTATTGTGTGCAATTCTGGTCTCCGTACTACAGAAAGGACATTGAAAAATTAGAGAAAATTCAGCGAAGAATCACAAAAATGGTACCACGACTTAGAAACAAACCATATGAGGAACGCCTTGAAGAACTTAAATTATTTAGCCTAACGATGCGCAGGTTAAGAGGGGACCTTATTGAAGTTTTCAAAATCATGAAGGGATATGACAACTTAGACATGAATAAATATTTTGATATAGACCGGTCTAGTCAAACCAGAAGTAATGGCTGCAAAATCATGGGAAAACGATTCCAATCCCACGAAGCAAAATACTTCTTCTTTAACAGAGTTGTAAATATCTGGAACAGATTACCCTCAGATACCGTGAACAGTATCTCAATTGAGACATTCAAAAACAAATTAGACAAGTATTTGCATGAAAATCCTCAGCTGACTCTTTTTCTGTCCGAATAACTTGCTTTTATAGCTACGGTACATGTAAGTTCATGCCCCCTTAGTCTACAAGACACCCCGTAAACAATGTACCCGTACATAGTGTTGCGTCACGATATTATACATTTTCAATTTATTCGGTGCAAACAAAGCACTATAAGCACAGATTAGGATCTGCACAGATAACCCTGAGTTAACGGTCACTACTCTTACTTTCGACCTGTGATGGGCTGTGGATCACTGAGGGTCCCTGTTAGTCAAGTGACCACCATCGGGATTTTTTAATGTACCAGGGGTCACTGCTTCAGGATGAAACTTGTGTACTGTCCCACATGGGAGAGTTCCTTGTCTCAGTGGAGTGAACGGAGCTATTGCCTGATTGACTGCTGCCTACCTAAAAAGCGCCAGGGAAGGTTGCCGCACCACCCCTAAACATCCACTCTGTGCATTGCACATCCACACTGTGCACTGTGCAGTCCCCTTTTATCTGAGACACCCGTCCTATATACTTTTCAGTCTCCCCAGCGCAAAGAAAGCAATATAAGCACAGATTAGGAGCTGCACAGATAACCCTGAGTTAACGGTCACTACTCTTACTTTCGACCTGTGATGGGCTGTGGATCACTGAGGGTCCCTGTTAGTCAAGTGACCACCATCGGGATTTTTTTAATGTACCAGGGGTCACTGCTTCAGGATGAAACTTGTGTACTTGTCCCACATGGGAGAGTTCCTTGTCTCAGTGGAGCAAACGGAGCTAGGGCCTGATTGACTGCTGCCTACCTTAAAAGCGCCAGGCAAGGCTGCTGCACCACCCCTAAACATCCACACTGTGCAGTGTATAGCTTCCACGTTATGTCCACAGACTTCCCATTAACTCAATGTAACTGGTTTATAATGTCATGCCGTAACTATTATTTTATTAGTTTACTTTCTCTTTCAGGTTACTCTATCGGGTAGCTTATAGATAAAGTATTATAGAATGTGACTTTTCCTTTCCAATGTTTCCTATAAAATTTCCATGTCAGTTTTTCCATGCTGCATGGTGGTTTTTCTCACTTTTTCCTGGAGGGTTTGGTGGTGGGGGGAGCCTTCTTGCTTTACTATCCTTATCCTTCAACATGTAGAGTTAGATCTTGTAGTCATAGTTTTCTCTAACAAGCAGCCCCGAAAGGACCATAAGGTCTGTTGCTGTTTGCTTTCCTGTGTAATCCTGTGTAATCCTCCTCTTGGTAGTTTCTCTTTCCACACCGTCTCCCTCTTCTTCCTCTTTTTCCATTTTCCCTATCTTCATCCTTTTCCTCCACTTCTTCTTTTCCTCCCTGTCAGCTTCTTTTGTTTCTTGTTTCATTTCTTTCTCCTTTTTCCACTTCATTTTCCTCTCTTTCCTCATCGTTTTCCTCTTCCTTTTTTCCTCTTGAAGTTTGTTTCTTGTGTCTTTTCTTCCTCTTTTCCACTCCTCCTCCTCCTCCTCTTCGTGCATTGGTGGGCGGAAGTGGATGTGTTTTGTGGTGGCTGAGCCGGTATGACCCCCGCCTTCAGGATGACCCCCCCCCTTCCCTCTGCCCATCTACCCCCCCACCTTCCCCTCCCCACCCTTACCCCCAAACCTGCATTTCCTCGACCCCCCTCCTGTTTCTTTCACTCCTCTTCCGTTTCCCTCCCCTCCTGTTTCTCTCACTCCCTGTTTCTCTCACTCATTCCCTGTTCTTCCTTGTTTCACTTCGTTTCTTTCACCTCCTGTTTCTCTCACTCTTCTCCTGTTTTTTACTTCCCTCTAGTTTCTTTCACTCCCTTCCTCCTGTTTCGTTACTTCCGCGCACCTTATATCGCCCTTCGTTTACTGGCTCCCTTCCTGTTTCTCTCCCTTTTTCTTTCTCTTCGCACCTTGTCATTTAAGTCTTTACCTGTCTCGTCCCCCCTCCATTTCCACGCACTTGCATTTCCCTTTTTTCTTTCCTTCTTCCTGCGTTTTTTCCCCTCCTCCTCCTCCTTCCCTTCCACACACTAACAGTTCTCGTTTCTCTTTCCTCCTACTCCTCCTCCACTGCTTCATGCATTATTTATTTTCTTCACCTCCAGTCTTTCAGTCTCCCCATTATTTTCTTTCTCTTTTCACCATTTCTTCCTCCGTGCTTTCTCCTTCCCTTTTCTCTCTGCATCACTGCATTGTTTTGATTTTGCATTCTCTCTCTCTCTCTCTCTCTCTCTCTCTCTCTCTCTCTCTCTCTCTCTCTCTCTCTCTCTTAGCAATTTCATCCACTACCAACTCTATTCCTTCCCAATTACTGCATTTCCCTTACCCTTCCCTTCTTGGTTTTCCCCTTCCTTCCTTGCCTCCTTCCTTCCTTCCTTGCCTCCTTCCTGTTTTTCTTTCCCTCCTTTCCCCATTTCATTTCCTTTATTTCTTTACTCTTCCTTTAGTACTTCCCTCCCTACCCACACTTCATCTACTTTCCTTTTTCCCTTCTCCCAACCCCCTCCCCCTTCTTTTCCTTGCTGACCCCCCCCCCTCCGTCTATTCTCACTCCCTCCCTCCTTCCCTCTCCCACTTTCTCCTATTCTCCCTGCTTTCCTCTTTTTTCCCTTCTTTTCATTCCTCATCGCCATCTTTCTTTCCATCTCTCCTGTCTCCTCCTTCCATATTTCCATCCTCCATGTCTTCCATCCATCCATCATTCCTTCCTTCCATCCATCCACCTTTCCTTTCTTTTTTCCTTATTACTTTTCTTCTCTCTGTAGCTCCATTCTGCCCTGTCATCCATCTTTCTTCTTTTCATAATTCATTCCATCCTCTATCCCTCCCTCCACTCTCTCCTTCCTTCCTCTCTCTCTTTTATTCCTCCCTTCCATCCTTCCTTCATCCTTCCCTCCATTCCCCCCTGGACTCTTCCCCTTCATCCTTCTTTCCTTCCTCTTTTCATATTTCCTTCCATCCTCCTTCCCTCCTTCCACTATCTCCTTTCTCCCGCCCTTTTTCCCTCCCGTTTCCGTCATTCCTCCCATCCCTTTCTCCCTCCCTTCCTTCCTTCTTCCTTCCCTCCGTCATTCCTCCCTCCCCTTTTTCCCTCCCTCCCTTCCTTCCTTCTTCCTTCCCTCCGTCATTCCTCCCTCCCCTTTTTCCCTCCCTTCCTTCCTTCTTCCTTCCCTCCGTCATTCCTCCCTCCCCTTTTTCCCTCCCTTCCTTCTTCCTTCCCTCGGTCATTCCTCACTGCCCTTTTTCCCTCCCTTCCTTCTTCCCTCCCTTCCTTCTTCCTTCCCTCCTTCCCTTCCTCGCCTTTTCGGTTTGACCTTGACCTGCCTTGGCCGCAAATAACTTCCTGCCCAGACAGGCTTCTGTGCCGTGTGACCAGGGAAAGAGAGAGAGAGAGAGAGTGAGAGAGTAAGAGAGGTGGTGGTAGTGGGGTATATGAGGGAGGGTGACGTGCTGTGGTAGAATGTGTTTGATGTTGAATGAGAGAGAGAGAGAGAGAGAGAGAGAGAATGGTGGTGTTGGGGGGTATATGAGGGAGGATGGCGTGCCGTGGTAGAATGTGTTTGAGAGAGAGAGAGAGAGAGAATGGTGGTGGTGGGGGGTATATGAGGGAGGGTGACGTTCTGTGGTAGAATGTATTTGATGACTGAATGAGAGAGAGAGAGAGAGAGAGAGAGAGAGAATTTTGGATGTCTGTGAGGTAGGTAAAATAAACCGACTGTCAGACGGTGATAAGAATAACAAAAACGAGAAACAAGAAAAAAAAATGCCAGTAATATTGAGCGAATTAACCTGATAAATACCAAGAGGTGTGTGATAGAAGGGGTGTGTGAGCAGGGGGGAGGGCAGTGAAATGGCGGGGGACAGAGCGACATGGAGGCGATTTGTTTGTGGCCACCCCTTGCGGGATTAAGGCGTCAGGCAACAGATAGATAGACAGGCGACTTTTTCGTCCTGTTCCTGCTACCACATGACAATTTTGACTTTGGGGGGCCTTCCATATTGCAGGAATTTATTTTATTTATTTATTTTTTTACTTCAAGACTTTTTCCCAGAGTTAACCAGTCGAGGTCGATTTTTTTTCCCTTTTTTAGTCTTCGCTTCTTTTAAAGGATTTTAAGAACCCTAAATGATCTTTTTTTAAAATTAGGGGAGTTATATTGCCTTCATTTACCCCATTAATAGAGCCTTCCCTTTTTTTTGTAATTAGTTATATTGCCTTCATTTACCCCATTAATAGAGCCTTCCCTTTTTTTAATTAGAGTTATATTGCCTTTTTTTACCCCATTAATGGAGCCTTTCCCTTTTTTAATTATGGTTATATGGCCTTTATTTACCTCATTAATAAAGCGTCTTTCCTGAGGTGAATAAAATCGTCTGCTTGTAAGTGGCATAAAATAAACCTAGGTCCTCTGATGGAAAGGGTTTATATAAGAATCGTCTACAGGCAGCAGGAAGAAGCGGTTTGCCTCTTCACTCTGATTATGCATTTTTTCCTTTATTCTGGCTGATTAAAGACGATTTCAGGCGGGGGACAGGGCGACATGGAGGCGATTTGTTTGTGGCCACCCCTTACGGGATTAAGGCTTCCAGCAGTAGATGGATAGATAGTAAGTTAGAGTGACGACATAAGGAAGCTCCCTAACATCACTTCTTTAGTTATTTATTTTCGGTTATGGCTGGTTAATATCCTTTTGTACGTTATCTGTGTAGAGTTTGGCGATATTGGAAGGATTTATGTAAAACAGGTGAAGAGGGTAAGGTGCAACCAACAAAATAATTCGCTGTGGAAAAGGTGTTAGGGAGCTTCCTCAACGAGCGAGCATACGGGCCCTAGACAGAGCAAAATCGTCTGGAGGTAATGGGAATAAAATAGGGAATAATATAAAGGGTTAATGTAAAATAGGGAATAATATTTAAAGGGTTAATGTAAAATAGGGAATAATATTTAAAGGGTTGATGTAAAATAGGATATAATATTTAAAGAGTTGATGTAAAATAGGGACTAATATTTAAAGGGTTAATATAAAATAGGGAATAATATAAAGAGAATGTAAAATAGGGACTAATATTTAAAGGATTAATGTAAAATAGGGAATAATATTTAAAGGGTTAATGTAAAATAGGGAATAATATTTAAAGGGTTAATGTAAAATAGGGAATAATATTTAAAGGATTAATGTAAAATAGGGAATAATATTTAAAGGGTTAATGTAAAATGGGGAATAATATTTAAAGGGTTGATGTAAAATAGGATATAATATTTAAAGGGTTGATGTAAAATAGGATATAATATTTAAGGGGTTAATGTAAAATAGGATATAATACTTAAAGGGTTAATGTAAAATTGGATATAATATTTAAAGGGTTAATGTAAAATAGGGACTATTATTTAAAGGGTTGTTGTAAATTGGGGTATAATATATGAAGGGATGATGTAAAATTGGATATAATATTTAAAGGGTTGATGTAAAATAGGATGTAATATTTTAAAGGGTTAATGAAGGCTGTATCTAACCCCTCTTGGTAGAAAACCCCCCCTTAAGCTGAATAAAATCGTCTGAAAGTAGCAAGAATGAGTTGTGAGAGAGTTCGTTGGCTGAAATGGTTAAAAGAAAGTGTGCTTGGATGAAGGAAAGGGGTAAGACGTGGAGGAGTAATAAGAGAGGGAGGGAGGGAGGGAGGGAGGAGAAAGGGAGGGGGAGAGAAGAACAAGGGAGGAAGGAAGGAGAAAGGGAGGGGGAGAGGAAAATTAGGGAGGGAGAAAGGAAGGGGGAGAGAAGAATAAGGGAGGGAGGAAAGAGAAAGGGAGGGTGAGAGAAGAATAAGGGAGGGAGGAGAGAGAAAGGGAGGGGGGAGAAAAGAATAAGGGAGAAAGCAAGGAGATAGGGAAGAGGAAAGAAGAATGAAGGAGGGAGGGGTAGAGGAGGGTAGGGAATAAGAAGTAGAGGTGTAATACTGGAGGAAAGAATGGAGGGAGGGAAGTAAGGAGGTTGGGGGAGAGAAGAATGAGGGAGGAAGAAGTAGGGGGTAATAGAGGGTTGTGTGTGAGATAGAGGACGGGAAGGGGGGAGAGAGAGCAGGAGGGGGAAGGGGCGGGGGGAGAGAAGCACGGAAGGAGGAAGGATTTGTAAGTGTGTGTGGTTGGGGTAATGAGAGAGAGAGAGAGAGAGACGCACCTTCCTAACCTAAGCCTTTACAAATACATATGAAAGTACTTGCAACAAAAATCACCTTCTTATGTACTGGAAGAAAAGGACCTTAGCCAATAAGAGGCGTCTGGTAGGAGGTGTGAATATACCCGACAAATTAGGTGACGTAGAGGTTAGTTGTTAGTGAAAAGAGAGAAAAGAAGAGAAGAGGAAAGAGAGAGATAATAGTAACAAGAAAAAGAGGAGGGGGAAGGTATTTGTGGTTAGGGTATTGTGAAGGGGAAATGGAAAAGAGGGAATTGTGCATTGTCTTCCACTGAGGTCAGGGGGGTCAGGAGGGGTCAGCGCCCCCCCCTCTCCTGTACGGTATAGGTTTGACCCCTCCAAGGAATGTGTCTTGGGCGGAAGTGGTTGGCTGGTTGCTGATTGGAAGGATGGGGAGTGGTTGACCGAGAATTAGGCGTTTATTACACTTGAAAGGTATTAAATTCCAATGATGATGATGATGGTTTTAAGTTCGTCAGCGTGTTGAGTGACTGGAAGAAGCAGGAAGAGTAGTGTGAAAACCAGTCGCTGATTACACGACTTGAGTTCGACAGTGATGATGATGATGATGATGATTGGTAGTGATGGTAGTGGTGGTGGTGGTGGTGGTTGATGAGTACATGGTATTAAAAGAATCATGAATTAGATTTTTTTCCCTAACGTTTTGTCACAAGGTCATCCTCAGGGGAAAATCCTGTGAGCTGCCTATGTTTCCTTTACTGCCATAACTCTAAAAATTAACCAGATGATTTTGTGGTGTATAATTTTTGTGTGGATTGACTAGAAGTGGTAGACCAAGAATGAAGCGTCAGGTACACTTACGGCAAATTGGAAAGTAGTTTAGTTCATCAAGTTCTGGGAGTAAAAAGGTGTTTGAGAGAGGAAGGACTGGGAGGAGAAGAGGTAGGGCGAGAACCAAGGCGGTGTCTGAGCAATTTAACCTTTTCAGCCCGAGAACGTCTTTTATACCTCCCTCCTGCACCGTCGGATTATCGTATTGTGAGGAGAATAATTAAAGCTGTTTCTTTTTCCCCCAGTTCGAAAAGTTAATAAAGATTGCAAAGATAAAATGAAAAAAAAAAGTCATGGTAATAAAGGAGTTAAAAAGAAAAAAACATGAAAAATTGCTGTACCTAATGGAGATATATATATATTTTTTCAACTCCCGACCTCAGGAGTTTCGCACACGTGAAATGACATGTGTTAGTATCGCACATAGAACAAGCCTGAACTACCCCCTTGACGATAACACATTGCGATACTTAACGATACGAGGGCAAGGGAGTGTACGATAGATATTCAGGTAACACTCAAGGCCTTATTCTCGTCGGGTATGGAAGCTCCCTAACACCTTTTCCTAAGCGATTTAGTTTGTATATATCATCTTACTGTCCTCTTGTGTGTTATGTAAATTCTTATAATGTCGCCTCGCTTTGCGTACGTAATGTGCAAAAGGATATTAGCCAGCCACATCTAAAAATAAATCGCGATGGAAATGGTGTTAAAGTCCTCGGTTTGTCTCCTACTAGGGTGTTTTGCTATCTTAATAAATCCGTCTTGTAGCAGCAGAAATAAAGTAAAAAGTACCTCTTCGATCGAAATGAATTAACGATACAAAGACACGGAATTTGGCTATAGATATCCCAACACTTTTTTTTTTTTTTTCATTTTTCTTTTTTTTATACCTCCCATAGCATGCGAGCACTTGCCGTTCACGAGAAACATTTATCTTCCGCTAAAAGCATGGGATAAGTACTGGGGCGTCTCACGGAACTGCGAAATCGAGTGGGAGGAGTGTGGGTAGGTTTTAGCCTCTTTATGACGATGGCGTCTTAAGTTTTCATTCTTGCTTTACTACTTGATGATTTTATGCAGTTAATGGAAGGCCTTTCGTTGTAAAGGGTTTAACCACTTGATGAAGGTTGTTGTTGATCAACCCTTGTTTGGCCGAGCAGACCTATTAACCACAGGCAAGCACACACCCTTGCACGGCTGTCTTGTGCTGTGAACCGATGTTCCCTTATGGTTAACAACGCCACATCACTGCGAGGCGCGGGGAATAATATTGAGGTTTGGTTCGTGGATGATCGCCGCATTTGCATCTCTCCACCCATTTAACAGGGGCACCATAGTCGGTTCCATTTCACCCCATGATCTTGATACTGTATATGGTTACCATCCAGCTTCGTAAGTGGTTTCCTGGGTTATAGGAAGCCATTAACCTTGTCATTCGGGGCAGAGACACCTGCAATGGAAAAAAGAGTAGTTACATATGACAGGAAGGAAGGGAGAAGTAGGAAAACGGGGATGGGATGGGGGAGATACAGAAATAGAATGATAAAGATGAAGGAAGATGTAAGCAGCACTACATAAAGTGAGTGGATGATGGTCGCCACTTATGTACTTAAATATAATGAGATTGATGTCCTCGGCTGAATGAAATCACCTGACACGAGTATCAGTGAAATAAAGAGGTCATCATCGCGTAGGAGTTTTATTTTATTTATTTATTTTTTGTCAGCCACTTAATAACTTCGAAAAGTTCTGTCCTAAGGTGAATAAAATTTTTGACAACATATACATTCGAATAGAAAAAAAAATAATAGAAGGGTTCAGTGGAGTTTCTTTCCAGCCTATTCATTTCGAGGGATGTATCTTGAACAGGCTACAATTGCGTGTAAGTTTAGCAAGAATAAAATAACAGCACCTTTATGTATGTATGTATGTATGTATGTAGCATTTTGTTATGTATGTGTTATGATGGTCTTATCCTCAATATCTTATACTGTACCATCTGTTTTGCTTTTCCAAACAGTTATGTCTTTTTTCACACATATGCTGGATTTCTGGCTTTGTACACTCATGAACTTAACATACTTTTTTTTTCGTTCATCTACCCTTGATTCCACCCTTCACACACTCCCTGATTCACCCTTGCTCCCACACGCCCTTCCTGTCACCCCTTTCCCCCCTCCCCTGTCTTCCTACCCCTTTCCCCCCTCCCCTGTCTTCCTACCTCTTTCCCCCCTCCCCTGTCTTCCTACCCCTTTCCCCCCTCCCCTGTCTTCCTACCCCTTTCCCCTACCTTCCTACCCCTTTCCCCTACCTTCCTACCCCTTTCCCCTACTTTCCTTCCCGCCCTCTCCTAGTTTCCTTCCCCCCCTCTCCTACTTTTCTACTCTCTCCCCTTCCTTCCTTCCCCTTCCTTTATCTTCCTACCCCCCCTTCCTTTATCTTCCTACCCCCCCTTCCTTGCCTTCCTGCTTCCCTACCCTGCCTTCTTAACCCCCCTGCCTTTCCTTTCTATCTCCTCCCCTACTTTCGTACCGCCCTCCTCTTCTTTCCTACCCTCTCTCCTACCCCTCCCTTACCTTCCTACCTCCCTCCCCTACCTTCCTACCTCCCTCCCCTACCTTCCTACCCCCTCCCCCCTCCGTACCTTTCTGCCTTCCTCCCCTACTTTCCAACCCCCTCCCTTACCTTCCTACAGCCCTCCCTTCCCCTCCCTTCCTAGCCCCGCTCCCCTCCCTTCCTCCCTCCTTCCCCCTCCCCTCGTAGACCCGCTCCCCTGCCTTCCTACTCCCTCCCGGCCCTTGACCCCCGCCCAGCCCGTGTCACCCCAGTCAGACCCCGTAAGGAATGCTAAGGACCCTCTCTCTCTCTCTCTCTCTCTCTCTCTCTCTCTCTCTCTCAATACTGAAAAGTGTAACTCAGACATGCAGTAAATAATAATTTTTTCGTATCCGGTTTTGTTCCTTTTTCTTAATTAATTTCTAGCATTAACTCTTCACCACGTCTGCTTATATTTTTCTCTTATTAAATTTGAGAAGAACAGTGTTCGGGATTATTATCATTATTATTATTATTATTAGTAATAGTAGTAGTAGTAGTAGTAGTAGTAATAGTAGTAGTAGTAGTAGTAGTAATAGTAGTAGTAGTAGTAGTAGTAGTATTGTTTTCTTATTATTATTATTATTCCCTCTGCCCCTCAGCTTGCCTACATTCCAAACCAATTAAAAAGAAATGAGAAAAATAATAGTCTGATATCATCCTTAATTTTGTTTTTTGCCTCCCCAAACTCCAAATAAAAAAAAGCATGATTTCTGTCGTAAATCAAAAGCCATGGCATTGAGAGAGAGAGAGAGAGAGAGAGAGAGAGAGAGCGACGCACAAATCAATATAAACTAAAATAAAAAATGGTCACTAATAGCTTTTCCCCTCCTCCGTTTTCTACCTCATATCGTTTTCTTCTTAATATCTGGGCGGATTTTCGGGGTGTCATCGAAGTTTTCTGCTGAGTTCTCTAATGTTCGAGACGGTGGTTAAGTTTTTGATAACGAGAGAGAGAGAGAGAGAGAGAGAGAGAGAGAGAGAGAGAGAGAGAGAGAGAGAGCGGAACGGTGGTGGTAGTGGTGGTTTTGGTGATACTGATGATGATGATGATAGGAGAGGAGAGGAGAGGAGAGGAGATGGAGCAGAGGGAGGAAGGTGGGGGTAGTGTTGGTGGATGATGATGATGATGATGATGATGTCGTAGTGGTGATGGTGGATATAGTTTTAGTGTTCATAATAGGAAGATAGATAGATAGATAGATAGATATGTGGATAGATAAAAAGGAAGAAGAAGGAAACTAAGACGAAGAAAAGGAAGAAGCTGGTGAAAACATTGAATTTGAAGAGAGAATGAAAAGGAAAGAGGAGAGTGGAGCGAGAAAGAGAAAAAGAAGTTGAGGAAAGAGTTGTATCATATGTTAAGAAACTGAGAGAGAGAGAAAATAAAATAACGAAGAATTGGACGAGGACCTTGTAAGATGAAGAGAGAGAGATAAAAGATGGTGAAAAGCGAAAAATGAGAGAGAGAGAGAGAGAGAGAGAGAGAGAGAGGCTGGAGTGAAAATATAGACCATAATAATATAGACCATAAGGAAAACCACAAGAGATTAAAAGTAATAGAATGGGAAAAGAAGTGGATGAGAGAGAGAGAGAGAGAGAGAGAGAGAGGGGGGATGACGAAGAGGACGATGAGTTTTCGACAACGAGACAGCATCCTCCTCCCTCGTAATGGAAGAAAGAGAGGAAGAAGAAGGAGAAGAAGAGGAGGAGGAGGAGAAGAAGAACCAAGAGGTGGAGGAGGAGGAGGAAGATGCAGAGGAGGAGGAGGAGGCGGTGGTGAAAGAGGAGGAAGAAAATGAGATGATGGTGATGATAATTTATGAGTAGAAAGAGGGAGAGAAATAAGGAAAATGAAAGTTTTAAGAGAAATGGTGTGGGGAAGAGGAAGAGGAATTTATGGACTGGATTAATGATGGAATTGAGGGAGACAGAAATAGAGGCTGACGAAGTGGAAGGAAGAGGAATGAGGAATATTAAGAGAGGAGATGATTGGAAAAAGTTGGTGGATAAGATGAGGAAGATATAGGGGGATCAGGGAAGGAAAAGATGATCTGGCAGGCAAAGAGATGACTTAGATGAAAGCCAGTAATAAAACAAAGAGGGAGGAGGTGGAAGTGAAATAGTAAATGTTAATAATAATACTAATAATACTAATTATAATAATAATGATAACAACAACAACAACAACAATAAGAGTATTGATAACGGTGGAGGAGGTGAAAATGAAATAGTAAATGTTAATAATAATAATAATAATAATAATAATAATAATAATAACGGTGATGAAAAGTAAATAAATAAATAAATACTGGAAATTTGATCGAATAAAGAAGAAATACAGAATACAGTCAGAGCTAAAGGAGAGCCATAATCTCTGTTCTCCATCTAGTAAAGCTCCCATAGAAAGGAATTATTAGCCGTATAGACATTATGGGATATCGAAGTACCCCCTGGGCGACCATCTCTCTCTATTACTACAGAATGAAAACGGGTTACGATGGTCTTATATGGGTGGAATTACTGATAGTCTCTCATCCTGGGTGTCTGTCTGTCTGTCTGTCTGTCTGTCTGTCTCTCTCTCTCTCTCTCTCTCTCTCTCTCTCTCTCTCTCTCTCTCTCTCTGTCTCTCTCTCTCAGGATTGTGTATGTTTATATGTAGAGTATCCATCAATAATTCAGTTACTGACTTCTGTACTTATTTATCCATTCATTTACAGATGTATATGTATGAACAAGTTATATCTATGTCTGTCTGTATCTGCCTATTTATCTATCTATCTGTCTGTCTATCCATCTATCTACATCTATCTGTGTATCTAATGTCTCAGTATTTCCTGTACCGAATATTAGAGTACGTATATGTATTAATGTCCTAAATATCTATGCACCTTTAACACATAATTATACGATATTTCTTTAAATCCGTGTATCTGTGTTCGTCTATCAGTGTATCTATCGGTATCCCACTCCAGGGGTCAAAGGTCAAGGTCTAAAAACTCCCAGACTAGAGGAGGTCAAGGTTGTTTCCTCTTTGGTCTTTTATTTTCTTTTTCTTTTTCTTTCTTGATGGCTTTAGGTCCCTCGTTTGGACTGCTTCACTGTTTTGTGTCTTTTTGGCTAAAGAAAAAATGGCTGACCTTTCTCCTTGATAATTTTCCTTTTATTTTTTCACTGGTTTTAACTTTTAGGATGTTGATGACCCTATGTAGTTTATTTCTAATTTATTTATGCATTTATTAATTTTATTTCTTTCTTTATTTACTTATTTTACTTATTTCTTTATTTAATTTTTAGTTTACTTATTGTTTGGTTTATTCTGTTTATTTACTTATCTATTCATTCATTTTTTATTTATTTTGTGTAGTGCTGGAGAGGGACGCCTTCACGTGGTGGCTCCGTTTTCTTTCTGGTTATATGAACGTCCTTTACCTCCTTTCCTATCCCCCGACAGGAGGATGGTGGACTCAAGAGTGTAGTTTCAGCAGTTCCCATTACAACACTCTCACAAACGACATTATAACCTGTATTGCAAGACTGATACGTTTCTCTTATATGCAGTATGGTCTGAAATATGGGAATCCCTTATCTCGTTCGTCCTAGAGTAAAAACAAAACCATTTTCTCCGGAACTCAGAAACTCAAGTCGCTGTTCGTCCTGGGATTGACACGTATCTTGACTCCTTCGTTCGTCCTAGTACATCAAACCGACAGCTCCTTCTTCATCCTGGAATAAGAAACTTTACAGAATCATCCTTGAATCCAAAACTCTACTTCATTAATCGTCCTGGAATCCAAAACTCGACATCAAAATAATCCTGGAATTCATAACTATTTAATCGTCCTGGAATCCAAAACTTTTCATTAAAATAATCCTGGAATCCAAACTCTACTTCATTAATCATCCTGGAATCCAAAACTTTACATCAAAATAATCCTGGAATCCAAAACTTTACATCAAAATAATCCTGGAATCCAAAACCCTCCGTCAGAATCATCCTGGAATCCAAAACTCTACATCAGAATCATCCTGGAATCCAAAACTGTACTTCGTTAATCATCCTGGAATTTAAAGCTCTGCATCATTAATCATCCTGTAATCCTAAATTCCTGTATCTTGTTCAGTGTCGCGGGTCGGTGCATGAGGGAGGGGGGCGTGGCGTGGTGTGTATTTTTTGGATTCATTAGTGAGGAAAGTCGTAAAGGAAGCAGTTGCCTGTCTTGGGGAGGAGGGGTGAAGAAGGGGAGATAAAGGGGAGGAGGAGGAGGGGAGATGAGGGGGAGGGGAGATGAGGGGGAGGGGAAAGAGGGATGGAGAAGGGGAGATAAAGGGGAGGGGAAGGAGGTGAGATGATGGGGAGGGGGAGGGGAAGGAGGGGAGATCAGGGGGAGGGGAAGGGGATGGGGAGGAGGGGAGATGAAGGGGAGGGGAAGGAGGGGAGATGAAGGGGGAGGGGAAGGAGGGAAGGAGAGTAGCAGTAGAGGGAGACAAGAGAGGAGGGGAGATGAGGGGGAGGGGAAGGAGAGGAGAGGAGAGAGGAGATGAAGGAGGAATGAAGGTGGCGGGGAAGGAATGGAGGGACGGAGAGTAGCAGATGAGGGAGAGAAGAAAGGTGGAGAAGTGAAGGTTGAGGGAGAGGGAATGGAGGGAGGAAGAGTAGTAGAGGAGGTGAGGGGGAAAGAGGGTGAAGGGGGAAGGGAAGTGGAAGGTGGGGAGGAAGAATGACAAGAAGAGAAAGCAGGGGGAAGGGGGAGAGAGGAAAGAGGAGAAGGAAAAGTGGAGAATGATGGAGAAGAGAAAAAGGAGTGGGTCGAGAAATGAATGAGAATGGAGAGATGAATGAGGGAAGAGAGGAAGAGGAGGTGGTGAGAACGGGAGTAAAGGAAGAAAGGGGGAGCAGGCAGGGAGAGAGATGGAGGGAGGGTGGAGGAGGGGGGGAGTGGAGGAAAAGGAGGGAGGTGGGTGTGGAGGTCCGCTCTTAATTACCGCCATCTTGAGGGAGAAAAATAAGTAGCTGGAGGGCTTGGTGAAGGAGGAGGAGGGTGGAGGGATGAGAGGTGGAGTGGGAGGGTGGAGAGGTGAAAGGGGAGTAGGATGGAGAGATGGAGGGACTAGTAAGGCCTTGGTGGAGGGATGAAATAGAAAGAATATGGTTGAAAAATGTTGGAGGTAGTGGTGCTGTAGGGTGGAGAAGTGTAAGGAGTGGTGGTGGAGGGGTTGGTGGAAGAGTGGAGGGGGATGGTGGGCTTGGTGGAAAAATGCGAAGGACTGGTAGAGAAGGGTGGAGGAGAGACTCTGGTTTAGTATTGAAGATGTGGAATGTGGAGAGCTTGGGGTGGAGTTAAGTTACTGTAATGAGAGAGAGAGAGAGAGAGAGAGAGAGAGAATTGGTGGAAGACGGTGGAGTGAATGATGGAGATGAAATGTAGTGGTGGAGGGATGATGGTGGAGGAATGGAGAGACTAGTGATGGAGGAGGATGGAGGTGTGGAGAGACTGGAAAGTGGAGGAGTGGATGAAACACGAAAGACGAAACTGGAATGTGGAAGAGGGTGGGTGGAAGGGTTCAAGAGAGGTGAAGTGGAAGAAACAAGGATTAAGCTGACGATGAGAGAGAGAGAGAGAGAGAGAGAGGTGTAGTCGGTATAATGACATGGAAGTATAAAGGAGAGAGAAGACGAAGGAGAGGAAAGAAAAGAAAGGAAATGGGAAGGGATATTGAAGGAAAAATGAGAGAGAGAGAGAGAGAGAGAGAAAATTTACAAGCTCAGTCTAGGTAGCAGGAAATAAATTACTTGAAAAAAATGCCTTAAACTTTAGGAATTTATTTAGCCACCAAAGATTGGAAAAAAATTCACTTGTTACCTTTTTATAATTCTGAATAAAATCGTCTGGTGCCTCAGCCGGACGATTTTATTCTACTGAGAAGGGGATACGTGAGAAGGCTCCTTTTTTGCTTTGGTTTAGTGCTTTCATGTGCGTTTCCGTGTGTGTGTGTGTGTGTGTGTGTGTGTGTGTGTGTGTGTGTGTGTGCGCGTGCGCCTTTCAGACGTGTAGTTTACGAGTGTGTGTGCATTCAGGTGCAGTTCTGGGTGTGTGCATTCTTTTCAAATGCCTGTGTATGCATATGTTTTACGGTAAATGTGTGTGTGTATATTTTGTGTGTGTGTGTGTGTGTGTGTGTGTGTGTGTGTGTGTGTGTGTGTGTAATAACTAAACACACACTCATTTTGGCCTTGTGTGAATGTTTACCCAGATTAAGTATTTATATTCGCGAAAATATTTGGTGTGAAAAGGACGTGTTTTAGTTCTGGCATTATTACACACACACACACACACACACACACACACACACACACACACACACACACAAGGGCCACCACTCGTGACTAACACCGCCTCCTTGACCCTCTGCTTAATTGCTCGTGTCTGCTTCTGCTTCCTTGTCTGCCTCACTGCTTAACTGCTGGTGAATTCTGCTTCTCTCTCTCTCTCTCTCTCTCTCTTCTAACTCCATATCATGCTGTCTACCTATAAATTTTGCCTTTCTGTCTCTCTCTGTCTGTCATTTCTGCTTCCCTGTCTGTCTTTGTCTGTCTATATGTTCTTCATCACTCTACGGCTGCTGTCAGTTTTTCCTTTCCCTATCATTTCTGCCTGTCTCTTTTTCTTCCTGTCTATTCTGACTGTTTCTCTGCTGCCTTCCAATTTTGTGTTCGTCTTTTTGTCTTCATGTCTTTTCTACTTCCCTGTCACTCCCTGTCTCTTTACCTGTCAGTTCTGCCTTCCTGCCAGTCTGTCTGCCTTTCCCTCCCGTCTACCTCGCTGCTTATTTTTCTGCCTTGCGTCTCCACTCCCCGTCAGTTCCCTTACCGTCTGCTTCTTTTCCTGTCCTGCTTGCTGTCTGCCTCCCTACCCCCCTGCCTGCTTGTCTGCTCGCCTCGCCTCTTCACTAACCTCAGTTTCTTTACCGCCTCAATTCCCTGCCTGACCGCTGACCTCCCACGTTGTCTGACTCCTGTTTCAACTTCCTGCCTACCCTCCTCTCTACCTGCCTGCCTCTCTGCTTGCCTACCTGTCTGCCTTCCTACTTACCTACCTGTTTGCCCGCTTACTTACCTGCCTGTCTGCCTGCCAACTTACCTGCTTTCCTGCCTACCTGTCTTCCTACTTTCCTGCATTCCTGCCTGCCTGTGCCTACCTACTTACCTGCGTGCCTGCCTGCCTTCCTACTTTCCACCCTTCCTGCCTGCCTGCTTTCCTGCACTCCTGCTCTCGTGCCTTCCTACCTGCTTGCCTGCCTGCCTGCCTAAATGCTTGCCTTGCCTCTTCACTAACCATAGTTTCCGTACTGCCTCCCACGTTGCCCGTCTCCCATTTCTGCTGTCTGCCTGACTCTGAATGCCTCTCTCTCACTCCCTTCCTTTCAGCCTGCCTCTCCATGCATCTCTCAGTGCCTCTTCCTGCCTTATTCACTGCACTTCCTCCTGACTCCCTGCCTCACCCAACTTCCCTTTTCTACACTTTTCTCTGTGCTTGGTCCATCATACCCTGCCACCCTTCCTTCCTGCGCTACTCTGCCACCTTTCTTCCAACTCACCCTCCCATGCTTACCCTAACACCCTTCCTTTCTGCCTCACCCTGCCTAATCTTGCCTTCCTTGACCTGTTTCATCCTATACACCCTGCCGTAACACCCTTCCTTCCTGCCCTACCTTGCCTAATCCTGCCCGTTTCACCCTGCACTCCCTACCCTACCAGCCTTCCTTCTTGCCCTATGCTGCCTAATCCTGCATTCCATGACTTGCTTCACCCTGCACACCCTACCGTAACACCCTTCCTTCCTGTCTCACCCTGCCTAATCCTGCCCTCCAAATCCTGTTGCAACCCTGCTTCCTTACCAAACCCTTCCTTCCCCACCCTGTTTTAATCCTGCTTGCTTTAGCCTTCCTTCTCTACTTACATTATCCTCCCTTACCCTACTTACATTCCCCCATACCTAATCCTCTCTCATTCCACTGTTATTTCACCTCCCATCATCCCATATATACCATCCCATTTCCCTGCCTTCCGCTGCATACCTGCCTTTCAATCGCCGTCCTAGCCTCACCTTCCCTAACCTTCCTTCACCCTGCCTCACCTTCCCTCACCCTGCCTCACTTTCCCTCACCCTGTCTCACTTTCCTTCACCTTGCCTCACTTTCCTTCACCCTGCCTCACTTTCCTTCACCCTGCCTCACTTTCCTTCACCCTGCCTCACTTTCCTTCACCCTGCCTCACTTTCCTTCACCCTGCCTCACTTTCCTTCACCCTGCCTCACTTTCCTTCACCCTGCCTCACTTTCCATCACCTTGCCTCACTTTCCCCAACCCCGCCTCACCTTCCCTCACCCTGCCTCACTTTCCCCCACCCCGCCTCACCTTCCCTCACCCCGCCTCACTTTTCACCACCCCGCCTTACCTTCCCTCACGCTGCTCCCTTGCCTGCACCACTGTCCCTAACTCCCTTTACTTGCCTCACCCTGCCCCACCCTTCCTCTACCCCCAGACCGGTCACAACCCACCCCACGTTCCAGCCCCCAACACAGGCTTGTAAAGAGGCCAGCATAAGGGAGGAGGAGCATTGTTTACTACTGCTCCACGCTCTCCTCCCTGCAGTCTCCCTCATGCCTTGCCTTTCACGTCATGTTTTGGTATGTCTGTGCGTTTGAACCATTTTTTTTTCTTTTTTTCTTTAATTTAGTTGTGTTATTCTCTCTCTCTCTCTCTTTCCATGAAACATCTGCCACTGCAACTTTTCCTGTTTTCCATGAACATGCTATCTTTACCCACTTTGTTTTTCCTATATATATCCAATATATTTTCCTCTCCTGTCTACATACAATCCCCTAAATCTTAAAACTACCACAGAAAATAATGATAATGATGATGATAAAAATAATAATAATAATAATAATCCTCTACCGCCTCATCATCATCTTTCTCCCTTTTCTTCTTTTCCTGTTCCTCTTCCACAGTTTTCCTTTCCATCTTCCTTGTGTCTCGTCAGATCACATCACATTCTCTTCCTTCTTTCTCTCCCCCTCCCTTCATTTCCCAGCTTCAGTCCCAGCTACTCCACCTAGTCCCCTTCTTCTCGTCTTTTTTATCATTTTTGTGATAATTAAGGTTTGGAAGATGATGATGATGATGATGCCCTTAATCGTGCTCCAAATTCTCCTCCTTCCTGTCTCCTGCCTAATCTTCCAAGTTCCCCCTTCCTCTCTCCACCCCTCGTTTCCCTCTTTCCCTTTCCTCCGTCGCCAACCCCGCCCAAATACCTTCCAAACTTCCCCCGCCCCTTATCTTCACTCTTCCTATCGTCCTTCTCCAGCATCCATCTCCTCTTCCTTCTCTCCTCTTTCCATTCTCCTATCCTTCTTTCCTCGCCTTCCATTCTTCCTTCCCTTTCCCTCCCTTTCCTCCCCTCTCCTGCCCTTTCCCTCTATCATCTTCCCCCGTCCTTGTCTTTTCTCCAGTGTTATTTCCCCTTCCTCATCCCATCCCTCTCTTCACAGCATCCCCTTCCTCCTACTCTCCCTTCATCCCCTACACAGCCCATCCTCATCCTTCGCATCCTCAGTAATCCTCATCCTTCCCATAGCAGTCCCTCTGTTCCAGCCTCCCCATTCACAGCATCTCAGCCAATCCACTTTCCCCCCATTCCCACCATATCCCATTCCATTTCCCCAACATTCCAATATCCCAGCCCCCAGCCCTCTCCCCCATCATACCCCAACCTCCCGTTATCTTAACCCTCTCCATCTATGGCATCCCCACCCCTCTTGTCCTCCCCTATCATCTCCACACCCTCTGCCTCCACCTCCCCCTTCATCCCTTCCCCTCCATCATACCCCACCCTCCCCGTTATCCGAAACCTCCCCACCCACTGCATCAACCATCCCACTACCATCCCATCACCACCACACCTCCTCCCCTCCCTTCTCCATCCCTCCTTCTCCCTCTCCCCCTCCTCCATCTCCACCACCCTTGTCTTATCCATCTTCTACCCTCCGAACTTATTTCCTACCTCAGCTTCCCTCACTCTCAATCTTCCTCGCTCTCTTTCATCATTTTCCTCATTATTATTTTCCCTTAAGTATTTTCTTCGCTGCCGACTTTCTGGCTTTTCTCGACGGAGCGATTTCTCTCCCATCTTCCTTCGTCTCTTGTGTTTTATCTTTCTTCTTTTACGAGTATCTTTGTTTTGTTTTCTCGTATCTGTTTTGGATTTGTCTCCTCTTCTCCTTCTGTCCTCCCTCTCTTCTCCTCTTCTCTTCTCTACTCTACTCTTTCTTCTCTTCTTCCCCTCTTCTCTACTCTTCTTCTCCTCTTCTCTACTCTTCTCTCTTCTCTACTCCTTCATCTTTTCCTCCCTCTTCCCCTTTTTTCTTTTAGTCCATCTGTCTGTCTGTACGTTAGTCTGATTCTCTCTCTCTCTCTCTCTCTCTCTCTCTCTCTCTCTCTCTCTCTCTCTCTCTCTCTCTCTCGTATTCTCCCCTCGCCTCGTTCCTTTCCCATCTTTCCCCTCAGGCGATCCATTTCGAAAGTGTCCCCTTCCTTCCTTTCCTCCTTCCCTCCTTCACCTTCTTTTCCTCTTCCTCCTCCTCCTCTTCCTCCATCTTCTCTTGCTCCTCTCCTTTTCTCCAATCTCTCCCTCCTCTCCTCTTCCTCCTCTCTCTCCCTCCTCTCCTCTTCCTCCTCTCCTTTTCGCCTTTCTCCTTCTTCCTCCTTTCAAGCTTTCTCTTGCGTCTGATTCTCTCTCTCTCTCTCTCTCTCTCTCTCTCTCTCTCTCTCTCTCTCTCTCTCTCTCTCTCTCTCTCTCTCCACACACACACACACACACCTATCACCCAGCATCTGTCAGCAAGGGGTCCCAGGGGGCTTGGCTGTGGGGACCTCGAAAGGGAAGGGGACAGTTCCCAGATGGATGGCCGGAGGGGAGAGAGAGAGAGAGAGAGAGAGAGAGAGAGAGAGAATCGGTGTACGAGTTGAGGGATAAAGTGAAGAAAAAGAGGGGAGAAATTGGAGAAAAGGGGAGAGAGAGAGAGAGAGAGAGAGAGAGAGAGAGAGAGAGAGAGGTGGACTGATGAAGGTAAACAATAAAAAAAGAATTAACTGCGAGATTAAAAGAAATATAATGGGAAAAGAAAGTGGATGTGTGTGTGTGTGTGTGTGTGTGTGTGTGTGTGTGTGTGTGTGTGTGTGTGTGTGTGTGTGTGTGTGTGTGTGGTAAGATAGAGAAAAGAAAGATGAGACGGAAGGAGAAATGAGGAAATAGTAGAAGAAAAGTGAAGATATTGTTGGTGTATGTGTGTGTGTGTGTGTGTGTGTGTGTGTGTGTGTGTGTGTGTGTGTGGTAAGATGGAGAAAGGAAAGATGAGACGGAAGGAGAAATGAGGAAATAGTTGAGGAAAAATGGAGTGAAAGTATTGTAAATGTGTTTGTGTGTGTGTGTGTGTGTGTGTGTGTGGTTTGTACAATGTGTTTATAATTTGTTGTTTAATTATATCCATCTCTCTTTAATGTTTCTGAATATTCTTTTGAACGGTGTTGAGAGCTATCACCATATCTCGATTCCTTTTTTCATTTCCTTGTCTTATTATTCACATTTTCGCCCCACTTTCTGTCCTCAAGACGTTATTTACGGTACCATCTTACTCAAGGATTAGTTGCGTTTATAGTGGTGGTTTAATTCGTAAGATTAATTTTCTTCTTGTTATTATAAATTCAGTCTTACATTCCCATCTCCTTTCGGTCGTCAAGATTTCATGTGAAGTTAATATTTTTTTCATTATTTGGTTTCTATTTTATATTATCTGAATTTTTCATTATACATTGTGAGCCTCCTTCCAGCCCTTATCTTCCTGTGTTAATTCATTTTCTCTATTTTACATTTTTACATCCATCGTTTCCTTCTTGCCTGTATTTTTATTTTTTACCTTTTTTTTGTTTTGTTTTTGGAAATGACACCTTGTGATTTTAGTGAGTCCGTATAGTGTGTAGGTAGAGTTAGTTGTCAGTAAATATGAGTTTTGTCTCTAGTATTTATTGCATTAATTTCCTTAGTGTTTATTGCACTAGTTTCTTTAGTGTTTATTGCATTACTGTAGTCTCTTTCGTATTTATTGCATTAGTTTCGTTAGAGCATTAGTTCCGTTAGTGCATTAGTTTCCCTAGTGTTTATTGCATTAGTTTCGTTAGTGTTTATTGCATTAGTTTCGTTAGTGTTTATTGCATTAGTTTCGTTAGTGTTTATTGCATTAGTTTCGTTAGTGTTTATTGCATTAGTTTCGTTAGTGTTTATTGCATTAGTTTCGTTAGTGTTTATTGCATTAGTTTCGTTAGTGTTTATTGCATTAGTTTCGTTAGTGTTTATTGCATTAGTTTCCCTAGTGTTTATTGCATTAGTTTCCCTAGTGTTTATTGCATTAGTTTCCCTAGTGTTTATTGCATTAGTTTCCCTAGTGTTTATTGCATTAGTTTCCCTAGTGTTTATTGCATTAGTTTCCCTAGTGTTTATTGCATTAGTTTCCCTAGTGTTTATTGCATTAATTTCTTAGTGTTTATTGCATTAGTTTCGTTAGAGCATTAGTTCCGTTAGTGCATTAGTTTCGTTAGTGTTTATTGCATTAGTTTCTTAGTGTTTATTGCATTAGTTTCCCTAGTGTTTATTGCATTAGTTTCTTTAATGTTTATAGCATTAGTTTCTTTAGTGTTTATTGCATTTGTTTATTTAGTGTTTATTGCATTAATTTCTTTAGTGTTTATTGCATTAATTTCTTTAGTGTTTATTGCATTAGTTTCTTTAGTGTTTATTGCATTAGTTTCTTTAGTGTTTATTGCATTAGTTCCTTCTCTTCGGCGGTTTTCATGTTTCCCTGTTATGGTATTGCTTTTCTTCCTGTTTCAACATTGCTTTGTGTTTATTTTTTCTTTTATTGATTTTTGTGACTTCATTTATTTTAGCTTTTTTTCGTATTTATCTCCATCTAAAATTTTCGCTCGATTTTATATCAGATTATTTTTTCATTATCTGCTTATTGATTTGTTTATACATATTTATTTTTATACATTTTTTTATGCATCTGTCTATCTGTCTATCCATCTTACTGTCTATCCATCTATCTTTCTTTCTTCCTTTATTAATGGCATTTAGTATTACGAAACCTATTTATTTATTTTTTTTTATTGTAATTCTCTCATTTCACTCTCTCACGCTGTTTTCTGTTCGCATTCTTTTATTTTTTCATACATATTTTTTTCT
>NC_137041.1:7990750-8005750 GCF_032717465.1 Coenobita brevimanus | reverse complement strand
CTCTCTCTCTCTCTCTCTCTCTCTCTGTGTGAGAGAGAGAGAGAGAGAGAGAGAGAGAGAGAGAGAGAGAGAGAGAGAGAGAGAGAGACTTTAGTTGTGCTTTGTGCAGTAAGTTTCGTGATTTTTTACCATTTACTTTAACTTTAGATATTTACCTTTATTTTGTTTATTAATATTAAATTATTTTCTCCTCAGGTATGTGTGTGATAGAGCGTGATGCAGTAGTGACGAGGCCGGTCCAGGTGAGATAGATAGATAGATAGATTGGTAGATTGGTGGATAGACGGATGGATGGATGCCTAGATAGATTGATTGGTAGAGTGATGGATGGATGGATAGATAGATAGATGGATGGATGGATGATGGATAGATAGTACATTGGTAGATGGAGAGAGAGAGAGAGAGAGAATCAAGAAAGACACAGAAAATCGAGAAGCAGATAAAACCCAGGGAAGGGGGATCAGCAAGAGGAAAACGAGGGAAACAAAAAACGGGATGCTATTAAATGGAAGGGAAAACTAAAGCAGATGGGATTATGGTCAAAATGAGGCGGAGGGGAAACTCTCATTCGACCCTTGTAATTTACTGGATTAATTGGGTCCAGAAATGAAAGGAGGAGGGTAGAGGAAGGTGAAGAAGGTGGGGGAGGTTGGGTAAGGAGTTTGAAGGAAGGTTGAGGAGGAGGAGGAGGAGGAGGGAGATTAAGGTGGTGAAACTGGAAGAGGAGAAGGGGGAAAGAAAAGGAGGAAAGTAAAGGAGGAGGAGGAGGACGGGGGGGGGGAAGAAAATAGAGGAAAGTAAAGGAGGAGGAGGAGAAGAGGGAGGAGGAGGAGGAGGAAGAGATATAAGAATGAGCGAGACTGAAGAGGAGGATGTGGGCAGTAAGTGTGAAGAAGGAGATAAGGAGGAAGGTGTCTGTGAGTGAGAGTAAGATGGAGGAGGAGGAGGAGGAGGATAGTGTGTTGGATAGCAAGAAGAAGAAAAAATAAGGAAGAGGAGTGTTAATTGATAAAAGATAAGAGGATTGTGAGGAAAGATAGAAGAATTGGAGGAGGAAGGGATGGAGGATAAGACCAGAGAACTGATATGGATGGAGAGAGACTGGAGGAAAGAGAAGACATGGGAAAGAGAGAGGAAAGGAAAAGGTGGAGAGTTAGAAGAGAGAGGAAAGGAAGAGGCGGAGAGTTAGAAGAGAGAGGAAGGGGAAATGAGGAGAAACAGAAGAGAGAGGAAAGGAGAAAAAGAGGAAAAGATTTGGGTTGGAAAGAAATGGAGAGATGGATAGATTGAGAGAGAGAGAGAGAGAGAGAGAGAGAGGATTAATTGGGTGAGAGATATGCCGACAGATGGCTTGGAATGAAGAGGCCTTGGGAGGAGGCGTTGGAGGAATTCTGATCAAGAGGGAGAGGTGGAGAGAAAAAGTGGAGGGAAAAGGGTAGGAGTGGAGTGAAGGAGGGAGGAATGGAGAGAAAGAGTGGAGGAAATAATGACAGAAGTGCAAGGAAGGAGAGAAAGAGTGTACGGAAAAACAGTATGAGTGAAGGGAAAATTTTTAGAAGCGAAGCAGGATTGGATGAAAAAAGGGGAAGAAATGGAGGGAAAAAAGGAGAGGAATGGAGGGAAAGACAGGGTAGGGATGGAGGAAAAAGGGGAGAGGTGGAGAGAAATAGGGGAGGGATGGAGAATTAGAGGAATGGAGGAAAAAGGGGTAGGAGTGAAGGAATCTGATAGAGAAATGGAGAAGGAAGAGGAATGGGGGGAAAGAGGAGGGAGGGGGAGGAATGGAGAGGGTCATGGAGGAGGCGATGGAGGAATCCTGATCAAGAGGAATGGAGGGATGGAGAGAAAAAAGTGAAGGAATGGAGAGAAGGAGGGAGGGAAGGGTAGGAATGGAGGAAAAAGAGGGGAGGGAAAAACAGGTGGGGAGGGGGAAGTGTTGGATGGGATGCAGAAAGTGAGAAGTCAAGGAAAATTGTTCACTGAAGGAAGAGAGGAGGAAATAAAGGAGGAATTGGAGGAAAATGGGTGGGGAGAGAGAGAGAGAGAGAGAGAGAGGTGGAATTATGTGGAGGGAGGGAGGGAGGAAGGTTAAGTGGAGATGGAATGGAGGTGAAGAGGGTGGAATTAGATTTTCCTGGCTGGTTCGTGATGATGGGAGGAGAGAGAGAGAGAGAGAGAGAGAGAGAGAGAGAGAGAGAGGGAGGGAGATTCTGTTTTCAAGCAGGTTTTATCAAAGGTATTTATGAGACGACGATGGAAGTGAGAGAAAACTTAAAGGTATAAATGAGAGAAAGTTGGAGGTAGAAATGAGAGAAAATTAGAGGTAGAAATGAGAGAAGAGGTAGAAATGAGAGAAGAGGTAGAAATGAGAGAAGAGGTAGAAATGAGAGAAGAGGTAGAAATGAGAGAAGAGGTAGAAATGAGAGAAGAGGTAGAAATGAGAGAAGAGGTAGAAATGAGAGAAAAGTAGAGGTAGAAATGAGAGAAAAGTAGAGGTAGAAATGAGAGAAAAGTAGAGGTTGAAGTGAGAGAAAAGTAGAGGTAGAAATGAGAGAAAAGAAGAGGCAGAAATGAGAGAAAAGTGGAGGTTGAAGTGAGAGAAAAGTAGAAGTAGAAATGAGAGAAGAGTAGAGGTAGAAATGAGAGAAAAGTAGAGGTAGAAGTGAGAGAAGAGTAGAGGTAGAAGTGAGAGAAAAGTAGAGGTTGAAGTGAGAGAAAAGTAGAGGTAGAAATGAGAGAAGATGAGAGGTAGAAATGAGAGAAGATGAGAGGTAGAAATGAGAGAAGAGGTAGAAATGAGAGAAAAGTAGAGGTAGAAATGAGAGAAAAGTAGAGGTAGAAATGAGAGAAAAGTAGAGGTAGAAATGAGAGAAAAGTAGAGGTAGAAGTGAGAGAAAAGTAGAGGTATAAGTAAGAGAAAAGTAGAGGTTGAAGTGAGAAGAGTAGTTGTAGAAATGAGTGAAGTGTAGAGGTAGAAAGGAGAGAAGCGTTGAAGAAGTGATATTGTGAGGGAAACTAAAGAAAAAGGGTAAATAATTAAAGAAAATGGGGAGGGGAAGAAGGAAAATAAGTTAATGAAAAATACAGGGAAGGAAAAGTAAATAAAATGGATAGTACGAGAAAAACAGGAAAATGAGAGTCAAGAGAAAAGGTAAAGAAAATGAGGAGAGGAAAAGAGGGAAAAGGATATAAAGACAAGGAAGAAAGGGAAGGAAACCAGGAAGATAACTGCGAAATAAAGACGAATGATACTAATAAAGACGAATTAAGATGAAAAAGAACTGGACACAATTACAAAGCTGAAAAATGCATTGGTAAAAGTTACTAATATTAAAATAATCGCCGTGTTTGAGGGGAGACGAAACAAAGGAAAGAGGAGAGAGAGAGAGAGGGAGGGAAGGAAGGAAGGAACTAAGGAGGAAGGGAGGGAGGTAGAAAGGAAGGAAGGAAGTAGCTGAGAAAAATACAGACGTGTGAAGGAGAAAATTGATAAAAGGGTTAACTCGATTGAAGGAGGGAGAACAGGAGGAAGGGAAGGAGGGAGGAAGGGATTAAGGGAAGCTTGAAGGAAGAAAGGAAGAGCAAGCAGCAACCAGAGAGAGAGAAATACAGGTAGACGGAAGTGAAAAATTGAGGAAAGCGTGTTCTCTTAGTAAAGGAGGAAATATTGAAGGAAGGAGGGAAGGAAAGGAAAAAGGAAAGATGGAACAGCAGCAAAAGGAGACTACAAAGACACAGGAGGGGAAAAATGTAGGAAAGGCCAACTCGGGCGATGGAAGGAAAAAATGAGAGTGAATGTGTGGACAGAGAGAATTTGAAAAGAGAGGTAAGAAAGAGAGAGGGGAGAGGGGAAAGAGAAGGGTGGAGGAAAAGAAGAAAGAGGAGAGGGAGGAGAAAAAGCCAGAAAGAGAAGAATGCAAAAGAAGAGCTAGAAAGAGAGGAGGGAGGGGAGAGAGCATACAGTAAATAAAAGGAAGAGGAAAGGGAAGGAATAAATGGGTGAGAGGAGTGACGGAGAGATTAAAAGAGGAGGAAGAGGAAAAGAGAGAGAAAAGGAGGGATAGAAATTTAAAAGAACCGAGAAACATGAAAAGGAATTTACATTGGAAAACCAGTCGAAAGAAATAGAAAACAGGGGAACGGTGAAAAAAGAAAATAATTGAAAAAGAAAGAAACGAAAGAGAGAGAGAGAGAGAGGAGGGGAAGAAAACTGAAGAAAAGGCAGCAGATGGGAGAGGTTAGAGAAATGGACATGTCTAAGGGAAGGAGAGAGAGAGAGAGAGAGAGAGAAGAAAAAAGGAGAAGATATGAGGACAAATAGGTGGAGAGGGAGAGAGAGAAAAGACCGAAATTTGAAGACAGAGGGATGGCAAGGGGAGAAGAAAGGAGAGAAAAAACGGAGAGAGAGAGAGAGAGAGAGAGAGAGAGTGAAATAAAGAAGGGCAAGAAGGAAAGGAAAAGAAATATGAGAAGAATAACTAGGAAACAAGAGAGAGAGAGAGAGAGAGAGAGAGAACTTCACTGACTCGTGTAATGCATCAAAGAGGTGTTGGAAGAGGACCAGAGAGGAGGCGTAGGCGGTGAGAGAGAGAGAGAGAGAGAGAGAGAGAGAGAGAGAGAGAGAGAGAGAGAGAGAGAGAGAGAGAGAGAGAGAGAGAGAGAGAGAGAGAGAGAGAGAGAGAAATGGGGGGTGGCGGACTTGGGTAGGTGGGCTAGGAAATAGAAGGAAGAGAAAGAGAGAACAAGCGTAAAAAAGAGTTTTTCAAATTCTCTCTGTCTGTCTGTCTCTCTCTCTCTCTCTCTCTCTCTCTCTCTCTCTCTCTCTCTCTCTCTCTCTCTCTCATATCTTTTCAGCACCACCAACAGCTGCACTCATTTTTTACGCTCATGTGTGCGTTTTATGTGTGCGTGTGTGTACGTGTTGGCAGACGGTGTATGGCCAGTGTTTTTCTTCCTTTTTTCCCCTTTTAAGATTAATGGCAAAGACGACACGCTTTTTATCACCATTTTTTTTTTAAAGTTACCCCATATTTTAAGTTTGCATCATTTTTTAACCATATTCATAATGTTTCCAAAGTTTTCGTGTATATGGGAAAATCTGAAGAAAATTTATACATATCTTTGTCGTTTCATATTCTTTTTTTAATTGATTTTCTGAGATTTTAAAACCTTTGTTACTCTATATAAATATTTTTTCGATTTGTATTCAGGTTTTTCACATTTTTTCAAGCTATTATTGTGTCTCTTCAAAATTTACTACATTTTTTATTTACTTCTCAATAAATTAATTTGTAATACATGAGGACATACCTTGAACTCCATTAATTATTCCATACACATTTACATGTTTTTTTTTCTATCTACAAGCAGTGGTTAACATAATATAGTTTTTTTGTGTGATCGTTTTCAGTACCTTCAGTACCTACACGAACAGAAGTACACAAGATTCGCAAACACACACACACACACACACACACACACACACACACACACACACACACACACACACACACACACACACACACACACACACACACACACACACACACACACACACACACACACACACACACACACACACACACACACACACACACTCTCTCTCTCTCTCTCTCTCTCTCTCTCTTTAAAACCGGGCTTCACGTGATCCTCAGTAGCGACGGCTCATCCCTACTGAGACGATACCCACGCCTTCCTCTTGCTCTCTCACTCTCTCACTTTTATTTCCTCACTTTTTCTCCCAGTTTTCTTGAAGCCCTGGTGTTTCCTTTTTGGTCTGGAAGCCTTTGTGTTTCTCCTCTCTCTCTCTCTCTCTCTCTCTCTCTCTCTCTCACACACACACACACACACACACACACACACACACACACACACACACACACACACACTCAAGCAACCCCACACTCACTCTCATATCATCTAACATTCGAAGTTTTTAAAGTTCAGAAAAGGAAGATTTATTTTAGAACGCATTTCTCCTTTATTTTTCTCCTTCCAATACGTTGACGTCTTTTTATTATTTATTCCTACGTTCTTTTGGCGAGAGGGAGGTGGAGGAGAAGGGAGGAGAGGGGTGAGGAGGATGAGGGAGGAGAGCAATGAGGAGGATGGGGGAGAAGAGAGATGAGGAAGATGGGGAGGAGAGAGATGAGGGGGATGAGGGAGGAGTGAGTTGAGGATGGGGAGGAGAGAGTTGAGGAGGAATTAGAGAAAAGAGAGAGTCTGCGAAGATTGGGAAAGGTGAAGAGAAGGAGATCGAGAAAGAGAGAATTGATGAAAAAAAAAACACTGATAAAGACTGGGTGAGTGGAAGGGAGGAGGAGGAGGTGGAGAGGTGAAAAATGGTGGAGAAAGGAGTGAGGGATGGCAAAAGACCGGTGTGCAAAGGGGGAGGTGGGACAGAATGGGAGAGAGAGGATAGGTGGAGGCTAAAGAGAGATGCAGGAGAAGAGGGAAGGGGTAGATGAAGTGAAGAGGGAACTGAAGAAGAATTGGAAAGGAAAGGATTGATGGGATACGTTGAGGAGGAGAGGATTGGAGGTGCAGAAGGTTGAGGAGGAGAGTGTTGGAGGTGTAGAAGGCTGAGGAGGAGAGAGTTTGAGGTGGAGTAGGGTATGAAAGGAGGAGAGGGGGAGATGTTGAATAATTTGTGTAGGAGAGAGAGGGTTAGGTTGAGGACGAGTGGGTAGGAGCTTGGTAAGGATGTGGAGAAGAGAGCTTGAGGGGGAGGAGGGAATAGGAAGCGAATGGGTGATTAGAACGATTAAGGAAGGAGAGAGGAGAGGAGATGGTTGGAGAAGAGAGGAGATCGTTGGAGAAGATGATGAGCGATGAAGATGGATGAGAGAAGAGTGAAAGGAGGAAGAGGAGAAGAATGATGGAGCGAAGTGGTCAGAGGTTGAAGGGGAGAAGGGGAGGAAGAATGAAGAGGGTGGTGAATGATGGAGAAGGATGAGGGAGAAGGGTGAAAAGTGGAGAAGAAAAACGTCTTGAGAGGGAGAGGATTGAGTAAGGAGAGAGGGATATGGGCCAGGGGGAGGGGGAAGAAGGTTGAGGAAAATGATGGGTGATGGAGCTGAAGGAAGAGGGTGAGGAAGAGAACGTGCATTGAGGGTGAGATGTTATGGAAGGAGAGAGGGAGTTATACAAGGGTGAGAGGGGAAGGAGGATAGGTTTGTGGGTTTGGGTGGATGGGTAGGTAGGTAGGTAGGTAAGTAGGTAGGTAGGAGGGAAAAGGGAGGGGGGGGAGGGCTGTCAGTCACCAAGCACTCACCTTTAAGTCTGTAAAAATCAGGGTATCACTAACTTTCGTGCAGAGAGTAAATTACGCCTTGATTACCAGTTTTGGGAATTTTGCTGAAAGCTGTGGAACTATGTACTTTTCAGAGAGAGAGAGAGAGAGAGAGAGGAGCAAAAAATGTCAGGCTTATTATTATCACTGGCCCTGAAATTCCCTGGATACTTGAAAATTTGGCTGTCTTGTCTGGAGTGAGAGTTTGTGACTTTTTTTCATTTTTATTTTGTTTGATTGGAAATATATCAACTCTCCAATTTTTCTTTTGGGATTACTGAAAACCTGATGACTGATCGAAATTATGCTCTCTTTCTCTGGGCATAAGCAAGAGGATATTAGTGTCGAAAACTTTTGAGAAATAGGGGTAGCATTGACACTTCGTTTTTATTTAATTTCGTCCAACTCAGGCCTGCTAAACGTAATCTAATCTAACGTTGCGTAATCTAGCCTGTAATTATTGATGCTAGACTTGACCTGTCCTAGCCTAACTTAGTCTAGCGTAACCAAACTCGACCTTAACCCAAGCCAAGCCAATCCAAGCCAAGCCAAACCGAACCAAACCCCGCTCAGTCCGACCCTACCCATCCAAACCCAATTCAATCCAGTTTAATCCAGTCTAGTCCAGTCCAGTCCAACCCAACCCAATCCAACCCAACCCAACTCAGTCCAATCCAATCCAATCCAATCCAGTCCAGTCCATGTAATGCAGCCAACCTAACCCAACCCAACCCAGTCCAATCCAACCTAACCCAACTCAATCCAACCCAACCTAACCCAACTCAATCCAACCCAGTCCAATCCAACCTAACCCAACTCAATCCAACCCAACCCAATCCAACCCAGTCTAAATCCTTCTAAACCTAACTGAGCGATTCTAATCTTAATTTAACGTATTCACTAGTCTTGTATGCTTGTGACCGTCAATGTACGTTTTAGTCATGTGCGTCCGCTTCCGTGTGCATATGGACACGTACAGGCGTTCTCTGCGACCTTACACCATTTTCTTCCCTCATCCAATCTCTCTCTCTCTCTCTCTCTCTCTCTCTCTCTCTCTCTCTCTCTCTCTCTCTCTCTCTCTCTCTCTCTCTCTCTCTCTCTCTCTCTCTCATTTTGTTTCCCTCTTCCTCTCTCCCTTTTCTCCGTGCTTTCCGTGGTGTTCTTTCTTTCTTTCTTTTTTTTTTTTTTTTTTTACTTCTCCCTCACTTTGCTTTATTCATTTCCCCCTCCCACCTTCCCTCTTCCTTTTTCGTCCTCTCCCGTCCTCCTCTCACCTCCTCTCTCCTATTGCCTCCCCTCTCTTTCCTTCCCTCCTCTTCCTTATTCTCCCTCCCTCCCATCTTCTTTCCCCCCTCCTTCCCTACTTTTGCACCTCCAGGCTATGTATGTAGAGGGAGAGATGATGACGATGATGGAATGAAGGAATCTTTGATGGAGAGGCAAGGGAGGGAGGGATGGAAGGAAGGAAGGAAGGAAAGAAGGAAGGAAGGAAGGAAGAAAGGCAGGAAAAGAATGAAGTAGAGAAGGAAAGGGAGGAAAGCGGGAACGAACGAAAATAGGATGGAAGGAAGGATGGTATTCGGATGGATGGAGGGAAAGGAAGGAAGGAAGGAAGAAGTCGCGAAGGATGGGTGGTAGGGGAGACAGAAGTGGGATGAAGAAGGCAAGGAGGATAGAAGGAAAAAATGAAGGAGAGAATGATGGAAATTTATGAATGGAGGTGGAATGAAGTAGTCAAGGCGTGTGGAAAGGAATGAATGGAGATTGAGGATTGAATGAGACACACAGGAAGAAGGAAGACGGATGGGGACGGAAGTGCGAAATAGTGATAGATTTGGATAGGTGGAAGGATGAGACAGGTATGAGGGAAGTAAAGGAATGAAAGACAGGAAGAGGAAGAGACAGCGAAGATGGGAGGGGTGTAGAGGGAGGCAGCATAGGGAGAAATATTACCGTACACACACACACACACACACACACACACACACACACACACACACACACACACACACACACACACACACACACACACACACACACACACACACACACACACACACACACACACACACACACACACACACACACACACACACACACACACACACACACACACACACACACACACACACACACACACACACACACACACACACACACACACACACACACACATTTCTCTGTTCATTTCATTTTAGTCCTTCTCATTTCACGTCCACGTATTTTCCTTCTCGGTTTGGTATATCTCTGCGGTTTATTTATATTTGTATTATTTGATGTGGAGATTCTGGGTTAGGGAGGAAGGGAGTGGGGAAGCAGGGGCAGGGGGAAGATGTGGGGTCGGGGGTATGAGGGTGGACAGGGACCGGGAGGGTGGAGGGGTATGGGTTGCAAGGGAAGGGGATGATGGGGGATTGGGGAAGGGTGGGGAAGGAAGGTGGGATGAGGGTGGGGGGGATGTGAAGTAGAAGACCCAGGGGCAAAAGACCTGTGGTTCCCCCCCCCCTCTCTCTCTCAAGTAGATTTATCCACTCCCTCGAGATATTTCCTACTCTCCCATGTCCTCTTTTCTTTATTTGTCATCATCTGTCTTTTCGTAAAATTTCTGCTGGTCTCATATCTCAGATCATTTTCATTTCTCATCTCTTTATTTCTCTTCCCCTCCTCCTCATTTCTTATCTCGTCACTTTTCTTCCTCATCTTTTTCTTTCTTGTTTGTTTCCCCTCCCTTCCCTTCCTCTATCGTCTTCCTTTCTCTTACTTCTGTCTCTCGCATCCCTTCTTCCCTTCCTCCCCTCTTTCCCTCCCTCCCTTCCCTCTTTCCATCCTATCCAGCCATTCGTTCTTTCCCTCCCATCCTTCCCTCGCTCCCTCCTCCTCCTCTCCTTTCCATCCTTCCTTCCCTCCCACCTTATTTCATTTCTCAGCCTCTCATTCTTCTCTCCTCAGCATCCTTTCAGACACATGTTCCTCTTAACTTCGATATCCCTGCTCTCTCTCTCTCTCTCTCTCTCTCTCTCTCTCTCCCGCACTATATTTTCCCCATTTCTCCTTCCCTCTGACTTTCGCTGTTTCTTAAAATCTGTTTCTTCTTCTCCCCTTTCCATCAATTTTGTCTCCTCCATTTCTCATGTGAGTCTTCCTCCCTCCCTCTCTCCCTCCCTCCAGCTCTTGATCCTCTTCCCTAAAATTGTGCCTCCCTGTCCCTTTCATCTCCCTCATTTTGTTGCCTTCCCTCTCTTCCCCCCCCCCCTCGTCGCCTCTCGTCCTCTTCCCTCTCACCCTCCTTCAGTCCATTTTTTCTCTCCCTCCTTTCATGCCCTTCGCCTCCCCTTTCTTCCCTCCCCTCCTTCCCCTCCCCTCCTTCCCTCCTTCTTCCTCTCTCTCCTTCAGCCCTTATTTTTCTTTCCTCCCTCACTCCTCCTTTTGTTTCTGTGTCCCCTCTCCTTCTTTCTATCTCAATATTTTTTTCTCCCCCCTTTCGTTCTTTCTCCCTCACTTTCATATTTTCTCTACCCTCTTTCTCTTCCTCCTTCAGTACGTCTTTTTTTTTTTTTTTTGTGCCTTCCTTCTCTGATTCTGTATTTCTCCTCTCATTCTTTTTCTTCCTTCTACGTCCTTCTTCCTTCCCCCCCCTCTCTCTTTTTCCCTCCACCTTTCCTCTTCTCTCCCTCTTCTCACTCGCCACTCTTTCTTCCGCCCTGTCTTCTCCTTCCCCTGGTATTCTTCGTCTCTCTCTTGTCCTTTTTATTGCTCCTTCGTTCTACTTCCTTTCTTCCTTCTTCATTTCCTTCCGTCGTCCCTCTTCCCTCCTTCCTCTCACTGTCCATTCTTTTCTTCCTTTCTGCCTTCCCCTTCCATTCTTCCCGAGCCTCTTTTTATATACAGTATATCTCATCTCCTTCCCCTCATTTTACTTCCATTCCCTTCCTTCATTTCCTTTTCTCTCCTCTCCTCTTTCCCTCCCTCACTCTCATATCCTCTTCCTCCTCTTGTCTCCATCCCCTTCATCTCTCCCTCCATCTCCCTTTCTCCCTTGTCTGCTCCCTCCCTCCCTCCCTCCCTCCCTCCCTCCCTTTATTCCTTCCTTCCTTTTTCCCTTCTTTCCTTCCTTCCTTCCTTCCTTTCCATCCTTCCTTCCTTCCTTCCTTCCATCTCTCCGTACTCACTCACCTCCCTGCCTCTTCTCATTTACCTCCTCACTCTCCCCTTTCATTCTCCCCTCTCCACTTTCGCTCTCCCCTCTTCTCTCTAATTCCGGTCCTTTCTCTTTCCTCCAATTTCTCCCTTCTCCATTCTCCCTCTTCTCATATACACTCACTTCCTCTCTTCTCTCTCTCTCTCTCTCTCTCTCTCTCTCTCTATGTATGTATCTGTCAGTTTATCTATTGATCTGTGCATCTGTCCATACCCATCTCTGTATCTTCCTATCCATATGTATCCCTACTCGCATGCATATCCAGTCACCCATCACTCTATCAGTGTATATATATATATATATATATATATATATATATATATATATATATATATACTTCGTATCTATCTGTGTATATCTATGTCTATCTTACTGTATATCTGGCTGCCTATCTATCTGTCTATCTATCTATATCTATCCATCTATATCTATCCATCTATCTATCTGCACGAACTCATTTCCCCCTTCCCCCATAAACACATAAAAACAACCCTTACGCGGCCATAGAATCTACTCTTACGATCAGAATTTACGATCAGATTTACGACAATATCTTACGACCCCAACACGTGCGCCCCGGAACTTGCGATCTTTTACACGTGCGACTTAATACAATCTCTCTCTCTCTCTCTCTCTCTCTCTCTCTCTCTCTCTCTCTCTGAGCAAGATAAGTCCCATTTTCTGTCTTTGTACGGACGATCCGATTAAGGTCGATTTTAGGGGGGTCTAAATTCTGTCTGTCTGTCAATTGCCAGACGCCTCAATCCCGCACGGGATGGCCATAAATAAATCGCCTCCACGTCACCCCGTCCCCCACCATTTCACTGCCCTGCTCCCAACTCACACCCCCCTCTCTCATATACCTCTCCACTCCATCCCTCCATCTCATCCTCGGCCTCCTCCGCCCTCTCTCCCCCTCCACCTCACTCACTCTCCTCGTCAGTCTCTCACCCTCCATCCTCTCCACGTGACCAAGCCACCTCAGTGTGTTCCTCCTAACGCTTCATATCACATCCATATCCACACCACAACGCTCCTTTATATCCTCAATTGTCAGCCTGTCTCTCCATGTGACTCCACAGGCTCCTCTTAAATAACTCATTTCCACTGCTCTCATTCTTGACTTGTATCCTTCCAACAACGTCCAAGCTCCACTTCCTGTTAAGTAGAATAACGCCAAACGATTAACTTGACATACCTTAACCCCTTCAGCACTATGACCTCTACTAAGTTTAATTTAGTTAATAGTGGAGAAGCACATGTAATTTAGGGGTTAATGATGCCTTTTTAACCTCTCTAGATTGAAAGGTTTCTGCTGAGTGGAATTGTCTGATGATTAGGTAAAATAATGTGGAAAAAAAAAAAGACGTCACTCTATTGAAGGGTTAATTCCTTTTCCATTTATGCAAGAAAGAAGGAACCAAAGGCCACAAGTTGGCAAGTTTGCTCCTTCCCAGAAAAAGTAAAAATAACGGAGGTATATTCAAGATCCGTTCACTTCGAGATGCTTGGATACATTGCTCTGAAGAGACAGTAGGTCGTAGACAGTAGGGAATACGGAAGACAGTTCCAGAGTTGACCTGTTGCACTCATGAAGGACTGGGAGTAATGGGTTTTATGAAGTGTGTTTTTGCAATGAGTGTTGAGTGAGAAGTGCAGGTCAGTGGGAATCAGTGGGCAATGGAGAAAAGAGTAGTAGATTACCCCTTTCATGCTTAGGTCTTTTCGTATTTCTCTTTCGCTTTTGTTTATGTAGGAGCAAATCGTAGGAGACGGAGAGTTTTTGCTTGTATCACGCCTATGAAATCTGGACGTTATCATGTGTTTTCATAATCTGAGTCATGAGAAACCGAGAAAAACGGGAAGAGAAAGCGAGCAAAATGAGAAAAGAAAGCGAGATAAATGGGGATTAATGTGGAATGAAAACAGGAAGGGTTGGTATGAAGGGAGGAAAAATAAGCTTGTAAAAAATATATAAATGGGATCTTGACTTTTTTGTATTTATGAGATCTCGAATTTACAGTGTGTTTTCTTAAGAGATTGAGTGATTAGAAAGGGAGATAAGTGAGGATAAATGAGGATAAAGGAGGAGTTAACCGTTACTCCCAGTCCTTCATTTATGCAACAGGTCAACTCTGGAACTGTCTCCTTCTGTCTGTATTTCCTTCTTCCTATGATCTCCTGTCTTTCAAACGCAGTGGTTCCAGGCATCTCGAAATGAATGGATCTTGAACTTGGCTCTCTTTTGTATTGTCTTTGTTTTGTTTTTTCTTAGAAGGAACGTTCATGCCGGCTCAGCCCTTGGTTCCTTCTTCCTCGCATAAAAAAAAATGGAGAATGAAAACAAGAAGAGGTGGTAGGAAGGTAGAGAGAATTGCCAGTCTAATGGGCTCTTGACTTAAATGGGTTGATGAATGGGAAATGGTGATAAATTGGAGTACATGGGAAATGAAGGCATGAAATTGGTGGTATGAAGGGGGTGAATGGACATGGAAAGTGAGAAGAAAAATTGTGGGATCAGAAAGAAAATGATGATGATGATGATGATGATGATGAGGAGGAGGAGGAGGGAAGGAAAGAAGAGGAAAGGACAGAAAAAATATATATTTGATAGAAGGAGCAGAGAATACAGAGATGAAAGGAGGTATTTAAGAAAGAGGAAATGAGAGAGAGAGAGAGAGAGAGAGAGAGAGAGAGAGAGAGAGAGAGAGAGAGAGAGAGAGGAATGCAATAAAGAGAAAATGAGGGATCTGAGAGGGAAGGAGGAACAAGAGGAAGAGGAGGAGGAGGGAAGCTTCCGTGGATGATAGGGGATGTATGTGAACGGGAATGCAGAGGGGAGATGGATATTGAAGGAGGTGAGAGAGAGAGAGAGAGAGAGAGAGAGAGAGAGGGGGGAGGGGGGAAGATGGATGCCCTTAGGTAAAATATGGAGCCCTAAGTATTTGGTTACCGACGTCCGGGAGGAGTGAGGGGAAACGAGAGAGAGAGAGAGAGAGAGAGAGAGAGAGAATATCAGGTTACTAAGTGAAGGAAGGAAGGAAGGTAAAGAGGGGTATTATCTTGGAGTAAATATGGCTCGAGTCGTAATGGAAAGAGGAAGTGTAGCAGAAAAAGAGAAAGAGAGAGAGAAAGGAAATTTTTTTAATGTGAGAAATAATGCGAAAAGCGATAGCAAAATTAGGTAAAGTAAAAGCTCAAAAAATAAAAAAAAAAGTTTACAGATGACATTTGAAAGATGAACAAAATAAAAAATGAAACAAGAACATTTTTAAGGCTGGAATAGAAACATTGTTACGGAGAGGGAAAAAATGAGCAATGTGGAGTAGGAAAAAAAAAAACAGCGAGAAGAGTGAAAAAAGATGAAATAAACATTCAAATGAATCGCATCCCTAAAAAAATAAAACACTTCCTCAGCCCATGCAGAATAAAAATGTCTTTCTTGCTGACTTCAGATGATTTTTAACAGATTTTTACAGAGCTGGGGGGTTTGTCAGAAATGCTGTCTGTC
>NC_137041.1:7918250-7980750 GCF_032717465.1 Coenobita brevimanus | reverse complement strand
TCAGTTGAGGTCAAATTGAATATACTACTAACATCACTTTTCCTTATTGTATGTTCAGTCTCAGCGAACATTGTTTTTACGTATACTTCGCTAGATTAAAGTTTCATCTACAAGTCTTCTACTACCATACTTACAGTCATCACTATCATCAGTACTGCATCTTCATGTTTTTGCTAATCATCATCATCACTTAAACGCCCACGGCCTACCTACTCCCACTCATCATCATTGCTAGCTTCACTACGGATACAACCATCATCACCACAACCACTGACACTACCACAACCATTGTCATTACCAAATTACCCGTCATCATCATCATCAGTCTCATTACTCTTACCACCACTTCTCCACTGTCACCATCATCACCACCACCTTTATGGCTACAAGCAGTACCTTTTTCACCACCATTACCGCAACCGTTACCACCATCATTACTGCTTAAATTACCGACAATACCTTACTACCACAACAACCATCACTACCACAACCATCGTTACCAGATCCGTCTCCCTACCACAGCCTCATTCAACCACCACTGCAGTTTCCACCATAACCACCCACTACCACAGTCCTTGCCTCTACCAGCTCCCCCTCTCTGCCATTCCCCTCATCGATCACAAACCACACCCACCAACTACCACAATACCAGTTCTCTCATCCTCTCCTCTCTACCACCACAACCACAAATACAACCACCCATTACCATAATCCCTACCACAATCAGTTCCCCTCTCCACCACAGCCACAGCGCCTCTACCACAGTACCCCCTACTTAAACCACAATAACATTTCTTTTCAACCACAGTTTCTCTCTATCGCTACCACCTCACTCTACTACTATTACAGTTCCTACCACAACCACAATCCTAACTCTTGTCTCTCTACCACAGTTCCCAGCATAACAACCACACTCTTACTATTACCGCAGCCACCTTCTCTCACCACATTCTCCCCAACCACGGTCCTTCCCCACCACAATCCTTCCTCATCACATTTCCTACACCATCATCCTCCATCACTGTCTTCTCCACCACTGACTCTTCCACCAGTCTATATCACCATAATCCTTCCTCACCACATCCCCACCCATTAAAGTCCCCCTGCTACACCCTCCTCCAACCACAACCCCCACCACAAGCTTCTCCACCACAAAACCCTACCATGACTACAGTAACAGTTCTTCACCACCACAACCCCCCCTCCCCCTCCCTTCATTCCGCCCCAGGGGTTCAGCTCGCTCTCTTTGGTTCTCAGGTTCCAAGGAGCACTGGCTTCAGGTTCTAGCTCCCCCCTCCCCTCCTCTCGTACCCCCTCATCTCGCCCCTCCTCCCCCGGCACACGACTACCCCTCCCCTCCTTTGCATTAGTACCTTGCCCCCTTCTTCTCCCCCTCTGCTGTCTTCTTCCCCCCTTGTGCAGTCTCCTTCCCCCCTCTCTGTTGTCTTCCCCCCCCCCACCTCTGTCGATTCTTCCATCTCCTTTGCTGTCTTCTAGCCCTTTTCTTTCCTCTTTCCCCATTCAGTATCCTCTTGCCCTTCCATCCCACCTTACCGTCCATCTCTATCCCACATTTTCCTCTCCCCCATTCCACTTTCTCCCCACCCTTCAACACCCCTCTCCTCTCTCCTCTCTTTCTCTCCACGTTCATTCTCTCCTTTCCCCTCCACCCATTAACACTCCTTCTAATTATATGGGCAGTATTTGTCGGGCAGGTGTCTCCCCCCAGGTGAATAAAATCGTCAGGCGGTAACCAGAATAAATAAATAAAAAAGAATTAACCCAAGTGAGGGTTTATTCCACAAAGGATTTCCCTGGTCACTCTCCAACACTGACTCCTCCAACACTGACTCCTCCAACACCGACTCTTCAACACTGACTAGTCAAACACTGACTCCAACGCTGACTCCTCCAACACTGACTTCCCCAACACTTACCACTCCAACACTGACTTCTCCAACACTTGCCATTCCAGCGCTGACTCCTCCAACACTGACTCCTCCAACTCTGACGTCTCCGACACTGACTTTTCCAACACTGACTCCTCCAACCCTGACTACTTTACCTTTAACCACAATGATAGATACAGTATTGGTGCAGCTTTACCTTGGGCCTCCCTCTTGTGCCCTCCGCCTTGTTACGCATCAGTATATTTTATTGTTAGTGTATACAGGAGTCTTTCAAACGAAATAAAAGTCCACTGGATACAGGACGTTTAATAATAGCAATAATAATAATAATAATAGTAATAATGATGATGATAATAATAATAATAATAATAATAATAATAATAATAATAGCAAGTGATAAAAGTTAATAATAGTAATAATAATAATAATAATAATAATATAATTTTTTGTGTTCCATGCAAAGGTAGGTGAATAATTAAATAGGTGTTTCATATGACCCGCCGTATGACATAGAACTCACAAACTATACCCTTTTTATTCCATCTTGGCTAAATATTGCCATCTCTTCACCTTGCATACTTAGTTGTAACAAAAGATTTAACACTTGAATATGATGCCACTCACGAAGAAGTGCTGTGGAAAGGATGTAGAGTCATCGCATTGTATTTTTCTGCCACTGAACTACGTGAAGCTGGAAAAGGATGAAAATCTGGGCCAAGTCAAAGTGAAAGGAGTATAGTGACCGCCACAGAACATGGTAGAGAAATGAAAATAGTATTCCAGGTTAAATAGTTTTTATTATTATTTATTTGGTTGGTATTTATGGCTATCGGCCACATGATAGGCCATTAAGCCAAAAAATATATATACATTATCTACACTTACATGCACTAAGACAAAAAATATATATACATTATCTACACTTACATGCACTTCACATTGTACAGTATATATCCTACAATATCTATGTGCCAGTTCTCTAGAGCAGTAGAACTGCCAATTTAAGGAGACGACAAAACAGGAGCAGTAGGGCTCGAAGGCTATGGAGGCTGACAGAAGGTTATGCTGTCGAATCGCTGGAGTCTGAGTCTGAGTCAGAGTTAGGACCGGTAGAGAGATGGGACTTCACGACCCCGAGGGTGTAAGAGAGGATACGGTACTCCTCGGGGCCGGTTACAGCCTGGAGGGACCCCCGGCGCAGCCCGGTGAAAGAGAGCAATGCCCGCCGATAGTCCCCTCTGGCATACTCAAGCTCGCCAGCTTCCTCTGGTGCCGAGCCCTCATAATGACGCAGCTGGTCCTCTAAGATCTCGAGGCCCAGCTGGGGGAGGGAGGCAAAGTCATGCCAAGATAACTGTCGGCCCGAGCTTGTAGGCTGTAGACTCGCCGATGCCTGGCTCTCTGGTGGAGGACTGGTCACAGAAGGAGGCGCCACTGAAGTCACAGGGTCGTCGGGAGCAGCAACAGCAGGTGGCGAGGAGGGTGTGACATCCCCCACCTCCATGGGCACCTCAGGGAGTGGCTGAGAGGCAGACTGACGGGAGACGGCACGCCCCGACAGCTGGATCCTTGTCGGGGGAGTAGAGGGCTGCAGCTGCAGTACCCTCGGAACAAGGGAGGTGGGGGTTGCAGATGACCCAGAACGACGCTTAGAAGCTCTCCTCCCAGGCCTCCTCCTCACCACGGGTGTGGAGGAAGAAGAATCGGGAATGGAGATGGTGGGGAACCCGTTGGCCCGGAAGATGGCAGGCAGGCGCTGGGCTAAAACTGCCAAATCTCCTCCCGAGAAGGCCTTGGCAACCTCCACACACATGGTGATGATGGTCGAGTGAGAGGAGGCAGGAGTAGCAAGTAGAGGCTGACGCTGACGACGATCACGAGGAAGGGCGTGGGGAGAGCCCCGCACTGCCTGGCCTGCAGGGCCGGTGACAGAAGCAGCTACAGGGCCCTTGACATCCTCTCCGACAACAAACTCCACCTCCTCACCAGCAGCAACAGAGGGCACAGGGTGGACAGGGTTGGGGGCCACGATGGAGGACCGGTGGAGGAACACATCCTTCCCTGTGTCCCGGCAAGTTACGAAGCCGTAACCCCTTCGGACTTGGTACCACTTAACCCGCCCAACAACCTTGGCTGCCATGGCTCTCTTCCCGTAGATGTTCTTCCTCAGGTCAGGAGCTGGTTAGAAAGTCTTGTTTCTGCCCTTGCGGTCGGAGGTGAACTCAGGTTAAATAGATAAATATGTTTGTTATTTGGTGTTCCATACTGAAAACTTTAGGAAAATGAAAATCCAGTTGGTCACGTTCCACATATGGAAAAAAAAAAAAAAGTCGAGAAAGATAAAAACTCAATGGGTAGCATTCCACATTAAAAAATAAAAACACCGTAGGTAGCATTCCACATGAAAAAAAAAAAAAAAAAAAGGGCGCTCCACATGAAAAAAAAAAAAAAGCATGTAGCGTTCAAAAAAAAAAAAAAAAAACAATAGGTAGGGCTCCACATAAAATCAAAATCCCCCCAAATAAAAACTCAGTGGGTAGCGTTGCACCTGAAATAAAATCGAAGCCTCAGAAGAAATAAATTATAGAAACACACAGTAGGTAGGCCTGTAAAAATATCCAGCCAAGACACTCCATTAATTTATGTGAGCTGGGGAGACTTCCATTGCCAGTAGCTATTATATTTATTCTTTATTATTTATCGTGTTGTTTATCCTTCCTCTTTTGCTTCTACGGCCATTGTAACTTATTATAATTTATTCTGTTTTCATTATTTATTTGGCTGTTTATTTTTCAAGGGTGTTGAGGTTTGTTTATTGTGTTTGTGATAATTTAGACCTTTTTATTATTCCCAAGTGGTTATTCTTTCGCTTTTTTTTTTTTTAAATACTTAATAGCCTCGTTTGCCTTCCTACCTCTGCCTCTATTACTGTATCCTTTAAAGATTTCCTCTCTCTCTCTCTCTCTCTCTCTCTCTCTCTCTCTCTCTCTCAAAAACAAATTCTCCTCGTATTACTGCATGAATTACGTTGGCACATTTTATTTATTTATTTTTTTTCATCATATATATTAACATTTTTAGTTCTAGGTATCTCCCAGTGTCTGACGTTGAGCGAAATGAAATGCAGCGTAGGTTCATTCACAATCTAAAGGCGAATTGAACATGTATTAATTCTTTCGTGCATTTTCGTACACGCATTCATTCATTTCGGTCACACGTATTGCATTAGGTGGAGTTATGAAAGTATATTACAAATTTCACTAAATAATTCGTGTTTTGGTATATGGGGATTTTTTTTTTTAATTTTAGGTATATTTATGAAAGGTTATTAAAATTTACCTGCGTCATTGTTACTGTGCATTTTTTTTTTTCAACGTATTTGGTGTGGGTGTTTTATTTTTCGCATTTATTTTATTCTGCCATGCCATTTTCCATTCTGCGTGCATTATTATTATTATTATTATTATTATTATTATTATTTAGTAGTAGTAGTAGTAGTAGTTGTATTGTTATTATTATTATTATTATTATTATTATTATTATTATTATTATTATTATTATTTCCTTGGTAACTTTAGAAACTTATAATTCAGTAGAGCCATCCATGTAGTATCATTTGTGTGTGTGTGTGTGTGTGTGTGTGTGTGTGTGTGTGTGTGTGTGTGTGTGTGTGGTGTGGGTTCTTTATGTTTGATAACTGTTCTTTAATGGAACAGTCTGAATTACCAAGGTTTAGTCTGATGGGTTAGCTCTCTCTCTCTCTCTCTCTCTCTCTCTCTCTCTCTCTCTCTCTCTCTCTCTCTCTCTCTCTCTCTCTCTCTCTCTCCATATAGATAGATAGGTAGATAGATAGACAGACAGATCGACAGATACCCATACAAGTGAAAATAAAGACGGAGGAAAAGGACGAGGGATGGGTGTGAAAAAGCTGGGAAGAAGGGAAAGGAAGGAGGAGGAAGATTTATGGTGAGGGAGTCTGATGAGGGAGGAGTGAAGAACGAGAGAGAGAGAGAGAGAGAGAGAGAGAGAGAGAGAAGGAAATGCTGAAGGTGGGTTAGAGAGTAAGGTAAGGTAGAAGGGAAGGTGAGGGAAGCAGATGAAGGAGAAGGAATGAAGAGAGCAAGAGAGAATGGTGAGGGAGGAGGAGGAGGGAGTGGGAGGAAAGTAAAGGAATGGGAAGATAAGAAGGGGAGGGGGAAGGAAGACGGAGGGAAGAAAAAGGGAAAGCGAAGGAGGGGGAAAGAGAAGAAAGTTACAGTGTGGGAGAGGAAGAGAAGAAAGTGATTGTGTGAGAGGGTAAAGATGGAAGGTGAGAAAGGAAAGTGAATTGAGGAGATAGCCAATGGAATAAAAGAGGGACGGAGGAAAATAAATGAAGAAGCAAAGGAGGGTTAAGAAAAATGAAGGAAGACATGTAAAGGAATGTGACAGGGAGGAAGGAAGAAAGTAAATGAAGAAGCAAAGGAGGGATGACAGATGGAGACACGTGAAGGAGTGTGATGAGGAAGAAGGGAATGAAAGAAGATAGGCAAAGGGAGGAAAGAGGGAACGAGGAGAGTAAAGACAAGTGAAGGAGTGAAGAAGGAAGGAAGATGAAGGAAGAGGGCAAGGGAGTGTGGTGAAGGAGACTAGCCTTGCCTCATTAACATGCGTAACGATGGCTGGGATGGGACAGGAGGAGGCAAGGAGGAAGTGAGACGGATGGAGAGGAGGTAAAGGAAGGAGAAGAGGAGGAAGTAGAGGAGAGAGGAGAAAAGAGGAGCAGATGAGAGGGGAGGGAAGGAAAGTGGAGGAAAAGGAAGATAGAAAGAAGGGAGAGGGAAGAGAAGTAGAGAGAGAAATGGAAGACAGGACGATGGGTAGGAAGCAAAAGAAGACGGAGGAAGGAGAGAAGGGGAAGAAGGAATGGAAGAAATAAAAGGAACACATGTGGCAAGAAAAGATTAACAATTTACTATTAAAAGACAGAGCCGGAAAAAAAAAATCAGTATATGAACAGGAGCAAACACATGTATGAAAAATATATGACCATTCGTATTAGAAGAATGATAGGAAAAACTGACAAAAATTAACGCGTGATTTAAAGTTGAAAAAAAAAATCACGTGATATTTTTTTAATTAGTAAGGGAGGAATAGTAGAACACAAAGCCTATGTAAAAGTTGTTAAGAACATTCGTAAGAGAGGAACAGTAGAACATACAGTAGATAACAAAAAAACAAAACTCAGCTATACGACAGGCAGCCCCTTTGATACGTAAACCCAGATGAAAAATATGTATTCGCAGTCAGTATATCACCTCACCCTCAAAAAAAAAAAAAAAAAAAAGGCCAGCTGTGTCTGCTTGCACCCATGTATATAAAAATAGGGGTAAAAATAGGTGTGGCTTGTGTGTGTGTGTGTGTGTGTGTGTGTGTGTGTGTGTGTGTGTGTGTGTGTGTGTGTGTGTGTGTGTGTGTGTGAGAGAGAGAGAGAGAGAGGACATGAGAAAGTTGGCAAAGTTTGAGAGAAAGACGAGAAGTTGGCGGGTGAGGAAGGGGTGAACATTGATAAAGCGAGAGAAATGACGTGGAAAATGATAAATGGGACAGAGAGAGAGAGAGAGAGAGAACCATCGCCAACACATTCATTATAATCATATTTTAACAGCCATTTACCCCAGTTTAATTTATCCATCACCACATTTGCTCACTTTCTTTACCACATTTTCTCACTTTCCCTGCCACATTTTTCCACTTTCTCTACCACACTTTCTCACTCTAGTCGATCACAGGTACCCCACAAGACGTCAATATTCGCATCCAATATTTATATAGTACCATTTCAGTTCATCTGTCATTACGGTCGACTCAAACTCACTTTCTTACATTTTCTCTCATTTTCTTACAATTTCCCACATTTTCTCTCAGATTTTCTCACTCTCCCACATTCTCTCTTATATTTTCTCACCTTTCCTCTTTCCTCCATATTTCCTCTCTCATAATTTCTCTCTGCACCACATTTTCTCTAACATTTTCTCACTGTGGTACAATATCTACCACAGTCATCACTAGAACCATTTTCCCCTCCACTCTTCACCACTCTCCATGTCACTAGTCATCACACGCCCTTCTTTCGTCATAACAGTTTCTCACCCTCTCTCCACAATCACCACCAACACAAGCGCATATACATGGGCCTATTAGTCACTACCTACTGCATAGTCTCTCACCTTTTGCTCCACCCTCTCCACTTCTCGTAACTTCCACTGGTGATCCTCTCCTCCACTACTCCTACGCCCTCTCTCCATCCCACCCCTCACCACCACCACCACTACACACCACGCCACCAACACCTCCTCACATCACCACCCACCATCCCAATGCTCATCACCATCACTCACCCACTTCCATCTTTCCATACTACCTCCACTAAAACTCATCTTCCCCCCACCACTCCTCTTCCTCCATCACTCCTCTTCCTCCATCACTCCTCTTCCCTCACCACTCCCACCTTCACCACTTTCCCCACCTCTCACCCCACCAGTCTTTCCCTGCACCACTTTTCCCCCCACCACTCTCCCATCACTCCTCTTGCCTCCACTACATCCCCCTATTCTTCCCCACCACTCTTCCCCCCCACCATCTCCACCCTCTCACTCACCCCTCTCCCCCACTCCACCACCCCTCCCTCACCATTCCCACTCTCTCACTCACCCCTCTCCCCCCACTTCCTCACCCCTCCCCCATTCTTCCCCCTCTCCCCCACTCCACCACCCCTCCCCCTACCACTCCCACCACCACGTCCCTCCCGTCGTAACTCAGCCTCGCCACGCACGGTATTGATGTATGTTCCTCGCTCTTTGATTTAAGCTCCACTGCCTTTAATATTTCACGCCTCGCAAATAAGCATAAATTCTGGTGGGGAAGTATTCTAAGCGGCGTCGTGCATTTAACCCCTTCAGTACGATGACGTCATTTCTAACATTTTCAGTACGATGACGTCACATTTCTAACCTCTACTGTGACGTCATATTTCTAACCTCTGCTGTGACGTCATATTTCTAATCTCTGCTGTGACGTCATATTTCTAACCTTTAAATACGATGACGTCATATTTCCAACCTCAGTACTATGACGTCATATTTCAAACCTTTAAATACGATGACGTCATATTTCCAGCCTTTGTATTATGACGTCATATTTCAAACTTTTTTAATACGATGACGTCATATTCCTTACCTTTTCAATACGATGACGTCATACCGAACCTCAGTACTATGACGTCACATTTCTCACCTTTTCAATACAATGACGTCATATCTAACCTCTGTACTGTGACGTCATATTTTAACCCTTTCAGTACGATGACATTTTTCTTGCTTCCTCTTGACAATTTTATACAACCTATTTATGCTCAACTTCCTTCACTAGTTCAGTATCCTCAGCTTAGCATCAGTTTTGGCTGGGAATTATTGTAACCATTTTTGTGTTTGACCCTTTCAGTACATCATTTTTTTAAATTCCTGCTGGCATTGGATGATTTTGATTAGCCTATGATTTTGACTCCTTTGCCTGCAGTATTTTATTTTCTTTGCTTATTTATTTGTTTATTTATTTTTAAAATGGATGTAAGTATAGTGGTAGTGTTCTTGCCATCGTTCGTTTCCTTCTTTTCACTGAGGTTGGTTCGCTTTCAGATTTCATTGAGACAAACTTCAGAATATATTGTTCACTGTTGAGTCCCATCCTCTCTCTCTCTCTCTCTCTCTCTCTCTCTCTCCAACGAATTATATTTACGCCACCACCACTCGATTTTGATCAAGACAGAAATTGTGGCGGTCAAAGGGTTAACCTGTATCAGTCAGATGCTGTCCTTTTCACTTTAACCCATTCTTCTCGAGGACTTAAGTTTGTATTGTAAATTTCAGGCTAATTTAGTTTTTTTTTTTTTTTTAATTGTAGCTCTTCGTACGTTATCGAGTGTTTGGTTCAGGTTTCTTACTGATATCTGAAACACACACACACACACACACACACACACACACACACACACACACACACACACACACACACACACACACACACACACACACACACACACACACACACACACACACACACACACACACACACTACTACTACTACTATACTATTACTACTATACTACTACTGCTACTACTACTACTACTACTACTACTACTACTACTACTACTACTACTGCTACTACTACTACTACTACTACTACTACTACTACTACTACTACTACTACTACTCTGGATCTTTAGTACCTCCTACAACTCCTCCCATTAGCTTCTGAACTTTCTACATTATTTCTTAGTACTTCTTACAAAACTACCATGTTGCCGTCCCACTCTGTCCCTCTCACGATACCCCTTGGAACACCTCTCACACTACCCACAAAGGTCCTCTTCCCACAAAAGCCCTCCCCCACAAAGGCTCTCCCCCCACAAAGGCCCTCTCCCCACAGACGCCCTCCTCCTCAAAGGCCCTTCCCCCACAAAGGCCCTCCCCCCCACAAAGGCCCTCCCCCCACAAAGGCCCTCCCCCCACAAACGCCGTCTCCCCACAAAGGCCCTCCCCCCGCAAAGGCCCTCTCCCCACAAAGGCCCTCCCCCCACAAAGGCCCTCCCCCCACAGAATCTCCCAACACCTCATCACCTCCTGGCACTTACCATATTACCCACAGTTCAGTAAACGAGTCTCATGTTGCACCTTCATCCAGATGTAAGGATATCAACCCTGGTAGCCCCACCTTTCATTAAATTTTCTGTGTATGTTTTTCTGTATCTGTTTTATTCTTTCCTGCCTTCTTTTTAGCAGCAAGATTATAACATTGTTCCTACTTAAGTGAGTCGATTCCTCACTTTTTGTTTTTAATAGTTGCACTTGCGACTCCTCACTTCTCTCATTTTCAGATTTTGTACAACTGTCTGTGAAGGACGAATGTATTACAAACTTTTCTTCCTGATGTAGCTCTTAAAAAAGAAAAATCAACACAGTTACTTGACATGAACTTCCCCTCTCTTCCCTTTCATCTTATTCACTTCCCTTGCCCAGGCACTTCCTTTGAACCCTCACTCAATTGCTTTCACCTTCCTCACTTCCCTCCCTCCAAGCCCCATTCATCCCCCCCCCCCACGCCCCCAGACAGTTCTCCGCCTTGCCCCCGACCTGACCCTCCTGTAGTTGGTTGGTCAGGCAACAAAGCAACACGCCTGCCCTGTTAATTCCCGTGGTCTGCATACACCACCATCATTCCCCACAGTCACCACCATCCTCCCGCACACTCCCCATCATCCCCCACACTCACCACCACCCTCCTCCACACGCACCACCCGCCCCCATATTCACCACCCTCCCTCATATTCACCACCCTCCCCCAAACTCACCACCACCCTCCCCTCCACACACACCACCACCACCAGCCCTCACATTCACTAAGTCCCCGTCACACACCTCCACTTACCTCACGCACAGCACCACCATACCCCACACTCACCACCACAGTCTCCCTCACTCACCACCACTACCACCATACCCCACACTCACCACCACCACCACCATACCCCACACTCACCACCCCAGTCTCCCTCACTCACCACCACCACCAAACCACACACTCACCACTACAGTCTCCCTCTTACACCAGCACCGCCGTCCTCACCCAGCACCCAATTTGCCAGGCACACAAAGCTGGGTACGCAGGTAAGGAGGGGTTGGTCGGATCGTGCGAGGCAGCTACTGCGTTACCCCATTCCTGTACCTGACCTCCCTCCTGTAATAAACTATCTCAATCCTTTGTACTACATGACGTCACAGCCTACTGTAATTTTATCTAGCATAGGAGGACCTTAGCCCGATAGATTTTTTAAGAACAGAAGATGAATAGAGGAAGGAAAAACACTAAATTAAAAAAAAAAAATCCTTATACCAGACTACAGGTGCCCTCAGTTTATTAAAGAAAAATCCGAAACAGTTGGATTAATACTGCTGTAGGTTGAAATTTTGGGGGAAACATACCTGGGGAAGCGAGTACCAAAGAAAAAAAAAATACCAGTGTGTTCATATCTGCAGAAGCAATACACTGAGATATCTCCTTAAGTCATTTCATTCCCCTACTTCATTTCCATTTCCTTCTACAGCGCTTCCACTCGTACATTGCTTCACACACACACACACACACACACACACACACACACACACACACACACACACACACACACACACACACACACACACACACACACACACACACACACACACACACACACACACACACACACACACACACACACACACACACACACACACACACACACACACACACACACACACACACACACACACACACATTTCCATTTCCTTCTACAGCGCTTCCACTCGTACATTGCTTCACACACACACACACACACACACACACACACACACACACACACACACACACACACACAGCATCTCCAAACTCGTACTCCCTATATACCTCAAACTTCACCTCTTTCAAGCCTATTCCACAACATACATACTCCAACTCTTACATATTCCACACACCACACCACACCACACCACACCACACCACACCACACCACACCACACCACTCCACTCCACTCCACACCACACCACACCACACCACACCACACCACTCCACTCCACACCACACCACACCACACCACACCACACCACACCACACCACACCACACCACACCACACCACACCACACCACTCCACACCACACCACACCACACCACTCAATTCCACTCCACTCCACTCCACTCCACTCCTCTCCACTCCTCTCCACTCCACTCCACTCCACTCCATCCCTTTCCATACCACTTAGGCCACTCACTTGCATACCATACCTCCCAAATTTCTCATCTCGGCCATACCTCCAATCTCACAAGCTCTGTCCACACACATAACGTCTCCTTCCAATTTAACTCATACCACTCCACACCACAGCCTCCGCAACCTGTCTCCCATACTACACCATCTACACCACAACCTCCCACAAACCACTCCACAACTAACTGCACACCACATCAGCGCCACCTCCACCTCTCTCCCGCCACACCCCCACCTTCCACCACCACTCCACACCCTCCATCCACTGTATTCCATCCATCACAGGTGCATTTTCTTCCCTACCTGTTTTGGCGTTCTGTTTTAATGCACACTTGTTGCATTTTCTTGTTTGCCATGTTTTGTCTGACACATGCACATTATTTAAACTTACTGCACACACTCTCTCTCTCTCTCTCTCTCTCTCTCTCTCTCTGCCTGTCGGTCGGTCTGTCTGCCTTTCTATCTGTACATCTGACTATCTGTCTATATGTCTCGAATTCTTACGTTCTCATTATCTCTTTTTTTCCATATATATTTTCCATTGACACTCGAGATATATCACTGATTCTCTCTCTCTCTCTCTCTCTCTCTCTCTCTCTCTCTCTCTCTCTCTCACACACACACACACACACACACACACACAGCTCTGGATAACCCTGGACTTGAAGGGAAACACCACAAAAGAGGACGGGAAAATAACCAATCACAAAGCTCCTAACACAAGGTACACATAAGTTAATTAAGTAAGTCAATAGGTGTTCTACGAGGAAGGGGTTTTGAGAGAGAGAGAGAGAGAGAGAGAGAGAGAGAGAGAGAGAGCTGTATTAAGTGGAGCAACAAGCAGGAGAAACATTAGATGGAACGTATGAAGAAAGATATGAAGAGAACATAGAAGGAGAACAACGATTAGGAGATTAAGACAACATGAAGAGAAATATGAGGATGGAGATAGAACAGGAGATAGAGGAGAAGAGAGAGAGAGAGAGAGAGAGAGAGACGAAGGAAAAGAAAGAGTAAACAGATGAAAAGGAAGAGACCAGCATGGAGAGAGAAACCTCTCTCCCTCATGCTTTCCCACCTCTCTCTCTCTCTCTCTCTCTCTCTCTCTCTCTCTCTCTCTCTCTCTCTCTCATAGTCACCCACGGCATTTGCACTAATAAACAGAAAACGAGAAATGCAGTAAAAAACAAGGCAACAAAGAGAGTAGGAAAAGAGTAAAAACGCAAGAAAAAAGAGAAAGGTAAAGAGCAAAAAGAGTAAGGATTAAATTGCTTTCATTAATTAGGAGACCTTGGTGGCGCAGAGATTAGAGGGGATGATGCATAGATGTTGCAGTGAACCATCTAGCAACGTCGGGGGCACAAAGGAGAGAGAGAGAGAGAGAGAGAGAGAGAGTGCAAACGGCAAGGGTAACATTGCAATGGGACGGTGCAAGTAATTGGATCAAATGAATATTCTGTATACTGCCTGTGCAAATAGATAAACATAAGTGGCTCAAGAGAATGGTGCAAGAGGAGGGTGCAAAGAACGGTACAAGGGAACGGTACAATTGAACAGTGCTACAGTTGGTGCAAGAGGAGGGTACAAGGGAATGGTACAATTGAACAGAGCCATAAGTGATTCAAGAGAAAGGTGCAAAGGGATTGTGCATCGGAACGGTACAGTTGAACAGTGGGAGGGAACGGTGCAGGATGGTACAGTACAATAAAAATAATTAGTTTCATTTTCTCCTCTTAGATACGTAGGACACCGTGGCTAGGCTAATTGACTCCATTACATTAAGAGATGGATAATGCGTCTACTTCCCTTCGTGGTAACCTATTAAATGAAAATAAATAAAAACTTCAATAGCCTTTTTAGGATCGAACCTACACATGACCGTAATTCCGACTGGCGCATTCTAACCCTTATACCACCAAGTTCAGTCTGTAAGTATCGTTGCTCGCTCTGCTGAACAATCTGGAAAAGGACGAAGAATTTCGAAGAGCTGTATCATATATTTCAGAAACCATGCATTATTTTCTAGTGATTATTTAAGGTTTTACATTCTCTCTCTCTCTCTCTCTCTCTCTCTCTCTCTCTGTTTTTCTTTCGCAACCAGTGTGTCAGAATGTGGAAGCTGTTGCTCAGAGTGTTGTGTCTATGGAATGGCAGCTGAGGCGTATTAGTGAACTGCTGATGTGTGTTGCAACTGAGAGAGAGAGAGAGAGAGAGAGAGAGAGAGAGAGAGAGAGAGAGAGGTGGGTGAACAAAAATGATATATTGATGGAGGGAAGAAGGTTCATGAAGTGAGAGAAATGAGAAAAATTACAAATAAACGAGAGAGAGAGAGAGAGAGAGAGAGAGAGAGAGAGAGAGAACAAAAACGAAATGCTGAAGGAGGTAAGAAGGTTGATGATATAAGGAAAGTGAGAAAAATTACAATTAAAAGAGAAAGAGAGAGAGAGAGAGAGAGAGACCCCAAATCCCTCATACAAGCACCAGATCTATTTTTCCCTTCCCGTTTAAACACCCAGATTGCGAAAGGAAAACAGTCAGAAAAGCACGGAATGGAAAACTTACTTGCCAAAAGATAAATAAATAAATAAATCCGGTATATATATGTATATATAAAATCCAGCTCCGCATTTAGACAAGGGTATATATTTTTTCCTTTTTGACATCCGAAATAACGAAGAAGAACATGAAAATTTTGAGGGTAAAAAAAAAAATCTGCGGCTTTGGCAGCTTTACTACGAGGGTGGTAGTTGTGGGAGTATAAAATTGTCTGACAGTTCCATAGCAGAATTCTAAATTGTTCCACCAGTTCGATAGGTTAGGTGATGAACTATACTACTACTACTACTACTACTATTACTATACTACTACTACTATACTACTACTACTACTACTACTACTACTACTACTACTGCTGCAGCTACTACTACTACTACTACTACTACTACTGCTGCTACTACTACTATTACTAAGAAGAAGAAGAAGAGCAAGAACGAAAGCCATCATCATCATCAATATCATCATCATCATCATCATCATCATCATCTTATTTCGCGCTAGGAAACTGTGGGTTAGAAAAGAAAAAACAAAAAAAAATGAGAGAAAACAAAATCACAGTATTGCCCCCTTTCAAACTGACCTTGCCATTCTCCATAACGACCTGGAATAATGAGAGAGAGAGAGAGAGAGAGAGAGAGACGGGGAGGGAGATAGTTTGTAGTGTTGTGTGTGTGTGAGAGAGAGAGAGAGAGTCAGAGTCAGCTTACAACTCCTGCCCTAGAATAGATAATACTCTGCCTAAGCCCGGATCACACTGCCTCGCTTGGAGTGTTGCCTCCCACCCGCTTTATGTGGGGTGGAGAGGGATGCCAAGGGTTAACTGACAACTACTGAGGATTGGAGAGGGATGGAGAGGGTTTGCAAAGGCGTTAAGGACTGGAGAGGGTTATTGAGTGCGTTGGAATGAGTTGGAGAGGTTTTGTGAATGCTGGAGAGGGATATTGAGTGGACTGTAGAGGTGCTGGACTGGTTTGTAAGAGCTGAGAAGACTGGAGAGGGTTATTGAGCAGCTGGAATGAGTTGGAGAGGTTTTGTGAGGCAGGAGAGGGATATTGAGTGGGTTGGAGAGTGCTGAAGAGGGTTTGTGAAGACTGCTGTGGGTTGAAGAGGGTTACTGAGTGGGTTGAATTGAGTTACAGAGGTTTTTCGAAGGTTGCGAGGGGGTGGAGATGATGTTTGAAGGCTGCTTGGGACTGGAGAGGGTTAGTGAGTGGGATGGAGTAGGTTAGTAAGGGCTGCTTGGAGGATGAGGGAGCTGGGGAAAGGTTGTGATGTCTGGTGGGGGTTGGAGAGGGTTTGTGTCGGGTATTAGAGGGCTGAGAGGGCTAATGAGGGGTAGAGAAAGGATTGAAACCTGTTATTCCCTTCCACCTAGAAATTACAGGCCAGGTATATTTTTCCACCTGGGCGCTGATTTCAAGGTATGAGTGGCCCTTCTGTCGCGTTAGTGAACACAATATTCTTCTTTTAATGCATCCCTTGTCTCATAGTTAAGTATTTTTTCTCCTTCCTTCGTAAGATCCAAGTTTTAACACTGACTTAAGGATTATAGTGAGGGTCAAGTCTCATTCTCTGTTCAAGTAAAGTTAGAGGATAGCAGAGATGAACAAGGCATCTAGAAAAAGAAGTGATGGAGGTTAGAAATAGTACAGCTGGGAACTGATAACTGGGGACGAGGCACAGAAAATGAGAAAGGGATTTGGAATAGAAGGGAAGTGGGGAGAAGAATGAGAATGCTGGGGTAGTGGAAAATTGGAGCAGGTACTATGCTGAGGGATACTGGAAACTGGAAATGAGCCTGGAAGAGTATGTGCCGGGGACGAGAAGAGAGGAAGCTGGAAGGGAGACGAGAATAGGGCTGGAAAGAGAGGCTGGGGAAAGAGGATGGCGTGAAAGGCTTGATTCCGGAAGAGAGAGAGAGAGAGGAAAAAAAAAATCGGCCATGGAAAAAAACACACACACACACACACACACACACACACACACACACACACACACACACACACACACACACACACACACACACACACACACACACACACACACACACACACACACACACACACACACACACACACACACACACACACACACACACACACACACACACACACACACACACACACACACACACACACACACACACACACACACACACACACACACACACACACACACACACACACACACACACACAACTAATTCGAGTAAGTGGGTTGCTGATGAACACAATCGGGAATATAGCCAGAGGAGAATTTTTTTTTTTTTTCCTCTCTACATCTTGACTCGACTTAATTTTCGTTTTTATAATCATTCTCTCTCTCTCTCTCTCTCTCTCTCTCTCTCTCCCCTGGTCGTGATGGGTGGTAATAACTCGGTAGGGCATATACAGTTAGTGCTGTGGCAACGATGCTTCTGATTGGCTATTAGAGTGAGTGGCAGTCGAGTGGGTTGGAGAGGGGACCCTATGGCACCGCCGGGGATTATGGCAACTCTCCCTCACCGCTATGGCAACTTTTAGGATTATGGCAACTCCCCTCACAACAGTGGCACAAAAACAGCTCTCATGGGAATAGAATGGACAGGAGAGGCAACTGTATGGCACCGCTGAGGAATATGGCAACTCCCCTCATCACTATGGCAACTTTTACGATTATGGCAACTCCGTTCACCACTGTGGCAGCTTTGAGGACGATGGTAACTCCTCTTTTGGTGATGGCAGCCTTGACGATTGTGGGAATTTTCACTGCGATGGCAACTCCCCTTACCACCAGGACAAATTTGACGACCATGGCGACTTGCTTGGCGACTATGGCAATTTTTTCGACTTTGGCAGCTGTCCTTTTACCGTAGCAGCTCAAATCCGAAAAATATGGCATCTTTGACGACTATATAGCCTATGGCTATTTTGACGACTGTGGCAGCTTCCCTCATGACTGTGGCAGCTCTCCTCCAACTACTATGGCAACTGGAATAACTATGGCAGCCAGGAACTTCCCTCTAACGACTATGGCAGCTCTGACAATGGCAACTCAACCCTCTTTCCTTTATGGCAATCGTGTCAGTTTTCGTAACTTCTCCTGTACTCATATTTCCTTTTATGCAACACTAATTCTTATTGTAAATTTTTTTCTTGCTGCTGTGGCATCTCTCTCTCTCTCTCTCTCTCTCTCTCTCTCTCTCTCTCACACACACACACACACACACACACACACACACACACACACACACACACACACACACACACACACAAGCGATCTGAAGTTAGTAGGAAATGAGTTATTCCGGGGAAGGAGGAGACAAGCCTAACTCCCTAATTACATTAAGGTTGAAGCCGGGTATTGAAGCGTGATTAAAGTGAGCCGTAGAGAGAGAGAGAGAGAGAGAGAGAGAGTTGCAGACAGATAGACAAACATATTTATATACAGATGGATGAATAGATAGACACAGTTGTATACATTAACAGATTTATAGATAGATTGAGAGAGAGACAGACAGACTGACAGAGAGACAGAGACGGAGAGAGAGAGACCATCCCTGTCATCTTCGCCAAGTTCCCATCAGACCTTCAAGATATTTATTTAGGTATAACCAGATGTAGGTAGATAAATGGATAGATAGATAAGTAGATAGAGATAAGTATATATGGATAGTTAAGTAGGTTGGCAAGTAGAGGTAGATAGATAGATCGAGATAAGAGATATGGAAAGAAAGATATAGATACTGAAAGGTAAATGGGCAGATTGATGGATAGACAGGAAGATAGATAGATTGATAGATAGATAGATAGATAGATAGATTCCTCGCCTGTATTAAACACCACCATTTTTTTATGATGGGATCTTCCTGTATAAATATAATTCATTTTTTCTCCTATGATGGTCTCCGCCTCACGTCCTTCTCCCTTCAATATTTACCGTAGGTTTGTTGACGTAGCGGTGTGTGGCGGTCCAGGTGGAGAGAGAGGGAGGGAGGGAGAGAGAGAGAGAGAGAGAGAGAGAGAGAGAGAGAAGGAGAGAGGGAGGGAGGGAGGGAGGGAGGGAAGATGGAACGGAAGTAAGAAAGTAGGAATTGAATGGGGATGGTTTTGTGTGTGTGTGTGTGTGTGTGTGTGTGTGTGTGTGTGTGTGTGTGTGAGAGAGAGAGAGAGAGAGAGAGAGAGAGAGGATGGCGAAGAGCGTAGAAAAGGTGATGGAAAATAAAGTGAAGGCAGGAATAAAGTAGGCGCAAAGAAATAATAGAAAAAACATGAGAGAGATTGAAAAGAACTATAATTAAAGATAGAGGTAAGGAAAGAGAAATAGGAGGTGCAAGGAGACGTTGATCAGAGAGAGAGAGAGGGAGAGAGATATATACCACTTCGACACTCCAGTCCACTTTTCGTCCTACTCCACCTTGTCTTTGATCCACCTCCACTCTCAAGATCTTGCCCGCCGTCCGCCTTCTTTGCGCCCATTCCTTCCTTCCTCCCTTTCCTTCTTGCTCCATCATTCTGTATTTCTTCTCTTTTCCTCTCTCCTTCCAGCCTTTCCTTCTTTCATTTTTCTTTTCCTTTACCCTGCCATCCAACTTTCTCTCCTTATGTCCTGCTTCCTGTCATGGTTTCGTATTTTTTCCCTTCTTTCCCTCTCACTAATTACATCGTTCTACCATTGTCTGTCTACCTCGGTTTTGACTCTCCTCCTTCCAGTACTGCCTTCTTTCCTGGGTTATTTCCTTCCCTTTTCTTTTCTCTTTTTCTCTTTCATGTTTCCTTTCTTTCATTCCTTTCTTTCATGTTTCTTTTCGTTCGATTTTTTTTTTCATTCTCTTTTTAACTTATGTATAATCAACAACATAGCCTCTTCTGTCACCGAATTTTCCAGTCTTCTTCATTCGTCAGTTGATACACACATTTCCTTTTCCCTTTTTCCCTTTCTTGTTTCCTTCCTTTGTCTTTCAGTCGTGTTTTCCTGTCTTTCTTCGTGCCATTCTTGATTTTTATTTTATTCTCAGCTTCACACATACTTATAAATAACGACACAGCCTCAATTACCACTGGAATTCTCAGTCTTCATCATCTATCACTTAATATATACAATGCATTTCCATCCAAGAAGCTTACCATTGTTCCCGAGATATGATTTCCTTGTTCACGTTTACCTGGCTTCCCTAATTAGCTGATTCATGGCAGTCCTTACCTGAGTTCCGCGGAGACTTCACTCATAACCCAAGTGATCCAGTTGTCGTTACCTTATGAACCACCTGCTTGGGTTTCTGTACCTGTTGATTAGCAAGGTGAGGTGCCACTCCGACGGGCGATTTCTTGTGTGTTGCGGGAACGGCTCAGTTAGCGATATCCTTGTCTTAGCCTGAATCGATTATTTATTTCGTACTTCCGCTTCCACACCCACGCCCGCACCAGCAGACTGACTCACAACAAATATCATGCCACAAGGTAATTTTCCAGTGTCTTACCGGCATCATTTCATTTAATACTGTCATTGCCACACCCACGCCCACACCAGCAGACAGCGCCATCCCCACAACACGTGCCGCAAGGTGAGTCGCTTGTGGAACGCTGTTTACGATCCTTCCTATACACCCCTTGAATCCGAGTGACGACCTCTTTAATTTATTGATCTTGCTACCAGACTATTTTCTTCGACCGAGGAAAGTCCTCTCATAGTGGTAGTAGTAGTAGTAGTAGTAGTAACAGCAACAATAGTAGTAGTAATAGTGGTAGTAGTAATAGTTGCAACCCCAGGCTTATCTGAACGTGAACCCAGTGGACTGCAGGCTGAAGTCTCTCTTGCTTTACAGTCCACCATTCTCCTGTAGGGGGATAGGGAGGGAAATAAGAGATGTTTGTACAGCCGGGCAGTGGAGCCACCCAGTTATATCAGTGCCACCATGTGAAGGCGTCCCTATCCAACAACTCTCTTGTATATAAGGGATTTAGTAATGCTGTATCTAAGACCTCCGGGAACGGAGATGGATAGGAAGTGTGAGAGTTGGAATGTGATTGGATGTAGCAGAGAGAGAGGGGGGGGGGGAGAGAGAGAATCTGCGGTGTATCAAAAATAATTTAAGCGAAAAGTATGCAGATGACCCACTCTGTCGGTCGATTCTTTTGTCAACAATGGGACAGGGAAGGAGGTGGGTTGGGATAGGGCGGGATGAGGGCCCCTTAAAGAGATGGGCTCAGTGAACAGCTCTAGTTGGACTCCTGAAGTCCTTTTTTTTTTTTTTTTTTTTTTTCTCTTTATCTTCATGTGGTGGGCGGTAGAGTTACTCAGCAGTGCAAACGACCCTCAGCTCCCTCCCTGTCCACTGAAACCCTTCCTATCCACTGAAAGGAAGAGGATGGAGTGCATTTAGAGGGTAACTTCAGCCTGCATTCAAAGGGTAACTGCAGCCTTCAGTTCACCGGGTTCAGGTTCAGATGACTTTGGGGTTGCAGCTCTTCCTCCTCCTCTTTTTCATCTCCCTCGTGGATGATCTGGAAATGGATGGTGTTAGTTTTTTATTTCATTATTATTTTTTTTTTTACCTCTCCACTTTTATTGATTAATTCTTTGATTTGTATATACCTTTTATCATGTAAGCTTTCCACCTTTTACTTTTCTTCGGGGATAAATGGGTCTTGTTATTATGTTTATCTTCGAAGCCTTCCTCCTCGTCGTAGTCTTCCTCTTGGTAATCTGGAAATGGGTGTTGGTAAAGATATCACCGCCAGCCAACCCTGTCCAGCGTCATCGGTTTCATTCCATCCTGTTGTGTCCTGCTTTGGTCTCTGCCCAGCTTATTTCACCCCCGTTTCTTCCACCTGTTGTTTCATTCAGGCTCGTTCTGTCTCTGTTTTATGTCCATTCCGTTCTATACATTTTTTCTTTTTTTCCAGTCCTCCCTGTCCAAAGCTTCTTCTGTCTTCATTCTCTTGTAGCCCGCTCTGTCGCTGTTCTCTGTCTCAGGTCTCCATGCTCTTGACGCCCTCTCTGTCACACTTGTCTCCCATCCCGCGCTGTCTCGTACACCATGTCGTCCCCAACCCACTCTGTTTAAGACCTTTTTGCCCACTGGTTATATTCCGTCAATTCGAGAACGTCTTATTTAGGGTATTTTAGCAACTCCAGTGATTTTGTTTAGGAGAGACCCTTGTGAAGTAATAAACCTTAAGCACGATATGTATTTTATAATGGCTACCTATGGATGATATTATTCAGTATAGTTACGACTCTGAAGTTTGTCTTGTTACCGGTGGACATTTATTCAGGTAAACAAAAACCTTTAGTTAGGCGGTTGAATCATAGCACAACCAAGCCTAACCAAAGCAAACTTCCCATCCCCTCCCCTCCCCTCCCCTCCCCTCCCCTCCCCTCCCCTCCCTCCCTCTCTCCCTCCCCTCCCCTCCACTCCCCTCCCCTCCCCTCCCCTCCCCTCCCCTCCCCTCCCTCCCTCCCTCCCCTCCCCTCCCCTACCCTACCCTACCCTACCCTACCCTACCCTACCCTACCCTACCCTCAAACCACTCATTCAGCTCAAACCCACTCTCAGTTATCTGCCCCCATACAAGCCTACCCAATCCCGCTCCACTCCGGCCCTTATCAGTAACATGGTTCGCCCTAGCCCCAGCCCACGCCGTTGTAGCCCTGGTTAATCTATTTTTACTGTGGTTCATCCCAGGCTCGCCTTTCTAGCCCCCTTTAGACGCCCTTCAGATATTTTTCATTCTGTCTGTGCATCTTCCATTTTATCCCTGCTCGGTTCAGCCTAAAACTTTTCATCCAAGCCTTTTTCAGATTGGGCTTCCCCAGTCTAGCTCCATTCTCTCCTTCTATCCCATCTCTCTCCATCCTTTCTCCTGCTTTCTCATCTCTCTCTCTATTCTTTCTCCCTTGACCTGATCACTCCATCATTTCTTCCTCCTTGTCTTCTTTTTCAGTTCTTTCTCCCTCTTTCCACTTCCATCCATTAAGTCTACTTGGTGACATCTCTCTCCATCCCACCCTCTTTTGGACCCCTTCCAGTCCTCCATCTTCTCCCCTTCCCCCATCTCACATCCTTATCCAGGTCCTTTCTGGAGTCCCATCCCGTGCCTTCCTGACTCCTACTCTCAGCATATCCATCACTCCAACCCACACCTCTCTCTAACTTTATCCAGGCCTCCATCACCCTGTTCCATCCTACTCCCTGTTCCATCCTACACCCTGTTCCACCCTTCACACCTCTCTGTCCTACACCCTATTCCATCCTACACACCTCTATCCTACACCCCCTCTCCATCCTACACCCTTCTCCATCCTACATACCTCTCTATCCCACACACCTTTCTATCCTACAACCACTCTCCATCGTATCCCCCTCTCCATCCCACCTCCTTCCAACCTCCTCCCACATCCTAACCCCTCTCCTTCCCACGCGTCTCAATCCCCTTCCCAACCGCCATGTTACCTCGTCTCCTCCAACACCCTCCTTCCTCTTACTCCCTTCCCAACCTGTCTTCTCTCCATCCTACTCCCTTCCCATCCAATCCCCCCCCCCTCCATCCTACTACCTTCACATAATGCTCTCCATCCAATCACCTCTCCATCCTATCCCCCTGCATCCTGTCCCCCTTCATTTTATCCTCCTCCATCCTGTCCTTCTGCATCTTATCCCCCTCCATCCTATCCCCCTCCATTGTGTCCCTCTCCATCCCATCCCCCCTCCATCCCATCCCCCCTCCATCCCATCCCCCTCCATCTTGTCCCCCTCCATCCTACTCCCTCCTCTTCCTTTCCTAACCCCTCCAGCCAACTACCCTCTCCAGCTCCTCCCTCTAGTCCCCCCTTCCTGGCTCCTCCTCCCATCTTTTGTAAGGCTCCCACCAGGCAGCCGCAGCGGATTATTAGTCTCTTGTCCACCCCCATTGACTCCAGGGTCTTACATTTCTGGAACTGCTGCCGTCTTGGACTAGAGAGTGGGCGGACCAACCTTTTTTGCATTACAACAGGTCATATATATATATATATATATATATATATATATATATATATATATATATATATATATATATATATATATATATATATATATATATATACAGTATATATATATATATATATATATATACAGTATATATATATATATATATATATATATATACAGTATATATATATATATATATATATATATATATATATATATATATATATATATATATATATACAGTATATATATATATATATATATATATATACAGTATATATATATATATATATATATATATATATATATACAGTATATATATATATATATATATATATATATATATATATATATATATATATATATATTATAGATGTATATAGATAAAGATAGATAGATATAATTTATAATTTATTTGTATATTTTTTATAATTTACTGATGATCTCGCGCCCTCTTACTTAACACCTACACGTAGAAGCTTATGAACATACTGGCATTTTACTATGATGACTTCTGTTCATACCGCTCAAGACAATTTTATTCTGGTTAGGAGAAAGTTTTCTAAGTAATGGATTTACGTGTAGTCTTCATTAATCCTTCACTGTTGCGGGGCTCTTATAAGGTGAGTAAAATCGTCAAGTAACAGCAAAGAGAAAACAAGACAGACTTCCTTGAGCTGACGGGGTTAAAGACATCACGAAGGGGAAGACAGACCCAGAAACTGGACATCATTACTGAAGTTCATTATGACGTAAAATAAAAGGAAGCCTGACCATTTCCTCTCGTTGCTGATTACGTTTGCTGAAATGAAATGCAGCCTGATTACTTCCCATCCTCACAGGTGTTTTCAAATCGACCATCATATGCATTTTCTGGCCACACCCTCTTATACTCATGTTTTAATTTATACACAACCCATGGGGAAAATTGTAACTATCGTTCTATCCACCCAATGCCCCATATTTTAGGATTTCTGTCATCTATAATTTGGGGGGGTTCATGGATCCAGAAGCCCCCCATGGCGCCCACAACCTTGAGGTCATGGATGCTAAAGCCTTGGAGAACATCGTAGCCATCATTTCATCCAGCCTAGTGCCCATCTCTTAGGATTTCTGTCTGGGGCAATTATTCTCATTTTCCGACCTGTTATTTAGTTTCTGCATGTCTTCCATTCGGTGGCTTATTTTTAGTTCGCCTCCCTTTCGTCTCCCCGCCACGAAAATGCAGCTTCATAAATAAAAACCAGATCTATACCAATATAAATGAAGCAAGTATTTCCCCTAACGAATGCCCCGTCTTTTAGGATCTTCTGTCGAGTGTAATTATCTGGCGCTTCCCTCTTGTTCTTTCGTTTTTGCTCGTCTTTCATCATAATTTTCGTTCGTCCCCCTCCCATCACGAAAAAGGGAAATCCATGTGGGCAAAAGTAATGAATTTTGTATGCCCATATTTATTTATTTATTATCGTTTGGAGTTATTTGCCTCTTCCCTACTCTTTTTTTGTTTGTTTGTTTTGTTTTGTTTCGCGTGCCTACCATAAAAATTGAAGATCTTGGACACAGTAGGCGAAATCTCTATTGCTAAAAGTGAGAAGTATTTCTTCCCAATTGCGTGTTAGTTAGGATTTCAGTATGTAATCATTCACTGTTTACATCGTGTTGTTTAGTTGCTGTTACTCATTCATTTATTTATTTATTTTTTGGTTCCTACCCTATCCCTTCCCCTCCACAAAAAAGTAACTTCATATAGACAAAATCCATATACATAAGAAATTTACTCCGTCCGCCAAACACCAGTCTTTTAGAATTTCTGTCCTCTCCGATCACTCGCTTCTTCCCTCCTGTTAATTAGACTGTCCTTGTTGTGGTTCGCCTCTTTTCCTTTCCCCTCCACGAATTAGGGAGTTTATGGCTAGAGGAAGCAAGAGTATATATGTAGCTAAAATATATACAATAATAGTAATGATACCGGTAATAATATTTATAATAATAATAATAATAATAATAATAATAACTATTTCTAGTAAATGCTTATCTGTTAGTATTTCTTTCTAGTGTATTTTTTTTTAGCTTCCACCCTGTTGCTTAGCTTCGATTCGCCGTGTGTGTGTGTGTGTGTGTGTGTGTGTGTGTGTGTGTGTGTGTGTGTGTGTGTGTGTGTGTCCCGAAGAAGTAAGTTGTAGGCAGAAGAGCAAAAATTTATGTAGCCGAATATAATTAGTTTACCATCTACCCAGTCTCCCATGATTTAAAATGTCATAGAATGTTTTTTCGCTTCTTCATTTAGTTTGGTGTCGTCTCGTTTTATCTCCCCACCAAGAAAAAAAAAGTAGATTAGTAAATAAAAAATAAATGCAAGTAATAGGGCAGACAATATTAAGTAATTCATCTAATTGTTCCTCGCCTTTCGAAATGTCTGCTTTTTACTGCTTTCATTTTTTTTTTCTACTACGTTATTATTTATTTAGCATATTTTCAGTCTGTCATACGATAATTAACGGCATTTTTCTTACTTTTTCGCTACGGTTCTTTTTTCGTCCATACTTGCACTTTTCGTGTCAATTTTTTTATTAACAGTCGACCACAAGAGCTCCTTATCAAGATTCTCTCTCTCTCTCTCTCTCTCTCTCTCTCTCTCTCTCTCTCTCTCCTCTCCTCTCCTCTCCTCTCCTCTCCTCTGCCTCAACATTACCGCCTCTTGTCCACACTTCCTCAAGAATCCAGCCAGATAATCCGGTAGTTAACCTTTGCGAGGTCTTTGCCGCCCCTTCAACGAGTCTCTTCTCCATCACCCCGGGTCGTCCTCGTCTCGTGTCTCGTTTGTTTCACCTCATGTCCTCGTCTTCCTTGTCTAGTGTCTCGTTTGCCTCGTGTTGGTGACTTCGTGTGATGTCTCGTGTCCTCGTACGTGTCATGTCTCGACCCTGTTCCATCCCCAGTCTACCTTACTGACTTCAAGACGTTCCTGGTGCTTCAGTTGCAGAGTTCCTCCATGCTCAGTGCGTCTTTGCAACAACATGCCTGGTAAACTACGTAATATTATGTTAAGCCCTTTTTTTTGTGTGAATTACACGTTGAGTGCTGTCTTCAGTTTTGCGTCATGGAGTTAAGTAAAGTTCCTGATTTTTGCCCCCTCTTCTCATCTCAAACGAATGATTATTATTGAAGGCATATCTGTATTTCCTTTTTCCTGTCTTTTTGCGTAGGTTCATGACTCAGCTCGATACTACTACACTTAGCAAAATCCATTCCCTACAGGCCTTACCTCCCACCGTCGTTGTGGCTATGCTTTGAACCCTCTTTTGTGTCGTGTCGGGTTCTAGTTGGGGTTTAAGATAATACTGTTACTGTCAATGAGGATTTACTAATGTTTCTTTTTTTGCGATTTTTTTCTGCACTTTACATCTCATTACCCTCTTGTGTGTTACTGATTAAACCTGTGGCATAAGTCGCTTAGGAAAGGGTGCCACGATACCAAATGTGACCTAGAATACAGGCACTAGTAGGACAGACGGGCCCACGATCCAGGGCCCCCCCTCGGTGTATATGCGAGGGATCCGTCGGTAAGGTAGACCCGACCGCCGAGATTAGAATATTAATAATGATTGACGCCTGAGATTAGAGAGGGGTGGCTGACATAAGGGGAAGGCTGGGTTGACGGGCGGGGGCCACACAACGCTGCAACAAGATCCTAGCTGAGTGGCTCTCTGGGTTTCGACACCAGGAGAGATAACATCGCCTCCTCCACGCTCTATCTTACTCGCCCCCACTATCCTTCCATGCTCTCTGTATCACGTGCTTTCCTCTCTCCTTCTCTTCGCCTTCCCTCTCTCCATTTCTTCTACCCTCTTTCCATCCCTCCTCCTTCCCTCTCTACTTCTCTCCCCCTTCCCTCTCTCCTTCTCCTCTTCTTCCCCCATCTCCTTGTCTCCACGTCCTAACTCCTCTCTGAATCTATCTTTCCGTGTTGTTTTTCCTTTCCTTTCTTCTCTCCACTCTTATCTCCTTCCCCTCATTCTCTCCGCACCCTATATATCCCTCCATCTCTGTCTGTCTCTATGCTATCCATGAATCCTCCTCCTTTCTGTCCACGCACTGTCTTCTCCCGACTTACATCCATCCATCCATCTGTCCCTCCATTCTCCGTCTTCTTTTCTTCTTCCTTCCATGCCGTATCTCTCTCCCATCATCTATCCTTTTCTTAATGATGGCCATATACCCACCCATCCCCTCCTTCCACGCCTTATCTCCTCCCCCATCCATCCATCCATCCATCCATCCACTGTTTCCTCTCTCCCTCCCACCAGGTATTTGTCCGTCTTTTGCATTGTGGCTCATGTTCATTTTTTCTTGCTATACATTAATTCTTTTTCTGTATTTCCATGTCATATATTTGTTTATGTTGTTATCCAGTTACATTTCATCGTATTTTTTTTTAATCCGTTTGCGCAAAGTTCCCTTACTTTCTTCCTCCTCCTTTTCGTTACAGTTAGCTACTTCCCTTCTTTTTGTTGTAAGTTTTTATTTGTTTTTGTACTGCTTCCATTTCCATTCTTTTCCCTCTCCTATCTGTTCCGTCTCTTACACTCCCTTTCTTTCCGCAGTGGTGCCTTTCAGTTCTCTTTATTTCCTTTCCACCCTCTTTTCCCTCTTGCTTCTCTCATCTCCTTACATTCATACGCTCCTCACTCTCTCCTCCCTACCTTCCTCTTTTTCCCTTTCCCATCCACTCGTCTCCTTCCCCTCCCTTCCTCTCTACTCCTCTCCCTCTCCTGTGCCATTCCATTCTTCTCCCTCCACCTCCTCCTCCTCCTCTCCCTCTCCTTATTTCCTCTCGTGTTTCTTCTCCCTCCCCTTCCTTCATCTATTCTTTCCTCCCACTCCACCCCATTCATCTCACATTTCCCCTCCCTCCCCAGCTCTCTCTCTCCCTTCTATCTCCTCTCTCCCTGCCCTCTCCTCTCTCCCTTTCTTCCTCTCTCTCCCTTCCCTCCTCTGTGATCCCTGTAAGCCAGCGCACTCCCACCAGATTAGATATTAGGGTGGCGGCAGGGACATGGAGACCAAAGACAGGCGAGTCACCCCAACAAAAGAAAACAATTACCCATTCTGCATGTGTCAGACCGCCCTAGCCTCTGATTTTTAAATATTTTTTAGCTAATTAGGCGTCCAAAAATAACTTGCATTTTTTCCCCTCATTTAAGTAAGATTTTGTATGTATGGATTTGTATTTATGGGCAAGATACATCAGTTTCAGCCTGACTTGGACCCTCTTCATGTAAGGTTTGTATGATTTAATTTGTCAGGAGTCATATGCCAAATCACCTTAGCTCTAAATGCAGAGAATAACTTGCGATATTTTTATTTTCGTAGCAGGGATTTGTTACCTTGAAGTTACGTGCCCAGAAGAACCTGCGATAATACTCCTTATCACTGACCCGTCACCCTGGGTTAAAATGCATAAAATATCTTAGGAAATATTGACTACCAGCAGTGGCTTACCTTGGTGTTCCTGCAGAAAGTCAACTGTATCCCCTCCCTTGTCCTTCGTAAAAAAAAAAAAAAAATAGTTGGTGAATCTAGAGACGAAAATCCCACACTGTTCCTAAAACTGCATGCAAAACAAACCCTAATTACGACAAGAAATTTGATCTCAGTGAATCACCATCATGAATTCTGGAGAAATCCGTCCGGATGAAAGTCGTGAGGGAGAAAGTCCAGTTTTACCAAGGCCCATATTGTCGTCGGGTAAGGAAGCTCCCTAACACCGTCTCCTAAGCGATTGATTTTGTTACACCTTGAGAGGGAAGCGGACATTGCCCAAGAGTCTGACCAGCCGGGGAATCGAACTCTGGATCTCCTAGCTGCGAACTGAAATCTCTAACCAGTGCGTCAGCGAAAACGTAAAAGGCGGGGAGAGTAGATTTTTATCGCGGGTCGACGGCTGCTCTGACCGTCGCTCGTGCATCAGACACACTTCTAAAATTTTATTGGTTCTCTCCATTAAAGAATGTTCTTATCAAATTCTACTGCCCGTCCCCTCATAACGTTTGCATTTTATGGAAGGGAGGTTTTCCATGGCCTACGAAATGGAGATGAGAGTGGGTGAGCGACCAGAGGGGGTGGAAGGGAGGTAGGGGGAGTGACGAGAGAGAGAGAGAGAGAGAGAGAGGGAGGGGGAGTGACACTAGGTGCTTTTATCTAGCCGGCACTCACACACACACACACACACACACACACACACACACACACACACACACATACACTGTGTGTGTGTGTGTGTGTGTGTGTGTGTGTGTGTGTGTGTGTGTGTGTGTGTGTGCCCTTAACGTTTTCTTGCATGTTAGTTGTATCGTTGTAAGATCGACTTTGTTACTATAAAAGTGAATATTGAGGTCTAATGTTCTGAGTGAATCGCTAAGGAAAAGGTGTTACGAAATCTCCAGAGCCTCTTAGCGTTCGACCCTGAACTAGAAGGACGGGGTAGCTTGGTGGCCCGGTCGGTTTGGTACTCGCCTCGTGTTCGGTGGACGCTTTATCGTCGGTTCGAACCCTTAATTGTCTTTGAGTTTGGGGAATGGACGCTCATATCCTGACACCTGCACCATATCACGTTCATCTGCCATTGTTTTCTGTGTACCGTCTGTCTTTTATTTATCCTACTCCCTTCCTAACCTGCACCGTGCTAGGCTACTATCTATTTCCACTGATCTGTTTCACCGTCTGTCTTCCATCTGGCCTTCCCTCTTCCTACCCTGCACCATACCACTGTCTGCTACAGCTGTCCTGTTTTAGTGTCTGTTTCTTGCACTTCATATCCGCTCATCCAACCTCCCCCTCGTCCCCTATGAAATTATCCATTTTTTTTTTTCTTACTTTATCCAACCCTGTCTCTTACAGTTCTCATATTTAACCCTCTGTGCCTTTTTGTCGATCCTACCCTCCTAACCCTACTTTGACTTAATCCTGTCTTCTTCCACTGTCTTCTGAGTCACAGTCTTCTTTCTGTCCAACTGTACTTAGCATAGGAGAGAAACTTATAACTGGAGCGGATGGATGGCCTTCGTCAACCAAGACACCTTAAGTTGAATAAAATCGTCCTCTGGTAGCAAGGGTAAAGAAAATAAGGGTCGTAGTAAAGGAGATAATGCTAGAATATTATTTTAATTTGGTCCCCCTTGCATCCCTCCCCCACAATAAGCACAAATTTCATTATCCAATATGTGGATGTAATTTATTCCTATTGGCTGCTATCCCTCGCCATAGTTTAGCAGATTATGGAATTAATATTAGAGTGGGAGGAAGGACACCCCTATGATTTTAATCTGGTAGAGAGAGAGAGAGAGAGAGAGAGAGAGAGAGAGAGAGAGAGAGAGAGGTTAGGGACGGACAGAGACAGCAGAGAACAGAAAATGAACGAGAAAAGGCGAGACGAGGCGAGATCAGAGAAGAACGTTCCCTTGTAGAAGAGTTGAGGAGAGACGGATACAGGACAGAAGAAAGGAAAAGAGAAGTGAAGAGAAACGTGAAGAGACTAAATGAGACCAGCGAAAGTCCCAGGAAAAATAGAGACAGATACAGAAGAGAGTAGAAGAGAAGAAAGAAGAAAATGAAACAAGAAAAGACAAGAAGAGGCCAGACCAAAGCAAAGAGGAATGTCCCTACGCGCCCCACCTACCCGGAGCCACAAAATCTTAAGTATAATCCTTCTTATATTGCACGAGGGGCATTGTGATGGTAATGCCCACGACGTTTGCATCTGTCCAGGCTCGACGCACTGCTCACTCACCGTCCCCATGAGTTATGTGCGTGAGGGGCCCAGCCTCCTTAAAAGCTGACCCATTATCCGGGGGCGTTCGTCAAAAGCGGACATCTGCATCTTTCTCCCTCAAAAAAAAAAAAAAAAAAAAAAAAAAAAAAAAAAATCTGAGTACTTGGTCTGACTGATGCTCCACACCTGGTTCCACTTCAGGTTCCGTAGACTGAGGGTTGTTAGAGGTTCCACAGTTGATAGTCCAAATACATATCAGAAGCGGACATCTGCACCCTTTTTCCCCCTACCGAAAAAATAAAGAAAGAATCTCCCAATGCTTGATTTGACGGCTGATCCACACCTGCTTCCACTTCAGGTTCCACAGACTGAAGGTTATATTTTGAGGTTCCACAGAATACATGGATTGAGGGGATGTTTACGGTTCCATTAATATAGGGTCCACTTCAAGTTCCGTAAATTGAAGTTCTCTTAGACGTTCCACAGTTTGAGGTTCCACAGACTGAGGTTGCGGGTTCCAGGTACATGTTTCAGAGTCTCCATGTCATTAAAGGCTCATCCATTATCAGTGGTCATTTGTCAAAAGCGAACGTCCTCATTTTTCTTACTTCCGTCCTGGTGTTAAAACTTCGCCTGCTTGTCTGAGACGTTCCACTTGAGGTTCCTCAGTTAAGGTTCCACTGTTGAGGTTCCACGATTAAGGTTCTACGGTTAAGGTTCCACTGTTGAGGTTCCACGATTAAGGTTCTACGGTTAAGGTTCCACTGTTGAGGTTCCACGGTTAAGGTTTCACGGCTGAATTTTCACGGCTTAGATTCTGTAGTTGAGGTTCCATAGTCACGGTTCCACAATTAAGGTTCCACGGGTTGGGGTTCCGTTTTACAGATAAATGTTCCACCATCGCCGTGTCCCTAAAAGCCCTGCTATACCCAGGACGTTCATCAGAAGCAGACATCAGCATTTTTCTCTCTCCTCCTTTTTTTTTTTTTTTTTTTTTTTTTTTTACGTGTCCGACTCAGGGCAAAGGCTCAGGGCCTATTTCTTGGGGGCAGTGGCCTATCCCAAGGCCCAGTAGTCCTCCTACACCTCCACATGTCACCACGTCGGCGCTAACACCCACCGTCCATATTGAATACATGCTAGGTCTGTCTCATACAGGACTGGTGTACTGGTATTAGCGGGGGTACTTTTACGACATGTCGGCGGGTCATCTGGTAGATCAGGAAAGTCTGCTTTTTAGGAAATTCAAATCCTTAAACTGTTCCCTGCCCCAGCCGGGATTCGATCCTGGGTCCATTAGGACTGCAAGTCGCCTCTCTACCGATTCAGCCACCGCCTCCTGCTGCAAAACCCTCCCCCTGACTACCTGAAACTACCTACTTGCCTGCCTACCTGCTTTGATAAATGCTCCCGTCTTGGTTCCACTTGAAGATCAGTTAGAGGTTCCACTTGAGGTTCCACAGACTGTTTTCAAGTTCCATTTAGATATTCTGCTGACCAAATTCGAACATTCTGAGGTTGTAGGGATGAGGTTCGGGAAGTATTTAACAGAGTGGGGTGATCTCTGGGTTCCATTTATTGAAGTTCATCGACTGGGTTCTATTATCTGAGGTTCCACTGATGGTTGGTTCACAGACTGAGAGTTCACTTAATGTTCCTCACACTGAGATATGGAAAATTAGGCTCCAGTTTTATTTTCACATTGATAATTACACATATTGAGGTCTGAAGTTCCACAATCTGCAGTTCCACGGTCAGACTCCACAGGTATCTTCCTACAGCTTGATGCAAAAGTTCCCAAGAGGCCCAAAAGAAAGGTTCCACAAAGGATTCACGGATAGAGTCGACAGAGAGGTTCCACAACTAGATTTCCATAGAAGTTCCACAAATCAAGGTTCCACAGAGGTTCCACAAATCAAAGTTCCACAAAGGTTCCACAATTCAATGTTCCACAGAGGTTCCACACATTAAGGTTCCACAGAGGTTCCACAAATCAAGGTTCCACAGGTTCCACAAATCAAGGTTCTACAAAGGATACACAAACCAAGGTTCCATAGGGGTTCCACAAATCAAGGTTCCACAGAGGTTCCACAAATCAAGGTTCCACAGGTTCCACAAATCAAAGTTCCACAGAGGTTCCACAAATCAAGGTTACAAATCAAGGTTCCACAGAGGTTCCACAAATCAAGGTTCCACAGAGGTTCCACAAATCAATGTTCCACAAGGGCTCCGCAAATCAAAGTTCCACGGGTCAAGATTCCACAGAGGTGTCGATGTTCCTTCCACGGCTAAGATCCCACGAACTTGCCACCACAAGCATGTTTCATAAACGTTCCACACAAGAGGTTCCACACAGCACAGGTTCCACACAACAGAGGCTCCTCACAACAGAGGTTCCACAAAATACAGGTTCCACACAGCACAGCTTCCACACAAGAGGTTCCACACAACACAGGTACCACACAGCACGGGTTCCACTCAAGAGGTTCCACACAAGATGTTCCACACAGCACAGGTTCCACAACAAACAGGGATCCGACTGACTGGCTGTGTGTATACTTCCTGCCTCTTTGCCGCTCCCACGGGTTCCCCTCCTGCCTTCCTTTTATGCACTTCTCACTTTTTATTTTATTTTTCTGTTTTATTTATTTTTCCTTTATTTTTTATTCAGCGAGGTGGAATGAAAACAGCGGTATTTTGGTTTTGTTGTGTTAGATGACGGGATGGATTTCGATTTTCGGCTCTTTGGTGTGGTAGTGCTTTATTTTATTTTATTTGTCTGCCTAAAGACGATTTTCTTGAGTTTAAGGGGATTTTTTTTTTTTAAGTAACTGAAGGGAGTAAAAGTGGTCTTCGTTACCCCGCGGTGATGATGATGATGATGATGATGATGAAGAAGAAGAAGGACGACGACGACGACGACGACGACGACGACGACGACGATGATGATGATGATGATGATGATGATGAAAGACGACGACGACGACGACAATGAAAATGATGATGATGATGACGATGATATAGAGAACAGGGTGGAAAAACAGAAGAAACCAGAGAGAAAGATTAGCAGGAGCAGGAGGAGGGAAGAAGAGTGAAAGATCAGGAGGAGGAGGAGGAGGAGGAGGAGGAGGAGGATGCGAAGAAGGGAGATTAAGAAAAATATGATAAGAAAAACTCCTTGAGACGGGGAGAGGTACTTACAAGGCTTCCCCGCCCTGCTTCTTGTGGTTAGTTGTGGGAGACCTGTGGCCGCAAGGAACCGGGGGCCGAGGCTAGGCTGGGGGGTGGGGAGATAGAGATGGAGAGAGAGGAAGAGAGAAGGTAAGGTGGATGGGGGAATGGGAGGTACGTGAAGGAGGGGAGAGAGAGGTATGTTGAAGGAGAGGTAAAAGGAGGAGAGGTTAGTGTTGGAGGGAGGTGCATGGAGAAGTAGAGAAGATGGGAGATGAATGGACGAAGAGAAGAGGCAAGAGGTGAACGGAGAAAGATAGTGAGAGGTAGAAAGAAAAAAGTAAGACATGAATGGGAAATGGGAAGAGGTGAAAGGTAAATGGAGAAGGAGAGGAATGAGTTGGAGGCCGAGGAGAAAGAGGAGGAGCAAAGAAGACGTAGAGGTTGAGCAGTAAGTCATGAAGAGGAAGAAGATAGGCCAGGAGAGAGAGAGAGAGAACAAGAGAGAGAGAGAGAGAGAGAGAGAAAGAGAGAGGGGAGGGGACAAACAGATCAGGTACTACATGGAAATAAAAAGGGCGAGGGGCTGTGGTTTGGAAGCAGGGCGCCGGGGAGAGAGGACACGAGATCGAGTGTTGATGTGGTAAGAGGTGGGGGAAGGGAGAATAGAGAAAAAATAGCATATAAGAAGATGGAAGAAGACAAGGGAAGGAAGGGGGGAAAGCTAGGAGAGAGGGTAGGGAAGGAAGGAAGGAAAGATGAGAGAGAAGACAGGAGATGGGGAAAGGAAGGCAGGGAGACAAGCAGGGATGGACGACAGTAAAGTGGGCCAATGAATAAGATGTTGATAATTAAATAAGTAAAGTGAGATTAGGGAATGAACACAAATGTATTCGTAGAGAATCAGTCACATGAAGTAGACAAGACGAGAAGAGAAAAGAGAAGGTGGAAAGGAAGGGAGGGGATGACGTGAAGTGGGCTAGGGGGATGGGGAAAAAGAGAGAATCACATGAATTACAAAGGAAAGAAGAAGTGAAAGAGAAGAGAAAGGAGAAAGCCAATAGAGTTGCAAAAAAGGGGAAGGAAAGGAAGGGAAAAGTGGGCGTTGGAGAGAGGGTTTGAGACCATGTTATGATGTTGGATGAGGTGAGGTGGAGAGGAGTGGGCGGGCAGGAGTGAAGACGAAAAGAAAATATCTCTCTTTTTTTTTTTTTTTCCAACTTAACATCATGTTCATCTTTCATTATTGTTTCGCCCTACTCGTCATCCTGTCTTTTCTTATTCATCTTTCCTTCTACTCATCTACTTAAATCTCCTCCTCCTCCTCCTCCAGCGCCATCTTGAGATACACACGCATTAAAGCAGCTCCGCATATCCAAGTGTTTCAACCACAAGCTTGAGTGAAGATCGGTTTGAAAGTGAATCAGATAAGTGTATAAGAGTCGTAGACATATTTCCCCCGTGTAAAGTATTTAAATAGATTTCATGTAAAAGTTTTAGAGCGGGTTAAAGGTGTAAAGCGTTCGCGTGTTCCTTTGTTTACATATACCGCCACCCTCCACTTCGTATTCCTGCCCTTTCCCGCCGTTATTTCTGGTCTCAGACATATTATAGTTTATTTTCCCGCAGATCAAGGTCAGTTAGAACGATATCTAACAAACAGATTATCTTTTCTCACTAGTACAGTAAATGGTGTAGTGAACCGAAAGTGTATTTACCTACCAGCTCTCTTTGTTTTTGTTCCCACTACCATCCTTGTACGTCTTACTTTAAAGTCTAACGTAACAAATACTAACTAAGTTGCTTGCTAGTTTAGTGCAAGTGAATAGCATTGTCTTCTGTATAGAGTAACAACTGTGTGATTGATGTTACACCAGTGAAATAGTTTTTGCAACACAAACCGTTGTCCACTGAGTGAAGCTAGGTGTTTATTTTGATTTCTCCCCAACATTCCATTGTTATTTTCTTTTTTCCTTTTTCTCCCAGTGAATCAGTTTATGGTGTACTTCCACAATACATGGTAAGCTAGATCATACCCTAGCAAGTAGATTCCCTTTTCATTTTACACAGTTCATGTTAAGGTAGGTTGTACCATAGCAAGCAGATTTTCTGTTCCTCTTACACTGGTAAAAGAATCCATGTAGGTTGGATTGTGCCATAGCAGGTAGATTTTCTATTCTTTTTATACTGGTAAAGGAAGATAATATATAAAAAGTAAGTGAACCTCCCTAGAAATTCAATATCTCATATATAGAGTAAATTGACCATTTGTAACAACATCCATTAACCAGTTGTATACTATTTTTTATTTGTGTGGGATTGTGGAAATATTGCTGCAAAATGCCATCTACCCTAAAGGCCTGCCAGGAGTGTACTGGTCGCTTTGCGGCTCAGTATTTTTCAAATTACTTTTCGACGCCTGTGTGCAAACTATGCATCTTGAGAAAAGATCTAGAAAATGGTTTAGCTGAATCGCAGAGAAATTACGGGGAACTCAAGGCAGAGTTTGAGACACTGAAAGAGTTTGTAGTGGCAAATGTACGAGTCACCAACAGCACTAGAGAAGGAAGAAGCGTACAAACTGAGCTCGTACAAGCCCCTGCCATCAATCAGTCACAAATAATAGTGTATCAGTATCTTCCTCACCCAGCGATTCAGTACGTTCCTCGCCAAGCGAAGTCCCCTTTACTATGGTAAGAAATGGCGCAAAACCCGGAAAAGATTCGAGGAAGCATCTTCCCATAACTACGTATAATCGCTACCAGATCCTTGCCGAAGCGGTAAATGAGACAGAAGAAACAAGGCTTATTGGGGACTCTATTGTACGCAGTCAGCTGGAGGAATTTTGTGGACGTGCCCCCATCAGCAGAAAGAGGTACTGTTTTCCAGGAGGTGGACTAAGTGATATCACAGAAGCCTGCGATGAGGTCACAAAAGACGCAAATGATCAAACTCTATACGTTATCCATGTTGGTACAAATGATCTGAAGCGCAGTAGATCAGAGGAATTGCTAGCAAAGTATCATGAAATGATCAAACGATTCAAAACTAAGTCCACAAATGTGATAATATCTGGTATACTCCCAAGGATCAAGGCAGAAAATAGTTTCTATGATAAGGCCTTCAGCACAAATAACCGGCTCAAATCTCTCTGCACGCAAGAGGGAGTCGACTTTGTCAATCTTTGGGACCAGTTTTATGAGCAACATACTCTATTCCAGAAAGATGGTCTCCATTTGAACTCAGTAGGAGCGGCACGGCTAGGTAGACTTCTACACGATAATGTTGCCCTCTTCAGATCAAAAAACGCGGCACGTCCAGGAACAGTAACCTTAACGTAAATACCCACAAAGTCAGATCACCAACTGTTCGGAACTGAATTAGAGTCTGCTATGCTAACGCACGTAGTCTACGTAACAAGTTTGAGGATTTAGAATCTCTAATTTACCTAGAAAATTATGACATCATTGGCATAACAGAGTCCTGGATTAACACATCTGACCGTGACTTTCTAGCGGAATACTCACTAACAGGGTACAATATTTTCAGCTGTGAGCGACCACATCGAGCTGGTGGCGGTGTTTTACTATATGTGAAAACTAGTCTCCATCTCCTTGTGCTATCCAAACCCAGTATTACCAACATAGATGCCAGTTATGTTCAGCTAAGTATTAATTCACACAAAATAAATATATGTCTCATCTATCGTCCGCCAGCACAGTCAACTGAGACAGATGAAAAACTTTATGATCAAATTGCGGAAATTTGTTGTCAAGAGGATAGCGTAATTTTTGGAGACTTTAATCTACCGGTAACAAAGTGGGGTGAACCACTGACGGCACACTCAGGACAAGAGCTTTATACGAATCTTCAAGAAAGCGCCCTTTCCCAACACGTAGAATACCCAACGAGAGGAAACAGTATCCTAGACATCATCTTGACTACAAATGATAACCTAGTCAACAACGTTGAAATAGGACCTGAGTTTAGTTCCAGTGATCATCGAACTATACAGTTTAATATTACTACTGAAAAAGTAAAAGAAACGGAGAGCAAAGAAAAGGTCCCAGATTATCGTAGAGCTAATTTCAACAGGCTCAGAGCGCTACTTGCAACTGCAGATTGGAATCAAATGTCTGAAACCGATGACATAAACCAAGCATGGGAAATATTCACCGAAAAATTTAATGAAGTGGTAAAGTCATGTGTGCCACTACGTAACAGACGTCCAGCTGGAAATAGTAAACCAAAGTGGTGGTCCAGTGAAATAAAAAGTAACTTAATAGCCAAAAAACAGGCATACCATAAATATAAAGCTACACAAAATAATGATGATAAATTACAATACGATAATCTACGCTGCACATCGAAAAGACTTATTAAACAAAGCAAAAGAGCACTGGAGATCCACATTGCTAATACGTGCAAATCAAATCCTAAAGAATTTTACAGTTACATTAGAAAGAAAAAGGTTATGACTACATCAATAGGTCCTCTAGAAACAAACAATGGCAGACACACTGAAAATGAGGTCGAAATGGCAAACATTCTTAACGATTACTTTGCGTCTGTTTTTACAGTAGAAAACACCACCAGAAACCTACTGTTACCCACAAACCAAGCAAATAGCACAGTCCTTAGTAACTATGCTATCCATAATAATGATATCCTTTCAGCCATAAATAGTACGGACATAAACAAAACCCCTGGCCCCGATAAAATATCACCGAGAATTCTTAAAGAAGCAAAACATGAGTTACTGCTGCCACTCTCTGTGTTATTCAATAAATCATTAAGTACTGGGAAAGTTCCACGCGAATGGAAACTAGCAAATGTAACACCAATTTTCAAAAAAGGAAATGAGTCGCACCCAGGAAATTACAGACCAATCAGCTTAACATCAGTAGTGTGCAAGTTAATGGAAAAAATCATAAGAGATAAAATAGTTAATTATCTAGAAGAAAATAATATAATTAAAGACTCGCAACATGGATTCAGACATCGTCGTTCATGCTTAACTAACTTACTGGACTTCTTCCATGATGTTTACAAATCATACGATGACTCAAGAGCAGTAGATATAATTTACCTCGACTTTCAGAAAGCATTTGACACTGTCCCTCACAAGCGTCTCATGAGAAAAATAGAAGCACATGGAATAAAAGGAAAGACGCTAAAATGGTTACAAGACTGGCTGTCAGACCGAAAACAGCGAGTTGTGATAAACGGAAAGGAATCCAAATGGCGTAATGTGATCAGCGGCGTTCCCCAAGGCTCAGTACTTTGACCGATACTTTTTATTATCTATATAAATGACATTGATGAGGGTCTAAATTGTAAAGTATCCAAATTTGCAGATGATACTAAAATAACCAGTAAAGTCACTTCAAAATTACAGTGGCAGCAGTTACAAAATGACCTTAATACTTTAGCAAGCTGGGCAGAAAAATGGCAAATGAAATTCAACACAGAAAAATGTAAAGTACTTCATATTGGAAGTAACAATGTCCATGCAAATTACAAAATGAACAATATTCAGTTATCAAGTACAGACAGTGAAAAGGATCTTGGTGTGATAATATCAAATGACCTAAAACCAAGCAAGCAGTGTACCGATGCGGTAAAAATTGCAAACAAGCTAGTGGGTTTTATTGGAAGAACTTTCGAGTTTAAATCGGAAAAAGTCATACTTGCCTTGTACAACTCGCTAGTGCGCCCCCATCTTGAGTATTGTGTGCAATTCTGGTCTCCGTACTACAGAAAGGACATTGAAAAATTAGAGAAAATTCAGCGAAGAATCACAAAAATGGTACCACGACTTAGAAACAAACCATATGAGGAACGCCTTGAAGAACTTAAATTATTTAGCCTAACGAAGCGCAGGTTAAGAGGGGACCTTATTGAAGTTTTCAAAATCATGAAGGGATATGACAACTTAGACATGAATAAATATTTTGATATAGACCGGTCGAGTCAAACCAGAAGTAATGGCTGCAAAATCATGGGAAAACGATTCCAATCCCACGAAGCAAAATACTTCTTCTTTAACAGAGTTGTAAATATCTGGAACAGATTACCCTCAGATACCGTGAACAGTATCTCAATTGAGACATTCAAAAACAAATTAGACAAGTATTTGCATGAAAATCCTCAGCTGACTCTTTTTCTGTCCGAATAACTTGCTTTTATAGCTACGGTACATGCAAGTTCATGCCCCCTTAGTCTACAAGACACCCCGTAAACAATGTACCCGTACATAGTGTTGCGTCACGATATTATACATTTCCAATTTATTCGGTGCAAACAAAGCAATGTAAGCACAGATTAGGATCTGCACAGATAACCCTGAGTTAACGGTCACTACTCTTACTTTCGACCTGTGATGGGCTGTGGATCACTGAGGGTCCCTGTTAGTCAAGTGACCACCATCGGAATTTTTTTAATGTACCAGGGGTCACTGCTTCAGGATGAAACTTGTGTACTGTCCCACATGGGAGAGTTCCTTGTCTCAGTGGAGTGAACGGAGCTATTGCCTGATTGACTGCTGCCTACCTAAAAAGCGCCAGGGAAGGTTGCCGCACCACCCCTAAACATCCACTCTGTGCATTGCACATCCACACTGTGCACTGTGCAGTCCCCTTTTATCTGAGACACCCGTCCTATATACTTTTCAGTCTCCCCAGCGCAAAGAAAGCAATATAAGCACAGATTAGGATCTGCACAGATAACCCTGAGTTAACGGTCACTACTCTTACTTTCGACCTGTGATGGGCTGTGGATCACTGAGGGTCCCTGTTAGTCAAGTGACCACCATCGGGATTTTTTTAATGTACCAGGGGTCACTGCTTCAGGATGAAACTTGTGTACTTGTCCCACATGGGAGAGTTCCTTGTCTCAGTGGAGCAAACGGAGCTAGGGCCTGATTGACTGCTGCCTACCTTAAAAGCGCCAGGCAAGGCTGCTGCACCAACCCTAAACATCCACACTGTGCAGTGTGTAGCTTCCACGTTATGTCCACAGACTTCCCATTAACTCAATGTAACTGGTTTATAATGTCATGCCGTAACTATTATTTTATTTGTTTACTTTCTCTTTCAGGTTACTCTATCGGGTAGCTTATAGATAAAGTATTATAGAATGTGACTTTTCCTTTCCAATGTTTCCTATAAAATTTCCATGTCAGTTTTTCCATGCTGCATGGTGGTTTTTCTCACTTTTTCCTGGAGGGTTTGGTGGTGGGGGGAGCCTTCTTGCTTTCCTATCCTTATCCTTCAACATGTAGAGTTAGATCTTGTAGTCATAGTTTTCTCTAACAAGCAGCCTCGAAAGGACCATAAGGTCTGTTGCTGTTTGCTTTCCTGTGTAATCCTCCTCCTCCTCCTCCTCCTCCTTTCATCCGTGTTACCATCTCTTCCTCCAGATTCTTCCCTTTCCCATCTTCATTTGCTTCTTCCTCAATTCTATTCACCATCTTTCTTGCATTCCTTCCCTCTCTGCTATTTTTCTTTCTCCTCCGCCTCCTTCTCCTGATTCCTTTGATCCTTTCCTCTCCCTTCCTTCCTACCGTTTCTTGACATATTCCCCCGAATCCTTCTCGTCTTGTACATGTTAGTTCTCAGTTCGCTTCCTCCTCCTCTTTTCCTTTCCTTTCCTTCTTCCGTGCATTCAGGTAGTTCTTGTGTGTGCGTGTGCGTGTGCGTTTGCGTGTGTGTGTGAGGGCGCCCTGCTCCTTAATTGTCAGCACACACGACTAGTCAGTAACTTTGACAAATTTATAGTCTTAATTTCAACCCCCCAGCCACTTCAAATCAATTTCTCGACCGGTCCGATTGACAGTGAACATAAAATTTTACGAGAGAGAGAGAGAGAGAGGTGAGGGAAGACAAAACAGACTCAGCATCAAGACCACTCCCCTGTAAAACAACATGGGGAGGGGGGAACAAAAATATTCCAGCCCCCTTTATGCCTCGCGATAGCATCAATAAATAAATACATAAATTCACAGATAAAGTTCTTCCAATGCCTGCCAGAGATTTTACCTCTTTTATTTCCAGTCATTTCCTTCAATTTTGCTTGTAGTGTCCAGGGAATGTGTGTGTAGGTTTTAAGGACACCAAACACGAGTATTTTGGAAGTACGGACAACTTCAAGTCCACTATGCTAGATTAGGGAGATTGTAATGCCAGGAAGGGGACAGGATGGGGGCTGGGGCTGTCTGTTTCTGACGTACCTCATTGTCCTTCAACCACTTATTGTACTTATTAATATTCTGTTTTTCCCACCTCCCTGAGCCAGTCCATCCTTCCAGTCCAGTACAGTCACTACTCTTGCTACATCCAGTCCTCATTACCCATGCCAGTCATTATCCAACCCAATCATTACCGAGACACTCGTTATAACAACTAAAGTACGTGCCTGACTTCTTATGGCATAGTAGAAGTAAATTTTAACTACTCAATAGGCATAAGTTTTCCCTCAGCGTAATACTCGTTGTAGTTGGTTAGTCGGAATATAATAAAACGCAGTACATACTTGACCTTCATAGTGGTTAAGATTAGTTACCCCTTTTCACCCTTAATATCTCCACCTAACTCTCAGCTTCGATACTCGTCCCATCCATACCATTCCACCCAAAACAGTCCCATTTCTTTCAGTACCCTTTATATTTTCAGTGCACTCAAGACATTCCCTTCCCTCCAGTCCACCACCTCACTGATACCAATCCACCCTTACAGTCTTCTCATACTAGCCCATCCCTCCAGTACTCATTTCATCCCAGTCCACCCCATTCCCCTTTCAGCCCGCCATCTCACCAATACCAATACTTCATTCCACTACACACCCTATTCCCACCCCATTTTCCCTTTGATCTTTCTCTCATAGCCTACCACCTTCCCTCCAGTGCACACCTCATTCCAGTTCACCCCAGTCACATTCCCCCAGTCCACTGCCTCACCAGTACCAGTAGGGCGGTGGATCTGCCTCCTGCTTTTACCACTAGACTCTCACTTTGAAATAGCATGACCAAAAGGGGAAGAGGAGCTGCCTTGATGCCGTATATGTTTGGGGGGAGAGAGAGAGAGAGAGAGAGAGAGAGAATCAGGGATGGAGGAGGCTGGTGGTGGAGAGAGGGTGAGAGGAAAGAAAAAGTAATGTTGGACACAGAGACAGAGACCAAAGACGAGACGAGACGAGAATAGGACATGATGGTCAGACTACCCACCAAGCACAGGGCACTGATTGATGTGGGTACTGATGGTGCCTGTGCTCCTCTAGCCTGCAAATTGCCACTTTATCTAGCACTTTGTGGATGGTCTTTTGCTGGTTTGTGTATCTGTTTTTTTTAATGATATATGGATTTTTTTTTTTTATCAACGCTTGTGTGTTTATTGCCAGTTTTATTTTGACTTTTTTTTTTTCCATCTTTACTGTGTGTTACACTTCTGATCCCTTTTTTCCGTGTTTTTCTTCTTTTTCTGTCTCCCAGTTTCTATATTTCTCACCACTCATCTCATCCATTTCCACTCCTAGTCTCACGCCTTATCTTCCACTTCCTTTCCTCTTGCTTATATTGTCTTCTTCCTTTCATTCCTGTCTCCCCTCTTCCATTCCCCTCTTTGTCTCGCCCATCATCTTTCGTGTCTTCTCGCTCCATCCTGTCTCTCTGCCTGTCATCCTTGCCTCTCCTTTCTTCATGCTGTTTCTTCTCTCCTTTCTTTTTTCCTCCAGTTGTAGCCTTCCAAATCCTTTACCCTTCGCATTTCGTGTTTTCATCCTCTCTCTCGACTCCCTACTTATTTTCTTTACCATTTCCAAAGTCGTTTCTTCCGCTACCTCCTCTCTGTCTCTCTCTCTCTGTCTCTGTCCCTCTCAGTGAAGAAAAATCTTTTTTTTTTTTTTTACCCTCCTCCTCCTCCTCCTCCTCCTCCTCCTCCTCCTCCTCCTCCTCCCCAACCTACCACGGCCTCCCTTCCCACCTTTTCCAGGGGATACTTCCATAAATTCGAGGTGCGAGCTTGGTTGACCCTGCACAATAGCGTCTGTGATCTGGTTTATCGGCGGCTGGAGGCTGGAAGATGAGGGGTGAGATACGAGAGAGAGAGCGAGAGAGAGAGAGAGAGGGAGGGGATTTGAAGGTGAATATAGGTTGGACCGAATGAGGTTTGGAGAAAAGATTTTAAAAAGTGGACGAGACAGACAGACAGACAGACAGACAGACAGACAGAGATTGGCGACGGCGAAGATGAATATGTGTTGAACCGAATGAGATTAGGAGAAAATGTAAAAATATAATGAAAGTGAAGCTGGCGGTGATGATGGTGATGAGAGATTGCGATGATGAGAGTTGGTGAGATGATGAGAGATGATGGTGGTGATGACAAACAGAGAGGTTGTAGTTTGGGAATAAAGACGGTGCTTTGGAAGGTAATATTGTTGTTGTTGATAATGATTCTTTGTGATGATAACTTATTCTTCTTGTACTGCCAGTCTGAACTACTTTGCTATTATTTTCTCTCTTTCCTTCCAGGTATGTGTGAGAGTAACCTGGACAGCAATTACCCGGCACCGTATGTATGTTTGTTTTGTGGTGGCCGGCTTGCATACCTTTGACTTTTAATATACTGAATCTGAAGGGCGACTGATCCGTAGGCCAAAGGAACACTTCTTTCTGTAAGTGGGGAAGTGACAGACCCCCACCCAATATTAGACACACAGGTATAGGCGTGGAATATTTTGCAGCGTCTGGTTGATGACGGAGGGAGGTGGTTCTCAGCTGAATATAAGTAATCAAGTTCCAGATAGTTTTTTAAATCTATGTCAGTTTCTCATAGACCAAGGAATCCTCTCACTTTTATAAGGCTTACCAGTGTTTGCCTGAATAAGATACCAAAGTGCATCAGCCGCGTCGAATGGATTAATGGCTGGACATGATGGAAGGCTGGGAACGTGGTTGAAGGTGAGGGTGATTATGGTGAGAAGCGTGAGAAGGGATAGATGGGAGATAGGGATGGGAAGGAGAGGGATGTGGAGGGCCATTTCCCTATCTACAACTTCCCGTCATTCTTCAATCCCTTACCTCTTGTCTTCCCTCCTTGTGTTCTCTCCATCTTTCCTCTCATCTTCCTTCTGTCCCTCTACCTCTCTCCACTCTCCTATCCTTACCTCTCCCCTTTCCACTCTTCTTTCTTTACATTTCCGCTCCCACTTCCACTCCACCTTTCCTCTCTCTTCCTCTCCATCTTTCTCCTTCCCGTACCATCCACTTTTCCTCTCTTACTTTCCGCCTATCCCCTTCCTTCATTTTTCCCTCTTCCTGCCTCCCCTTTCCTCACCCCTAATCTTCCATATCAGCCTTCTCCATTTCTTTTCTGCCTACCTGTTCACGCTCCTCTCTACTTCCCCCTTCAGCTGTCTCCCTCATCCCCTATCCTCATCTCCCTGCCTACCCCTCATTTTCCTTCTTTACAGGACCTTGTTGCGTTTCGTAGACTCTTAATTTAAAAGATGTCTTGGAATGATTAGCTATGATCATCTTTGTTGTAGGGTTCTGTCTGTCTTTGCTGTCTTATTTTCCTCTAGCTACAACCTTCAGTCTTTCAAACGCAGTGCATCCAGGCATCTTGAAATGAGCGCACCTTAAGTTGGTTGCGATTTGTGTGCCTTGCTATAAGAGAGACGAATTTAGAAGCTTAGAGAGAGAGAGAGAGAGAGAGACCCCATCTAGCATACCTTCCCTTACGACTGACATGCACTAAAACGCTTCATCCACGACCAGCCAAGGAGTATTCAAACGACAATAGAATATTTATGGGGCACAGGTAAACGGAAGTGGCATACTAATTAAGCCCGCCTGTCCGTCACCAGCCATTCCCACCGTCCTCTCTACGCATGCAGTAACCACCACAGCCATCATCATCATCATCAATCATCATCATCATCATCATCATCATCATCATCATCATCATCATCAATTCAGTCTCTTCCCCACTCACTCTCATGAGGGTAAAGGCATTGGGAGGACTAGGTGTGGCATATAAATAGGATTCTCTCTCTCTCTCTCTCTCTCTCTCTCTCTCTCTCTCTCTCTCTCTCTCTCTCTCTCTCTCTCTCTCTCTCTCTCTCTCTCTCAATCAGTTTTAAAGATATACAGTAGATGGAGTGTGGGTGGGAGGAATATTCGCCTATGACGTGGATCGGAGACTATTAAGAGTGAATCATTTGGTGGCCTAGTGATGATGATGATGATAATGATGCAAAATGAATCGCTAAAGAAAGGTACCAGGGAGGCTTCTACGTCCACCAGGAAAAGGACGTGAGTGTCATGTAGTTGGGCGTCTATCTGAGTGTCGTGCTGGGAGTGGTTTGAAGATATCGTAATTTCTATTCTTCAGCGATTCAGTCTTCACATAACTCCTCAGTATCATTTTTTATAATACCGATGCAAAGTATGTCGATATTAAGAATGATATAAAAAGCATACTAGAGACTCATAGTGTAATAATGCACATAATAAATCGCCAAGGAAAAGGTGCCACGGAACCTGCCATGCCAGAGTTTCATGCTGTGAGTGGCGGACCTGTACTGGTGTTTGGGAGGCGGGGAGTCCAGCCCATCGGACCCTTATCGCAGCACACCGACGGACTTTTGATAAGGACTCTTGATACGACTCGATAAGGACTCTTGATATGGACTCAATACGGACTCCTGATACGGACTCTTGGTACGACTCGATAATCACTCGATACGACTAATTACGACTCGATACGGACTACTGATAAGGACTCCATGCGGACTCTTGATACGACTCTTGATACGGACTCATGATAAGGACTCTTGATACGGTCCCTTGATACGGACTGTTGATAAGGACTTCTGATACACTCTTGTAATGATCTGAGGGAGACATCGACAGGACATGATACCACAACTTTATTGATGGTCTTGTGTGCTTTATTTATTTTATATTTATTTTGATAAGATTCCAGATAATTTGATGAGATCAAGAAGTTTTGATATGACCTTTCCGGAGACATATATGACCTTTCCAGAAACTTTGATATGACCTTTCCAGAAACTTTGATATGACCTTTCCAGAAACTTTGATATGACCTATCCAGAAACATTGACACGGTCTTTCCTGAAGCTTTGATATGACGTTTTCAGAAACTTTGATACGACCTTTCCAGAAACTTTGATACGACCTTTCCAGAAACTTTGATACAACCTTTCCAGAAACTTTGATACGACCTTTCCAGAAACTTTGATACAACCTTTCCAGAAACTTTGATATGACCTTTCCAGAAACTTTGATATGGCCTTTCCAGAGATTTTTATATGACCATTTCAGATATTTTTATACAATTTTATTCAATGAGAATTTTCCAGTTTTTAATATGGAGTTGCACAGTGGTGAGGGAATGGAATTATGTAGATATGATTTTACCTTACCGGTACTGACTTTTATTCAGTATTTTAGACCCTGATCTTAATTTGACAAATACTACGGAAAGAAAAAAGATCGTAGAGATATGATTCTGATTTCCAGAAGCTTTGTGGAAATGGACATGACCTTTCCTGTAGTGATCATAGTGAAGAATCGTGTAAACATTATTCTTAGATTCTGACATTGATAAAGACTCATGGAGACTCTGACCCCCTCTGACTTTGACACGACCTATGCTGACTTAGGGACGACTTTTCTGGCACGACCTATGCTGGCTTTCATATGACTTTTCTGACTGGACCTAACCTGACTTTGGTATGACTCCTCTGGCACGACATATCTGACTTTGGTACGCATTCTGGCACGACCTATCCTGCCTGGTACGACTTTTCTGACACGACCTATCCTGCCTGTTACGACTTGTCTGACGCCACCTATCCTGCCTGTTACGACTTGTCTGACACGACTTATCCTGACTTCGGTACGACCTTTCTGACACGACCTATCCAGACTTTGGTATACGACTTGTCTGACACGACTTATCCTGCCTGGTACGACTTCTGACACGACCTTACCTGACTTTGGTACGACTTTTTTGACACGACCTGTCCTGCCGGGTACGACTTTTCCAACAGACCTAGTACGACCTTTCTGACACGACCTATCCTGACCTTGGTATACGACTTCTGACACGACCTATCCTGACTCTGGTACGACCCTTCTTAATGGTCGTACAGCGAAAGAATGGAGGAGACATGCATCCAATCCCCAACAATCACCGTGGAGCAGTTACCTTCCTGATTATTAAGACTGCGAGGGTTTCATTGTCAAGAAGCACAGAGAATAAACACTTGCAGGGGTAGGATTATTATTCCTTTCCCTGAGGGCCGTCTGCTCTGAACCGAATTTAACTCCTGTAGTTCGATGACGTGTTTTTTTTACTCTTCCTGCTCTCGGACGATTTTATTTTTATTTTTATCTACAGACGATTTTATTCATCTTGAGAAGGGTTTCAAGAGGTGAAGGGTTTTATTAAGGCGGTATTTAATTCTTGCAGTTTGAAAAGTCACTTCTGAGCTGAATCATATAGGCAGGAGCAAGAGAGAGAGAGAGAGAGAGAGACTGGAATCAAAGGCTGCCTGCTTGTTGGACTTCATTGTGCAGTCAAGTGGGAGGAAACACACAGGAGAGAGAAAGAGTCAATAGCTCCTTCCCTGCGAGCGGTCCAGACTGAGCTGAATAAAATGGCCCAGTGATAGCCAAATATAAATAAAGGAAGAGACATTCTGCAGGACTTACGGGGAATTAGTTTTATCTCCTTCCCTGTGAGCGATCCGTGCTGAAGTGAATCCAGTCGCTTACTGATGCCCAAAGATATATGAACATAGGTCCTTGCACTGAGAGGTATATTGGTGATTCCTCCGACATCCTCTACTGCCACTCCCTCATTCCTGACCCGAATAACATCATCAGACAGTAGCCATAATGGTGTGAAAAGACGGCAGTGTGTTGAGGGCAGTGAAATGGCAGGGGACAGGGCGACAAAGAGGCGGTTTGTTTGTGGCCACCCCTTTCGGGATTAAGGCGTCTCGATATAGATAGGTAGCGTGTGTTGAAGTGGTGATAGGATCGTGGTCTGAAGCCCATTATATCCCTCACAGTGTTGAAGAGAAAGTGATGTACATGCAGTTGATCATCATCATCATCATCATCATCATCATCATCATCATCGTAAGTCATCAGTAAGCTGAAACTGTTGAAAGTTTGAAGTCAAGTCGAAATGTGTGAAGTTGAAGGCCACAAGCAGTGTGGAGGGAGGAGGAGAGAAAAGAGTGAGAAGAGAGAAGGAGAGGAGAAAGAGAGTGAAAGGAGAGAGGAACGGAATGAGTCGGGTAAGGGAGAGTGAAATGAGGTGAAGGGAAGAAAGAAAGAAAATGAGAGGTGAAAGGATGAGAATCAGATGAGAGATGAAGAGGGAGAGGAGGGAGAGAGGGCAAGGGAAGAGAGTGGGAAGTGACTGATATGGAACACTTAAGAGATGAGAAGGAAGAGGAGAGAGGGAGACGGGAGAGATGGTGAGGGAAGAAGGACGAAAGAAACGGATGTGGAAGCGTGAAAGAGAGAGAGGAGAGAAAAGGGAAGAGAGGAGAGGGAGGGAGGGAGGAGAGAGGAGAGAAAAGGGAAGAGAGGAGAGGAGAGGGAGGGAGGGAGGAGAGAGGAGAGAAAAGGGAAGAGAGGAGAGGGAGGGAGGGAAGAGGGTGGAGTTGACAGAAGCTTGGTGAGATAAGAGGGCGTCCCCCCTCCCCTTGCTCGCTGGAGGGGTCACCTTATCTCCCTCAGTAGCCACCACAAGGTTCACGTCACTGCTGCCAGGGAGGAGAGGGACGCTGGCGGAGGGAGAAAGTGGAAAAATAAATAACATGACAGAAGTGGGAAAAGGCTGGAAAAAATTACACAACAGAAGGGGGGGGGGAAAAGCTTGATGGAAAATGAGGTTATAAATTTTTAGATTAATGAAAAGTGTTCCCCTCTTAATATTTAAGGACTTACTTTCGAGCTTCGTAGCATAGGCAGCTACTGAGACTTTATGCCGTGCCTGTAAGTGATACATTTATGTGTTCATAACAAATACTCGGAATGTAGTTTAGCCGAGACTTTCATGACAGGTTTGTATTATCAGCGCTTGTAGTCACAAATGGAATGCTTAAATAGCATTATACTCTGACCCCTGTTTAAAGGTTGTTTCAGGTCGTTCAGCTGGTTACACAGTGATTCACAGAAACTCGTTAAGTGTTGGCATATCCTACACAGTGTGCCACTCTCAGTACAACAGTTTTGACTTTTGACTGTACCCTCTTATGTGTACTGTATACACTCTCCTGTTTATGCCCTTAAGCAGTGAAGCGATTAGTTAGACCCAAAATACAAAATGCGTCTCATAACTCTCCCCCCTACCCAAAGTCTTCGTCCATCGTGTACCCCTCTGGTTTGCCCCTCCACTTCACTCTCGATGTTCCTCTCCTCATGTTTAGGTATTCACTTTCGGGGCTCAAGTATTTAATCAACTTGCTATCAGGTCGAACCCGGTGGCCGTTTTCCTTTTTCGCCGTTATTTTTCCGGACCGGCTTATTTTTGGACCCAGCAGACAGGCAGGGTCCACGGTCCATTTGGTCCACTCTTGTCCTGCCACTACCTTTCCTTGCCCTTGTTTGCCCTTCCTTGCCCTTGTTTGCCCTTCCTTGCCCTTGTTTGCCCTTCCTTGCCCTTGTTTGCCCTTCCTTGCCCTTGTTTGCCCTTCCTTGCCCTTGTTTGCCCTTCCTTGCCCTTATTTGCCCTTCCATGCCCTTATTTGCCCTTTATTGCCCTTGTTTGCCTTTTACTTGCTCTTGTTTGCCTGTCCTTGTCAACCTCTCGAGCCTCGTAACCCTCCCTCATCTCACCCTTTCATGTCCCTTTTTTTCGGTTGTAATTATTTTTCCTCATCTACCATTCCACTTCCATTCCTTATCATACCCTAACCACCCTTTCTGGTCCTTTCCATTCCTTTAGCTGTCCCTTCCTTTGCCTTCTTTCTTTGCCTTCCCTTTTCTTTACATTCATTGCCCCGTCGCAACCAGTTTTCTTTCCTCTTTCCCTTCGTTATCCCCCACATTCCTTGTCGTTTCCTTCCTCCACCCTTCAGTGTGCTTGCCCTTCCCATCTACTTCTTCTAACCATCCTTGCCGCTACCCTTCCTTGCCCCTGACCTTCCTTGCGCTCACCTTTCCTTCCCCTTGCCCATCTTCCTTACCCCTACCCTGCCCTTCCTTGCCCTTCCCCTGCCCTTCCTTACCCCACCCATCTTCATCCCTAACATCGTTGTCCTCTCATATTCCTTACTGTTATCTCCCCTTCCCCTCCTCTCTTGCTTCTTCATCCATATCTGTCCAGCTGCATTCCGACCATCCTTCCTTTTATTGCAGGCTTGGGTTTCTTTTCCTTTTTCTGTTGTATACTGTTATAATTTTCTTCTATTAAACTGCTTTTTTTTTTCTTTAAGTCTGCATAATTTTCTTACTTGATTCTCTACTCTTAAGCCACGTCTTTTTTCTTAACCCTTGACGAGGCTAAGGGTTTTTTTTATACTGGCTCGTCTGATTTTTTTCTTTTTATAGGGAAACATCGATCCCATATTACGCATTCTAAAATCCAGTTTAATGTTTTATCTTAGTATTTTGTGCCCTGCATAGACGTTGTTTTTCTTTCATCCTCTTGTATTATATGTACGGAATTACATGAGCTTCTTTGTCTTATTATTTTGACCTACCGTGCCGAAACCCAACATCCTCCATCCCTTCTTACGTTTTATCTTCTCTCTCTCTCTCTCTCTCTCTCTCTCTCTCTCTCTCTCTCTCTCTCTCTCATCCTCCCCTCTTCGCTTTCTCTCCGACGTTTCTTCTTTCCTGACTTTCTGTATTTCTTCCCTTTTCCTTTCTACTCTCTTTCCCTCCCTGTCTTCACTTCATGCCTTCTTTCTTCTGTCTGCCATTCCTCTTCTCTCTGCCCCCTTCTTCCTGGCCTCTCTCTCTCTAGCTTGCATCTTCCCACCCTTTATGCTGTCCCCTCCATCACCTCTTAACTACTACCCCTACCTCATCCTTCAGCCCGCCCATACCTATTACCCATCTCTGCTTAGTTCCCCTCCTCCCCCTATCTCTGTTCCCCTTCCTTTCCCATGTGTTCCTGTTTTGCTTACTTAATCGTATTTCCTTTAAGCATTTTTGTGCCATGTTTCCACTTCTGTTTCTTTATTCTTTCCCATCCTCTGCTTCTCGCTTCCTACCATCCTTTCCTCGTTCTGTTATCCTTTTCTGTTTTCCAAATTCATTTTCCCTTTTCCCCTAGTCCCCCTTACTCATCAACCCCACTTCTGTCCCTGTTTCATCTGACCCCTACTTACCTCTGTTCTCTCTTGCTTATTCCCGTCCTTTTCTCTTTTCCTCCATCTCCTCATTCCTATCCCTCCCTGTCCCACAGCCTTCTCCCCTCTTGTCTTCCTCTCCCCTCCGCCTCTCTTCCCTTGCTCTTACCTCATATCCTCTCCCCCTCTCTTACCTCTTACCGTTTGTGCCCTGCCTGACTCTGCCCCCTTATACCCTCTTCTGTCTCTTCTCTTCCTCCCCACTTCACATTTCCTCCCCAACCCCTCTCCCCGTCCACCTTCTCTTCCTTGCACTACCTTATCCCACCTTCTGACCTCCTCCTCTCCCTCTTTACCCGCTACCCCCCTATCCTCGGGTTTTTCCCCCCTCCCTTTCGAACCATTTCTTCTCTTCCTTACCCCGTCTCTCCTATCTTCTCTTGCTGTACCCTTCCCCTATCACCTCACCTCTCTCCCTTCTCTGTTTCTCTCCCCTTTCTACCCACTACTTCACTCCCCTTCCCCCTCCCCTCCCCTCCCCTCTCAACTCACTCCCTCACGCCCCTCTCCCCCTCTCCCCCGGCCACGAAGCCCCCACATCAAGAGGCAGCGACGCACGCACATGTACACCTGATCGTCTGGATGGGGTTACACCGGAGAGGAGGCTGAACTTTCCATGCATCTCTCTCTCTCTCTCTCTCTCTCTCTCTCTCTCTCTCTCTCTCTCTCTCTCTCTCTCGAGTTTCCCTTACCTCCACCTCTCCCAAGTACGAGTGCATCCTGATCCATGACGATGATGGTGATAATGATCGTACTCGTTAAACCAAAGAAAGTAATTCAGTAACCTCCCCTCATCCAAGTAATATTGCCGCGGTCAGAAATATTTATCAGCATTCCTTTTCCAGCTCCCACTCGAGGCTGGTCCATAACTCCTGCACCGGCCCGTAAAACACTCCCCGTCGCCGCGGCCACAAAGACGCGGCCATAACACGGACCCGCGCTAAATCACGGGCCTGTAATTCGTCCTCGTGCGTATTCGCGGGATCGTAAAGGCCGGGGTAATAGCGATGGAATTATCATAACAGGGGGACGAGCGGTCTTGTATTCAGCACTTTCTGTATTCTTGCACCCTTCTGATTACCTTACAGTGCAGGGTAACGTGATCATGCATTCATCGCTTTGTATGATCGTGTGTTTTATGTCATCCTGTTCCCTTTAGATAATTTGCTTTGGGGATAATGTCGTAGTGCAGATAAAAATTCCTGTTGAATCATCATCATCATCGTCATCGTCGTCATCGTCATCATCACCAACATCACCATCATCGTCTCCACAGTTATGACCATCATCATTGAAGCCCTTATTTTTACTTCAAGATGAGGGTGACCTTTTTATTACCAAGACTTGGAGCCTTTTTTGGACAGATCGATATCCAATCCTCTTGACGAGTTTGGTCCCACCTGTAGGAGGCTGTAGTAATATTCTCGTATATTCTCACGTTGTCGAGTTTCTTTTGATTACTTGTACAGACTTCTACTCACAGACATCCAACACAAATTTCCACATGCTTTATATACCTTACTCTTCAGAAACCTCCCACACACGCAAACCATGCATGAAGCATTAGGTGAAGGTGAACCGCTTTTCCAGTAGGAGAAAGTGATGATCCTCAGTGTTGCGGATCACTTGCCCTTCAGCAGTCTTAAAACGCTGCTTAAACGTGTGTAGAACTGCCCACTTTGCCAAGTGTAAACAAACCAGCCGTCACAGTTCTCAAATAAACCTTGACATCTTTAAGCAAATATTCTTCCTAAAGCCAGACGGTTTTTACTCAGTTTAGATGCCGCCTGTTAAACACCCTCAGGATCTGTAGCAGTTAAACTGGCAGCAGTAAATGGTGGAGGAAGGGAGGGGAGTTTCATACTAGGGTCCTTTATATTAACAAGTGGATTGGGGGCCTTTGATAGTGGCCTGCACAATAACTGGATTATATTGAGGCACAATGGTAACTTGTATATTTGATGCTTTATTCATTCTTGCTTCGCTTGATGGTCATATTCAGTTGTGGGGAGACCTTTCAGGGTTAGAAACAGCTCCATCATCCCCCTCAGTATGATTTTTTTCTTTGGGGGAGGGGGCTACTCCTTACTTAAGCCTTGAGGAGCCCACTTTACTGCATGGGTTAGTGATAATTCTCATCTCCAAGGAGAGTTTGTTTTCACCCCTGTTTGTTAGTTTGTTTGTCTGTTTGCAGGATTACTCAAAAACTAAAAGACAAATTTGGACCAAATTTGGTGGGTAGATAGCCCATGTCCCAGGGAACAGTCGGTTATTTCTTGGGACCGATCCGGATTGTATTGCAGATCTGGATCCGGAAAACATTTTTTGTGAAACCCTAATCAATAATGAGAAAACCTAACCCATTATGAAGAGTGGTTTGGAAATTACGTTTCCTTTGTTGGAGAGATGCGCTTCAGTGAATGCCCCGCTAGTCTCTTATGGAAACTATCATCTCCTAACCTTTTCATGGTGACTCATTGACTTTACTCATCATCTTACCAAACAGGTCAACTCAGGATCCATCACTCCCAAACTGGGCATAAACAGCAAATAGGTTAGAGATGGAGGGAGGGGGAGTGGGGATTATCATAACAAGGGTCCCCTATATTAACAAGCACACTGGGAGCCTTTGAGAACAGCCTGCACAACAACTGGATTATATAGATGGCACGCTGGCTACTTGAGTACGTTGATATAGACCAGTTGTATTAATTCTTTTGCTCTCAGATGGTTTTACTCATCTTAGGATGCACTTATCTCCGGTAACCTTTTCAGTACAGCTACTCTTTTGCTTTATACATCGTATCACCAGACGATTTTACTAAGGATCCACTCTTATAAACTGGGGACTAACAGCTAGGGGGAGGGGGCACTGGAGGGAGAGGGTAGGGGTGGATTATCATAGCAAAGGCCCCTTTATTAACGAATCCTTTTCAGTACTATTACTTTTTAACTCTATCCTGCACACCACCAGACGATTTTACCAAGGAACAATCTCTCGTAAACTGGGGACAAAGAGCGAGGGTTTAGGGGCACTGAGGGGATTGGGGATAATCATAACAGGGGGCCCCTATATTAACGAACGGACTGGGGGCCTTTGATAGCAGCCTGCACAATAACCGGATTATATGGACGGCACAATGGCCACGGACCTGGGGAGATACTGCGTCCAGAACTGTAGGAAAAATCACAAAATACGATAGTACGGATAGGGAAAAAAAGTGGGTAGGCAAATACGAGTAAATAAGGCAATACAAAATGAGAAATACAGTAGTTTGCATATGGAATAACAGTAGGTCATAAATGAGGAATAACAGAGAAATAAAAAGATGCTAAAGAAGTCAGGCCTTGGAGCTACAGTTCTTCATATACAGAATCAAAGAATACAAGAATGAAAATACCAAAGATAAGGACAAATAAGGATATGACAAATTATTTTATAAATCAGGTAAATTGATCCAGGGAAATACAGTACCATACTTCGGATACGGACTGAAAGTGACCGGTAAAAAAGTGAAAAAAAAAGCACAAAAGAAATCGAACCAGGAAAACAAGTGGTTGTGTAAATATGAAATAGGAATAGAGTCGAACGTAATGAAAGAGTGGAAATGGCAGAGGGGAAAAAAAAGTCAGGGCAATGTGATGAGGGAAATAAGAAAAACTAGTGAATAATTTTGACAGGGAAAAAGATTTAACAAGGAAAATATTAAATTAAGCATTTAGAGAATTACAAAACACTGAAAGAAAGACTGATGGAAAACATAATAGTATGGGTAGAAAAAAGAAATATTTCAGTTGGGGACTAACGATTAGGAAAACAGGATAAAAATTCACGTTTCAGACACGGAAAACATAACGAGGGAAAAAATAATGAAAGGATTTAGTATTCACACAGGAAAAAGAAATGACTAGGAAAACGTGAGATATAGTATTAGATAAAAAAATAACATATTTCAGACACGGAAGACGACGAGGGAAAAAATAATGAAAGGAGCAAATTAGAAACTTATTCAGCAGGAATAAGAAATGACAGGGAAAACAGGATATGAGCCACAGAAAAGGCCAAAGTAATTCAAATAAAGGAAAGATGTTTAAAAATTAATAGTAAGAAAAGAAAAAAACTGTAAAAGCAATAAAAACAGGAGGAACTCACGAAATAGTGTGGACGAGGAAGTGAATACTAAAATAAAAGAAAAATATGAATGCAACAGTTATTAAACTCCCCAGAGAGAGAGAGAGAGAGAGAGGCCAAACCACCCTTCTCAATAATCTTCAATTTAATCTCCCTGACCACCGCACTTGAAGCTATTTTTAAGTCTGCAGTTCTGAATCAGTCCCCAACAATATAAAGGCAGACTGCTTCAGACAACGATGGTAAAAGAAGAACTGAAAAAAGATTATGGACAAAAATATCTAACTGGCATGTCTCTAAAAGGATGTAGATTCAACATTTTCATCTCGAGGGGTAGTCATTCTTACGATGGTTAAAATCACCAAGAAGAAGGAAGAGTGGAATTGACATCTGACTTTTTCGTGTTAATAGACTTAATAGAGAGTGTTTCTAAGCTTCTAACCCCTACAGCTAGAGATGGTTTCTACTAAACTAAATAAAATTGTCAGGTATTAGCAAGGAAAAAATGTCTTAGGTTTGCAGGGGCCAATGGAGACTTCGCAACACATGACACTGATGGAAAAAAGAAAAGAAAAAGATACCAAATTTTGTACGCATGTCAAGGTGTGTGTGTGTGTGTGTGTGTGTGTGTGTGTGTGTGTGTGTGTATCATGTATGCAGTTCACAGGCATCTGAGGTCATGCTGGGTGTGTCTGGGAGTTCTTTGGGTTCATTGTACACACACACGATAGCGCAGACATACCAAGCAACACACACACACACACACACACACACACACACACACACACACACGCACACACACACACACACGCACACACACACACACACACACACACACACACACACACACACACACGCACACACACACCTCAACTAGGTATGGAGAGAGTATTTTTTTTTTTTTCCTATCTGGGCAGCTTGGTTCTTATGTGGCCTTTATTTTGGGTCCATGTATTTGTAGTTGGTTAGCGTCTCTCTCTCTCTCTCTCTCTCTCTCTCTCTCTCTCTCTCTCTCTCTCTCTCTCTCTCTCATTTTTTTCGTCTTATTATTGATCACTTATTGAATTCCTTATTGAGTGCATCTCTTTGGTAGTGTATTTCTTACCTCTTATTCACCTCATATATTTATCTCTCTTCATCTTCTCTCTCTCAGTAATCTCATCTTTATCTCAGCCACATCTTATTATCTCTGTCTTCTGTTATTCATCTTAATCCATCTCTGAGTTATCTTTTATTGTCTGCTTTATCTTTTTATCCATCTTCTCTACCTCCTCCTTTCTTAATCATCTCCTTCCTTCTGTTTTGCATGGCCACGCAATACAAAGGTTGCCAAAACGGAAAACAAAGACCCAGAGAAAGACAAAAGGATAATAAACAGTGAAGGAAAGCGAGATGAAAGGAGGACAATGGAAAGTAAACAGGAGAGAGAGAGAGAGAGAGAGAGAGAGAGAGAGAGAGAGAGAGGTAATTATAATTTCACTTCTTTTCCCCTTCCCCTCTGCTCTCGTTCTTCCTCTTACCCCTCTCCTCTCTTTCCTTTTCTTTCTTCTCTCTTCTTTCCCCCATCTTTCATTCTTTACGTCTCTTCTATTGCTCTTCTCCTTTTCACCTTCCTTGTTTTATTGTCCCTTTTTCCCCTTTTCCATTCACCCCTTTCAGTCCATTCTTGGCTCTGTCTAACCCTCCAGTATTCAGTGGCATCCCAGCCTTCCACCATTACTATCCTCCTCCCTTCCCATCGTCCCTCTTATTTTATCCCCATTGCACCCCTCTGCACCCCTCTACCATTCCTCTTCAGCCCTCTTCAGCCCTCTGTTTACTTCTGTCCCCCTCCATTCCCAATCCCCACTACCACTCCATCTTTTCTCCATCCATTCTTCCTTTGTCCCCTTTCGCTTGTACTCCAACCCATTCCTCTTCTCCCCCCTTCCACCCCTCACATTCCTATTCCCCCCTTCTCACCCCACCCATTCCTATCCCCCTCCCCACCTCTCACCCCACCCATTCCTATCCCCCTCCCCACCTCTCCCATTCTTCGTCCCTTCCACCCCTCACATTCCAATTCCCCTCCTGCCATCCCCATCCCCCTCCGCCCCTCCCATCCTTGTCTCCCGCCGCCCCTCCCATCCCTATCCCCCTCCGCCCTTGCCATCCCTATCCCCCTCCGCCCCTCCCATCCCTGTCCCCTTCCACTCCTCCTTCCCCCCTCCCATACCTCCATCACCCCCCTTACCTGTGCATTGTCCTCCTCACCCTTATTAGTAAACAGTGCCAAGTTTAACCCTTTGAATTAATTGACGTCTTTTTTCGGTTCATTCTTGCTGCCTTTGGACAATTTTTTTTTTTTTTTTTGGGGGGGACGGAGGGGGGAGGGGCAAGACACTTCATATATTATTAAAGTGGTAAATGAGTCCAGTGATTCTCTCTCTCTCTCTCTCTCTCTAGCGAAATATAAGCGTTTGGAGATCATGTTTGAACTTAGATTGCATCCTTGTGCTGAAGAGATAGAGTTACGTGGATTGAGACGTATATAATATTAATAAAAGCTTTGAGAAATAAATAGTCTCCTAAATCCTACATCATAACTCTAACATCGTAAAATCCGATGTTGTAAGTCAGCCATCGGAAGTACAACATCGTATCTAGATCGTATTATATCCAGCTCCGTATATTCATGTCGTGACTCTGACATCTTAACTACAACATCGTAAGTCTAGTATAGTAACTCTATCATCGTAGCTCCATTATCGTAACTTCATCGTCGTAACTCCATCATATTAACTTCGCCATCGTAACTCCATCATCGTAACTTCATCATCGCATCTATCTTAACTTCAGCATCGTAACTCCAACATCGCAACTCCATCATCGTAACTTCATCATCGTAAGTACATCACTTCATCATCGCAAGTACATCATCATAACACCACCATCGTAAGTCAAGCATCGTAATTTCACCTTCGTAACCCTCATCGTAAATCAGACATGCGTACAGTGACAAGCGCGACCGGAATTAGAATCGCGACAAGATGAGGATGGTTAACGCAACCCCGAGTCGTAAATCTGACTTCGGCTACAAGATAGAGGGTCCATTTGCCTAGGGGGCCGCACCGTCGTCTGCATGTGGATGGGTAGGAATTAGACGCTTTACTTTTTGAATATTGAAAGACATTGGCAAGCTGAATGACATCGCCTGAAGGAGTGGAAGTAGCTGGTGATTGATGGCCTTTTTATCATAGCCACTGAGGCTGCGTGTCGTACCTTTGTAAGATGTAAGTCCATAGATATACCGTACCATCAGGAATTCAGGTTATTTTTGTGAAAACCCCTTACGACGACTGGGTACATTATTGGAAGAGTCTGGTTGATCTCTGTCTCTCCTAAATTCATTCGGAGAGAGGTAAGTGAGCTTCTTTTTAACCAATGCCATTACAGTACGCCGAGTTAAGGAATTCTCGACTCTGTACACATTAAACAGTCTTTAGCGTTCCCTTCCTGAGTGTGCAGATCTGGCGAGAGGAAGTTGTCAGCGCCAGTCAGCACATTCAGGTACCGTAGCGTTTGAATCTGAAAACTCAGCAGTAAACATTCACTTACTTACATTTCTCTCTCCTCAGCTAAACAGATGTCTCGCGATATGTTACGAAAGTAGTGATTAATAGAAGACAATGTAAATAATAAAACAAGTGATAATATATGTGGATGATCAGAAAATTATGCCTTCATTATTATTATTATTATTGTTGTTGTTGTTGTTGGTGGTGTTGTTGTTCATATTGTTATTGGTAGTGCTGCTGCCGGTGCTGGTGTTCTATTATTATTATTATTATTATTATTATTATTATTATTATTATTACAATCATATTTACGATCATTCCTGAGTTTTTCCATTTTCCTCGTTTTCTGTTTCCCCGGGGTCTTCTTTTCTTATGGGCAACTAAAGTCACGTGAGGCAGGAACAAGAAGCAGGTCCCCCATGCACGCACACAATCACACGCACGCACACGGACATAAAGAGGCGCTGATTGACACGCACACGCACACACGACCAGGTTCACACACGCGTATCACGTACACTCATGCACACACATTAAGGCACACGTCAGGATATCACGTCCACAGAGGTACTCACTGAATATTCACACACACACACACACACACACACACACACAGACACACACACACACACACACACACACACACACACACACACACACACACACCTTCATGTCCCAGCGCCGTTTTGTTATGTCTGAATCACATAGTCACGTCGATGTGGGTTTTTGTGGGATTTATGAAGGAGCAACAGGCGACTCTCTCTCTCTCTCTCTCTCTCTCTCTCTCTCTCTCTCTCTCTCCATTTTTTCCGTTTTTCGTGTCCATTTTCCCTGCAAGACCCACTGATAAACGACCGAGCTTGGACACTTAGAGAGAGAGAGAGAGAGAGAGAGGCGCTTCAAGTTCCCCTAATGGCGTACTCGGCATCACCACATTTCGCCTCCCTTGTTAATAATCCCAAAACTCCTGACGATGTCTGTAAGTTAGGGAAGGGAAATTAAGGAGAAAGGATGGAGGAAAAGGAGAAAGAGGAAGGAAAGAGGGAGGAAAAAAGAAGAAGGGGAGGAAAGGAGAGAAAAAGGTAGGAGAAGAAGCCGGCATGAGACAATTTCGGGACCAGTGATTGTGGCGAGGTGAACATCTGAGCCGAAAGTGTAATAATAAGTAGCGGTGACTCAGATGAATTATTTTTGCTATCTGTCTATTGC
>NC_137041.1:7838250-7910750 GCF_032717465.1 Coenobita brevimanus | reverse complement strand
TGAGAAGACGAGTGAATTTGTATCTCCAAAAAGTAATGACAACTTCTTAACCTCTACATGAAGGTGATTTTTTGTTTTAATTTTTTCTTCCTGCCACAGAAGACGATTTTATTCATCTTTGGGAGAACTAGAAATATGGGTTCCATGTTGCTTTAACCCCAGGCTTATCTTTATGTGAACCCTGTGGACTGCAGACTTACCCCTCTGTAGTAAACCGTCATCTCGAAGGACAGGGAGAGAGTTGTGGGGATTTTATAACTTGACAGTGGAGCCGCTTGGCTGAATTGGTGCCACCGCATGAAGGCTTCTCCAAGATTTCATGAAGGCTGTATCACACCTTGAGCTTGTTAACTCTCTCCAAAGATAAATGAAATCGTCTGGAGATAGGAAGCATAATATAAAGAAATTCGTAGGGAAAAGGTACCGTTAATACCCTCAGTTCCAGAGTATGTTCAAAGTATTACACAAGTTATTATCACTTAAATGACAGCCAGATATACACTACTACAACGAGAGAAGAAATACCGTGGAGAATGTGAGAGAGAGAGAGTGGTGTGGAGATTGATGTGAGGGAGAGTATGTAAGACTTTAAAATGTTATGAATAGTAATAAGGCTGAATCATTATGCATTCAGTCTGGCCGAGGGAGGATTGGATGTGTAGTGGAGATGTGAGGTGAATTTTGTTGGGTTGACGGGTTCTCACTCCATGTTGCTCTCATCTACTGCCGTGAGTGTAAATTGACTGACAATCCTCTCCCAGTACTGTGTTCTGCCTTTCATGTTTCTCATTCTTCACCTTAGACCTGGCCTTCTTTCTCCTGCTGTTTTGTCGTGTGATATATTGCTATCACTTAGAAATACTTCATGTAACACCTTCCATTGCCACAGCCTGTTAGTGTCGTCTAACTTTTGCTCATTCCTTTACCGTCTGCTGTATATGCTAATATTTATAGGGAAAAAGGGTGCACGAAATTCCGAGTTGTATTGCTGTATTCACTTCTCTGTTCTCAGGTGAAGGTGAGAAGACACGAAAACTCTCGGAATATTTCGTGTTTCGTTCTGCTCTGTGGAGATAAGCATAATAGATAAATAAATATATAAAGAGAACTTCCCCAAGCTAAATGGAGCTTTTAATGGTATTCTTTCGTCTTTTATTTCACTCTCCTTTCCTCCAGCTTTGTCCACACCCTCAGCCCTCCTCTTCCTGCTCTCCTTCCTCAATCTGGTCCTGTCTCCCTCCTTCACGCCCTCTCTCCCTCTCCCTCCATTCCATCCCCCTCATCTCCCCGCCCCTGTATGCTCTCCATCTCTTTGTTTCTCTCTCTCTCTCTTCCTTTCCTTCCTTCCTCATTGTGACCGTTCCTCCCTCCAGGCCTTTCTTTTCCTCACGTCTCCGTCCCTCCTCCCCCTTCCACCATTCCTACATTCCCTCCATCCCCTCTTTTCCCTCCCTTCTCCTTCTTTTCATCGTTCTCTCCATCCTTCTCATCCCCTTTCTTACCCACACTCTTTCTTTCTCTCCCTCTTTCCCTCTCTCTCTGTCTCTCCAGCCTCCCTCCCTCCCTCCCTTCCTTCCCTCTCTCCCTCCCTCCTTCCCTCCCTCCCACTTGTCCACCTACTCAACAGTCCATCTCCGCCACCTCCGTCGCCCCAGTCTTTTTGTCTGTGCCACTCCACGCGCCTCTTGTCCCCCCTCCCATCTCTCTCTCTCTCTCTCTCTCTCTCTCTCTCTCTCTCTCTCGTCACGAGCCATTGAATTTGCTAGAGGGAAGCTTCGGCCACATATATCTCAAACTTAAGCAATAATTAATCTTTTTTCGAAGGCTTTACGGTCGTTAGTGAGGAGGGAAGGATGCTGGGGTGATCTGTAGGGCGGCTAGTTTTTATCGTCCATGTAAGTCAGTTATATTTAGAATTAGTTATGTCTCCGTACAACCACGAATTTTTGTCCTTATTAAATTTCACTGTTAGGGAATAGTTCGATCTGAGAGGTACAGTTTTACGAGGAAGCCTTTGATAGCACAACATCCAGTACATCTTGGCACACGAAATCATCCCCACACAAACATTACCACACCTGCTTCAACAGTTTCCCAGCTCCAGAATTCTCGTACATACTCACTACACACGCAGGGCAATACACCACTCCGATCATAAGACTGTGCTGCAGGCCTCCCCTCCTGGCGTCCACCCATCATAGGTGTCCATAAACAGAGCTGGTCGAGTTCACCAAGATGGGTTTACATCAGGACGTACCCCAGCCCAACCTAGCCCTCCGTAGTCATCAACTTAGATTTGGTTTGGCTGGGATCACAGCTGGCATGTGCTCCGCTTGTAGATTAGGCCCACACAACATAGCTTGCATAATGAAGCACATCACTGCACATCATAGCACAGCACAGCACAGCACAGCACAGGACAGCACAACACAGCACAGCACAGCACAGCACAGCACAGCACAGCACAGCACATCATAGCACAGCGCAGCATAGCGCAGCAAAACACAACACAGCACATCACAGCACAGCACAACACAGCACAGCAAAACACAGCATAGCACAGCACAGCACAGCAAAACACAGCACAGCACAGCACAGCACAACACAACACAACACAGCACAGCAATGAACATTACAACACGACACAGCGCAGCACAGCACAACACAGCATAGCATAGCATAGAACAGTGCAACACAACACAACATAGCACAGCACAGCACAGCACAGCATAGAACAGTACAACACAACACAACACAACACAACACAGCACAGCACAGCAAAGCACAGCACAGCACACATTACATTTAGACGCAGATACAACATGAACGGTGTAGAAAACCATTGAGACAACTCTATAGGGGCGGTTGTTCATCTACGGTAGACGGATCAGGTTAAACGGGCGAGGTTAAGCAGCAACAACAGCTTGTTGAAACCCCATATTGTCTGCCACCACTTTGTTTATCATCACCACTGCCATCACTCAGTTATTGCCACTTCCATCACTCCCATCACCACTATGGCGACCAGTCACTACACAACCACTATCTTCAGTCACCACTACAACCACTATCTTCAGTCACCACAACGACCACAATCACATCGACCACTACAATTCACCATTACCATCACCACTACCAGAGTTACTGAGTCACCAGTAACACACCACCACCACCACCACCACCACCACCACCATTACCCTCAGTCTCCATCACAGCTGATAGGACTAAGAGAGGATAGAGTGTGAGTGAGGTATTACCATTACATATGGCAGTAATTGAGAGACAGAGGGTGGGGGGGGGAGGAGATACTAGAGGATGAGGCACTTGAGCCTGAGATGCTTGGTGGAAAACTCAGAAAAGGGGTTTTGTGTATATATATATATATATATATATATATATATATATATATATATACACACACACACACAGTATGCGCACATCCTGACATGAAGCTATACTTGATAGCCTACGTGTTCATAACTTTTCCTGGCTGACTCATGGCATCGCTGTTCATGCAGGCAGCTCATGATCCCTCCCCCTGACTCCTGATGACCCCGCACGCCGTCTGACATGCCTTCTAATTCCCGTGCATGACGTTGATGGCTGTTTTGGCTCGATAAGTCAATCAGTCACTTGTCCTGCATGTTAATCGACCGACGAGAATGGTTAGCCAATCATTGCCTTCCCTCTGGCTAACTTGTGATGGGATTTGGGTCTTATTGTGTGGGGTTATGATGCGGTGCTTCTGCTCGACGAAGTTATTTACCTTTGATGTCTTGTTGCTATCAGACGGTTTAATTTAGCTTTGACGTCTTACATACACCAGACGATTTTATGCGGCCTGGCGTGTTGCATATAACAGACGATTTGTTTAATATACCGAGACATGATAAAAGAGTGACCGCCAGGTATTCCGACTTTTTTTTATTTTATTTTTTATTTGCTGTAGAACACATGTTTAATTCCTTCCCTTGTCAGAATAAAGAAAAAACTAAAAATACAAGGAACAGAAATTGAAAAGAATGTTAGTGAAGAGATAGATCTTGACAAAAGAAAAAAATACAAGGGAGAGACATTAAAAAGAAAATTGGAGATGAAATAGATGCTGAAAAAAACAGGAAAGCAAAACGACAAGGGACAGAAATTGAAAAGAAAACTAGAGAAGAAATAAATGTTGGGAAAAGAAAGTGAAAAAGTTTTAAAAGAAGTCCAGTGAGGGGGAACTCGCGAAAGTACTGTAAATTCGTACTTTCGCGTCCTCTCTAGAAGGGTGACTTACTGAGACGAGAGATATATAAAGATCACACAAGTATTTTTATTTATTTATTTATATTGGTTACGATTTAAGAGATGAATTTTGAGCTGGACCGATTACATAGATCTTTCGTTAACCCTTTCACTACGATTGGGGTTTTGTGCTAGTTAATGAATAAATGTCGCTTAAATGTAGCAGGAATTAGAAATGCGTAATCGGATTGAAAGGTACAGTCTGCATCAGAAATTCTCTCTCTCTCTCTCTCTCTCTCTCTCTCTCTCAGCTTTAAAAAAATAGTCTTATGAATGCACAGAAAACGACACTGATTGCGTTGATGTGTGGCAAAATAATAATAATAATAATAATAGTAATAATAATAAATGCTAAAATTAATATAACAACAACAACAACAAAAATAATAATATAAAATCAGTAAAAATCAGTGTCCCAGGCTTCTCATTCCCCACACTTTTTCGAAATCGACAGAGAGAGAAGCTGGAAATAACGACAGTACTTTTGATGCCGACTGTACATACTTTTATTTTATTTTCATTTATTTATTTTTTTAATTTATTTTTTGCTTAACGATCCTGTTTAAAATTATATGTATATCTAAGACGATTTTAATAAGCTAAGGATAGATGGATAGATTAGATATATCCTTTATTAACCTCTTCAGTACGAGAAGTCTTTGCTAACCTAAGACACGTACTCTTGTCGGTTAAGGAAGCTCCCTAACACCTCTTCCTAAGCGATTTATTTTACCTATTACTCCATACGCTAACTTGAGCAAGGACCGTATTCTCATTGGTTAAGGAAGCTCCCTAACGCCTCTTCCTGAGCGATTTATCTTGCATATCACCCCATACCTTTTTATGTTATTTAAGTCATTCTGATACCACCATTTTGTGCATAATATACTACTTGATGTTAACCAACCCTATCCAAAAATAAATCGCTAAGGTGAAGGTGCTAGGGAGCTTCCATAACCGACTAGAATAAGGATTTAGGAGATATTTGGAGCTGGGGGGGAGGGGAGAGGGAGACATAGCCATCCTTTCTTCCTTCATGGGCCTAGAGAGAGAGAGAGAGAGAGAGAGAGAGAGAGAGAGATGACGGGCACAGACTCTAGTGTTTGCGACAGCCGTGGAGGGGCGTTGGGGACGTGAGCGGGATTTAATTAAAGGGGATTTGAGAGAGAGAGAGAGAGAGAGAGAGAGAGAGAGACAGAGACAGAGAGACGGAATTAGCAGAAGCAAACTGAGTTGAAAGACAAGGAAAGGCATAAAAAGGAAATTAGGTGATCAGGTTCAAGAATAAGAATTAAAAGAAAAAAACAATGGCGATAAAACATGAAATAGGAATAAAAGAATCACACACACACACACACACACACACACACACACACACACACACACACACACACACACACACACACACACACACACACACACACACACACACACACACACACACACACACACACACACACACACACACACACACACACACATAAAGACACCAGCCCATTATCACATATCAGAAAACCAGACACGTAACCACACATCAGAAGCGCGCACACACATCCCCACAAACACATAATCACACACATCCACACACACACACACACACATCCAAGTACACACACACACACATACACACACACACCTTATTCTGCCAACGCCTCTCTATCTCCTCAATCTCTTATTACTGGTGCGAGTCTTGGCTGCCTTCCTGCCCCTTGCTTCTTCTCCCCTCCCATCTTCTCACCTCCTCTGCTCTCATCTCCTCTTCTCTGCACCCGTCTCCTCTTCTCTGCACGCGTCTCCTCTTCTTTGCTCTCATATCCTCTTCTCTGCACCCGTCTCCTCTTCTCTGCTCTCTTATCCTCTTCTCTGCTCTCGTCTCCTCTCCCATTTTAGCTTGTTGTCTTTCATCCTGTTTCGTCACTCATCTTTTCTTGTCTTCCTTCCTCAATCTCCTTCCATTCTTTCTCCTCTTTTCTTGGGATTTCTCCACCTTTTCTCGCACGTCCCACCCCCTTCCTCTTCTCTCCCCTCTTCTGCTTCTCCAGTTTCCTTTCCTTCCTCTTTCTGCCTTCTTCTTCCATCTTCCCCTTTGCGTCGCTTGTATCTTCACTGCCATCCTCTTTAGCTGCCCCTCTCCTGCTCATCCCATCACATCCCCCTTTCTCCTTCACCCTACCTTCTGTCTTTTCAGTCCTCTCGTGTCCTACCTATTCCATTGCATCCCCTTTCTCCCCATTTCAGTTCCTCTCCTCTCCTCCCTCCTCCCATCTTCTCTTTTCTCCTCTCCTCTCCTCTCCTCTCCTCACCCGTTCTCTCCACTCCCCTCGCTTCCATCGTTATCACCTCCAATCCACCTTTGTAACCCACCTTGTCTCTCTATCATAAACATACCCTGCCTCCCTCTCCAAGCCATAACGGGATGAGCTTAAAAAATATTGAAGGAAAAAGTAGAAATAACACAAAAAAAGATCGTTGGACCTAAAAAAAAAAAAAAGCGAGGAAAAACACCCACGAAAATAAAAAATAAAAGAAAGAGAGCATCAAAATTTAAAGTATAATGTAGAAAAAGAAATGTCACTCAGATTTTTGAAATGAAGAAAATTACTCCCGAAACTAAGAAAACGCAAGGGAAAAGTCGAAACTAAATATATATATATATATATATATATATATATACTGATTTGAGAAACAGCGTGAATGCTAAAAGTCCCCCAAAAGAACTTGAGAGTAAAAGATAATCCCTTGAAACCAAAAAACACAAAATCCCTTGAAACCAAAAAAACAAAATCCTGTTGTTTTCCTCGGAGAGAGAGAGAGAGAGAGAGAGAGAGAGTAGGGAGGGAGGGAGGAAAAAAATATCTTCTTATTTTTTTCCCTGTGTGCTAGTCGTCGCGGATATAGTGGTGGTGTGGGACGGATTGGCAGTTACACGAAGGCGCAGATAAACAAGAACCCAGCCCAAATGAAAGGGTCGGAGCCTCATATCCCGACCACAGCCAGACGGGTTTAGTATCCCCCCTAGACACAACCCGCAGCCCCCTGGGAGGAAGAAAACGGGGAACTTCAAGCTTAATAGCGATTTTGTCCATCATTTTTATTATTATTATTATTATTATGGTAGTCCCCCCTGAACGCTTCTTGTAGTAGTAGTAGTAGTAGTAGTAGTAGTAGCAGTAGCAGTAATAGTAGTAGCAGTAGTAGTATTGGCAACTCCAGTCTCATCTGAACGTGAACTTAGTGGACTGCAAGCTAAAGCAGTCTACCATCCTCCTTTCGGGGGATGTGGAGGGGACAGAGGCATTTGTATAACCAGACAGTGCATCCACATGAAGGCGTCCCTCTCTAGCCCCAGTATTAGTCAAATCATGGTGTAACCTTTAAAAACTCTTAATTTCCCTCTAGCTTATTCGTCTAAGTAAATTATCTAAGCGGACCCAAGTGGTGGAAGGGTTGAATGTCTCTGCCGCTCCCTTATGTGGCAGGAAATTGAGGGTGGGGAGGGGGGTTAAATGGGAGTGAGAGGCCGAAGGTGAGGACGCGGGTGGGGTGCGGCGGGTGGCCTCTGAGTTGCGGTGTGCTGCTCCTTAAGTGGTCATTTGAAGTGCTGAGCCCAGGGTGTGATGACCACTTTACTTGGCCCTTGATTGTTGTGGCTGTCTGTCTCTCTGTTTATCTGTGTGTGTCTTTCTCTGTCTGTCTGTTGTCTGTTTTTAGCCAGACGTCGTAATCCCGGAGGGGGTGGCCATAAACAAATCGCCTCCGTGCCCCCTGGCAAGAACTTAGAAAAATAAGTCTTATGATAATCTTCCATCCGTCATCTAATCTTGCATTGTCCCATCAGGAGCGTAGGGACCCGAGGGTAGGCTGCTTAGTCCAGATATTTAAGTAGCATAACCAGACACATTCCGCTGATGGACATTATGTGGGCGATAAATTCATCTCATGGATTTGTGTATTATGGGAGCACCTAGAGCACCGTAACCTACTAGACCACCAGGCGTCCGTTAATCAGTTATATGGTTACCACCCAACGTAGTATACAGCCACCCAACGTAGTATACAGTTTATTGGAGTATATAAAAAAAATCTGACTTCTCACCTAGTAAAGAGGTGCCTGGAGATAGCACTACATTGAGTGAGTGGATGGTTTGGGCCTCAGTTTTCACAAATGATCCACTGATTACCAAGATTAATTTTTGCAAACGGAATAATAGGCATAAAAATCTTCTTCCCCCTTTCTGAGAGAGAGAGAGAGAGAGAGAGAGAGAGAGCGCAGGTAGATATGGTAGGGTAGCCAGAGAGAGAGAGAGAAGAGAAAAGAGTAGATTCTGTAACTTCCTTTAACTTGCCCTTCTTACAATAAATAAATAAATAAATAAATCATAGCCAGTTTATCAGTGAATCATGGTCCACGCCAGATAATTCATAATCAGTCTGTGAATCAGCCTCTAAGGCAGGGAATTGAACGTGTAAATAAATGACCGCGATAGGGCATTGATTAGGGTATTTGGGAATCAGGGTCTTCCAGTCTCCTTGTTCGTCATCCACTTACGAATCTTAGTTACGATGAGGCATTGGTCGTAAGTTCGTCTGTGAAGCTTCGTGTAAAGTAGTTATGGGAGTGGATGGGGGCCGTGAACGTCAGGGTGGATGGTGGTGGCTGGTGACGATAAGCGGTAGGTGTGTGTGTGTGTGTGTGTGTGTGTGTGTGTGTGTGTGTGTGTGTGTGTGTGTGTGTGTGTGTGTGTGTGTGTGTGTGAGAGAGAGAGAGAGAGAGAGAGAGAGAGAGAGAGAGCAGAGGTAGACATGGTAGGGTTCCCGGGGATAGAAGAAAGGGTTGTTAGAGAGAGACAGACAGACAGACAGACAGACACAGAGAAATAAGAGTAAGATGTGAACGAAAGACAAAAGAAAACGAAGCATCCCGAACCATCCAGGGACCACCCAAGTATTTAGGGTATGAAGGGTCCACTCCTGCCCTGATGGACCAGCGGTAATAGGGAGGTCCAGAGACGGGGATCATACTAATCTAACCCGCTTTATTGTTTTCCCATTAGCCAAGTGAGGGGCTGGGGAGGCGGGCGGGACCAGTGCCTAATAGTTAGTTCCCACGAGGATCCTATAAGAATTGGAAAAGATGGTAGTGAGGGGAGGAAATGGGAGATTGGTGGGGAGATATGGGACGGAGGAGGGAAATGGAAGGTTGGTAGAGAGATATAGAGGAGCTGTAAGAGCGGGAGATGGTAGAGAGGGAATTCGAAGATTGTTAGTTAGATAGGGAGGGTGTTATTGAAAGTTGTAGAATGGAGAACACATGGTCAGAGATATAATGGAGATTAAATAATGAGAGTAGAAATACAAGGCCACCCAAATATATAGGTAGATAGATAGATAATAAACACACACACACACACACACACACACACACACACACACACACACACACACACACACACACTAAGAAAGGAAGAAAAAAAAAACGAGTATAAAAATATGAGAGCAAAATAGAATTATCAAAAATGTCAAGAATTTGAAGAATGAAAGAACTTGGACAAACATAGGAGGGATAACTGGGAAATATAAATGAATCATGAGAAGATTGGGAGGAAGATTGATGGTAATAAAACGAAAGTCCATATTAGTAGTTGTACTGTGCCAAGAAATGTGTCGAGAACTATAGAGAGATGTAAATTGAAATTATGGAGGTCAAAATAGAATGCAAAAAGAATGTGAGTAGAAGTTTGGGGAGAATAGTACTGTATTATTTATAAGACTAAATTTAGATATGGATTGTACACCTGAAATGAACATAGACATAAAATGAGACGAAGTAAGAGGGAAAGATAAGAATGGAGATATAGATAATTAAAAAGTAGATTGAGAAGCAGACATGGAAATTATTAAAATAGGTGAAAGTGGAAACATAAAATGATTAAAATTAACATTGGAAGACATTGAGAGGATAATATTTGGTCAAGGTGTTATCAAAAGTAGTAGAATAGGAAAATGTGCTACATAGATATATGAGGAGTTAAAAAATGCAGTGGGGATGGAAATTAAGATGCCAGAAATATGAACACGATTGAGGGAGAGAGAGAGAGAGAGAGAGAGAGAGAGAGGGTACCGGAAATGTGCCTTACAATTAAGTGTAAAATAATGCGAATAAAATTGCAAAAATATATAGGAAGGGAAAAAAAAAGAAACGTAAATTATAGAAAATAAGGATGTGGGGAAGATATGGAGATGATAAAACCGAGAGAAGGTGTTATTAGAAGGAATGGAATCCAGAGAGAGAGAGAGAGAGAGAGAGAGAGAGGAAATACACTTTAAAACAAGGGCAACCTTTTTAAAAGTACAGCACCCTTCACCTGATTGCCAAAAGACCGAGAAATCAGATGTAGAGACTGACTAGGAGTGCACTGTGATGACCTTGCAGATCATCCTCTTCCGTACTAGCTGACTTTATTTATTGATACACTTTATTTATTTATTTATTTATTTAGTTCTCTTCACCTGAGCTAAGTCTGAAAGTGTGGCCCTGGGAGGTGCCAATGTGTTCACCTGTTTACCGGTACACAAGGAAGGGAAGGGAGAGAGAAATCTTGTGTAGGTTAGGTGAGTGTGAGAAACTGCAAGAAAGGTATGCTTAAAACGTGGCAATACAGATTTTTTTTTATATATTTCGTTTATGTATATGTATATTTACCTTCTTTTTTTTGTATGTGGATGGGGCAACGTAAGATTGGATGATGGATGGATGGATGGATACATATATATTTACTTTCTTTTTTGTGTGTGGAAGGAGAAGGGTAAGGAGGACGGAAGAGAGTGGTGTTTGTTTTTGTGGTGGCGATCTTTGTATACTACCAATAAATAGAACAATAAATAAATAAAGGATGATAAACAGACAAATACACGATGACATCATATTAGAGGACAGAGTGGGAAGGTGTTGGGAGTGGTGGTGATGGTGTTGGTGGGGGTCTGGGTAGTACTGGAGGTGGTGTTGGTGATGGTGTAATTTTCTTGTTGTTTTAGTCTGCAATTGGAGAAAGGGAGGGCATGGGGGAAGGGGTCTGTATGGTGTCTGGTGGTAGTTGCGGATATTTGTGAGTGTGGGAAGCTACAAATAGGAAGGCAGTGCTTAGACGGTGGCATTACGTGGGGGAAAAGGGTTTAGGGAAGGAGGGGAGGGAGTGGAAAGTGTGTGTAGGGGTGGAGGTTATTTGTGAACGTGGGCAGCAATGGTGGTATTATTTTCTTGTGTAGTGTTTGTCTGTCGGGGGGAGCGGGGGGGGGAAGGAAGTGGTGGAAAGGGTTTTGTAGGAGTAAAAGGAAGAGGAGTAGGAAGGAAAGAGGGATAACTGGAGAGGAAGAGAAAGAGAAGGGAATGAAATGAGGAGGTAGAGTCAGAAAGGGAATGGAACAATGAGGAAGAGTATGGAAGGGAATGGAACGATGAGGAAGAGTAGGGAAGGGAAGGGAACGAGGAGGAAGAGAAGGGAAGAGATGGAAGGAAGGGCTTGCACAGTGTAGAGGGGTGAGACAAGCTGTATAAAGAAAATAATTGTTCGTCTTAATTTGTTCAGCTTTAGAATTTGCTTAGATTGAGGGTTCGTCTAGCTTTAAGAGTTATCCAGGTCCAACTCCAGAATTCGTCATACTTCAGAATTTATCCAGTTCCAGAATTTGTTCAGTTTCAGAATTTGCCCAACACGAGAAATTCCAACGTCATTGAAACACCTCCCTCCCGAGATATCTAAATTTGGCCTTAATAATCTGTGTTAGAGAGAGAGAGAGAGAGAGAGAGAGAACTAGGTTGAGGAAAGTAGAGATATTTAAAGTATCTTAGCCACCCCCTCCACCACCACAAGTAACACCTACCACCACCACCAGCACTATCACCACCTCTGCCACCACCACCACTATCACCACCTCTGCCACCACCACCACATCAGATCCATCACTATTAACACCACAGCCAGTCATGCCACTGCTACTACCAACACTCACCACCCACCACCACCATCACCACCACAGCCGATCATCACCACCACACGTATCACCACCAGTCACTATCATCATCCTTCTCCCCACCATTACTATTACTTTACATGTCAGTTCAGTCACCACCACCACACCAGGCACTATAACCACTACAACCAGTCACCATCACCAGCAATAGCACCAGTTAGTTGCCCTTTTCACCACAACTATCACCACCAACCCCCGATCACCCCACATTGAGTCATCACCACCACTCACCACTACTATCACCACAGTCAGTCACCAGCACAACCAGTCTGTCAGCATTATCACCAACAGAACCAGTCACTCTTCACTATCTCTACCATCACCAGTCAGTGACCCCCATCACCACCAGCGCCACCTCTCCCCACCATCCCCCTATCATCACCACCACCCCTCCCAACTATCCCCCTGTCACCACCACCACCACCACCACCCCTCCCAACTATCCCCCTATCACCACCACCACCACACCTCCGAACTATCCCCCTGTCACCACCACTATCACCATCACCACCAGTCACTCACCCCTATCACACCACCACCATCCCCCTATCACCCCCACAAGCAGCACCACGACACTGCAACATCAATATGCAGATTAAGATTATGTGAGTTTGCCTTCGTGTCGAGTTGCTAAGTGGGGGAGGCGCTGTGAGGGGATTGGGGAGGGATGGAGAAGAGGGGAGGGAGGAGAGAAGAGAGGTAGGGAGGAGTGGGGAAGAGGGGAGGGTGGAGAGAAGAGAGGTAGGGAGGGGTGAGGTAGAGGGGAGGGAGGAGAGAAGAGAGGTAGGGAGGGGTGGGGAAGAGGGGAGGGTGGAGAGAAGAGAGGTAGGGAGGAGTGGGGAAGAGGGGAGGGAGGAGAGAAGAGAGGTTGGGTGGGAAACTGGGAGAAGTGGAGGGTCGCAGTGAGAGAGCTGGGAGGAAGGAAAGGAGGATAGCAGAGATGGGGAAGGGAATGGTAAAGAGATGGAAAGTAGAGAGAAAAACAAGAATGGAGAGGGAAGGGAAGGAAAGGAAAGGAGTAGGGAAATAAATGGAAAGAAAAATAATTATGTAGAGAAAGTGAGAGAAAAAAAAAAAAAGATTCGGGGAGGAAATGGAGAGGTGGGGAGAGGAAGGAGGGAGAAAGAGAAGGGAGAGGCTGGGTATCGTAGTGAGAGAGCTGTGGAAGAGCAGGGAGAGTAGGGAACGAATAAATTGTGAGTGGAGAGAAAGGGAGAGGGACAGTGAAGGACGGTAAAGGAGAAACAGTAAAGGAGAGAGAAACTGATGTAAAATGGAGAAGAGAGAGGTGAGGAGGGATGGACAGAGAACAAAAGAGGATGAGGTAGATGAAAATGAACTAAAGAAAACTGTGATAGAGATACAACCAAACTTGACATCACCCTCGAAAAATTTATGTATTAAGCTAATGTATCTAACCAACACATCAAGGACGAGAGAGGGAGCAGGGGAGGAAAGGAAAGAAGGATGAGGTCGAGAGGGGGTGGCTTGGAGGAAAAGATAAAAATAACTGTGGAAAAAAAATGAGAAAATATGCACGAGTAATCACGGGAGGAAAAAGAAAATGGGGAAAAAAAGGTAAGAAGAAACTATGAAATGGATGGGAAGGAAAGTGAAGAGAGGAAACATGAAAATAAATCAGGAAAAGATCGGTAAGGATACAGCCAGAACTAGACTTGGCTTTCGAAAAGATTTATGTAGCGGGTTAATATATCGAACCAAGACATATCTAGGACGAGAGAGGAAGCAGGGTAGGAGAGGGAAAAGAGATAAGGTAGAGAGGGGGAGCTTGGGGAAGATGAAAATAAACCTATGGGGGAAATATGCAAAGAAGCAGACAACGTGATGCTCTCGAAAAATATTTATGCATGAACTTAATATACTGAACCAACATGTATCCAAAGCAAAACGGGGGACAGGGAAGGAAAAGGACCAGAGGCGGGGTTGAGAGAGGGGGCTATAAAGGTGAAAACATCCCTTGGAAATGTCGATTTAGTTACAACCAAATTAGAATACCGTACACTGTCGAAAAGATGTTTGTTTCGAATCAGTGTCTCGAACCACCACATATCCGAGACTAGAGAGAGGAGGCAGGGGAGGAAGGGGAAGGGGAGTTTGGCCTCGAGGGGGTCTGGAAATGGAAATAACTCTTGAAAACGGTGACAGAAATACAGCCAAATGAGACCACCTTCTCGGAAAGGTTTCATGCATCGAAGCAGTGTATCGAGTTTTGCATATTGAAACGAGGGAGGCGGCAGAAAAAGTGGAGCTGGGGATCACGAGAGGGATGGAGTGAAGGCCAGACCCAAAAACACACGTGGAAGCAGGGAGGGGAAGACTTTATGAAACAGAAAAAAAAAAAGAGAGACAGAATATATAGAAGAAAAGATGAGAAATAACTTTGGAATATACTGACGTCAGATTCAGAGGCACGAAAGCACCAGAATTCGTCGTAGTAGTTAATGAGTGAGCCCCATCAGCCCGAGTCTACTCTGCTACAGGTAATTACAAAGCTGAATAACTCCGGAAATTGAAAGTGGAAAAAGAAAAACAAATGAAAATGTAAAAGACAAAAGAAAAAGTAATGGAAATGGAACCTTAATAGGATTCATGTATGGAACCAACACCTGCCCCTCTAGACCAGGGAGTAAAAAGAGGGAAAGATAATAGTGGGGAAGGAAGATGAAAAGAGAGGTAGGAGAAATAATAATGTGGGAGATGCGACGGCGTGGATGTTTGGAGAGAAAAGACTTGGGTCGGAAATTGCAAAAGAGGGGAACGAGGCGGACTAAGAGGGAAAAGAGGGAAGAGGGGAAAGGGAGATGTGCAAAAACTGGTGATAAAAGGCAGAGAGAGAGAGAGAGAGCAAGAAGACTGTAATATAATAAAGCAGAATATTAGTGATAAAGCTGAAACAGTGGTGTGGAGAGAGAGAGAGAGAGAGAGAGAGAGAGAGAGAGAGAGAGAGAGAGAGATGGAAAAACGTGCCTGAATGATGATGATATGATTAGGGAGAAGCGGGTGTTTGAAAATTGAACACAGATGAAATATTGATGATAGGAGTTACAAAGGAAATATGTGAGGGTTGGGATGATTGTGTATGTGTGTGTGTGTGTGTGTGTGTGTGTGTGTGTGTGTGTGTGTGTGTGTGTGTGTGTGTGTGTGTGTGTGGTGTGAGACAGGTGCATTGAGGGAGAGAAGAATATAGACGAAATAATTGTCAGGTTCATTAATAATTAAGTAGTACATATTGCGATGGATAAAAGAATTTGTATATATTAGTATTTGTTTCTTTTGATGATGGAAGAGAGGGAAGGAGAATGGTGAGAGGGAAGGAGAATGGTGAGAGGAAAGGAGAATGGTGAGAGGGAAGGAGAGTGGTGAGAGGGAAGGAGAATGGTGAGAGGGAAGGAGAATGGTGAGAGGGAAGGAGAATGGTGAGGGGGAAAAGTGAAGGGAGGAAGGGATGAAAGGATGAGATGGAACGATATATGATACAATAGATGCAAAGAGGAATGCATAGGAGCTGTAGGGAGAGGGTGAGGGGTGAGGGTGAAGGTGCATGTAGGGAGTGTGAGGAGAGATGGAGTGTGAAAATGAAGGTGTGTGTGTGATGGTGAGGGGGAGTGTAGTGGAGTGTGATATAGGTAGGTGGATTGTGTGTGTGTGTGTGTGTGTGTGTGTGTGTGTGTGTGTGTGTGTGTGTGTGTGTGTGTGTGTAGATTCCCCATCCATCGATTTGTCACACTCAATCTCCCTGCTCACAACCAAACTCAGACAGACGTATTCTCACCCGATTACACGCAATCACACGCAGATACATGCAATCACACGCTACTACATGCAATTGCACGCTTCTACACGCAGTCATACGCTAGTGCACGCAATAATACAGCTGCACGCAACCCTCAGTCTGACAACACAATACACACCTTCCCTCTCTAAGTCACCCTTTACCTCGCTTCAGCACACACACACACACACACACACACACACACACACACACACACACACACACACACACACACACACACACACACACACACGAATAACAGAAACCGGACTCCCCTCTGCCTCTCCCTTAATCTCGTTCCCTTAGGCACTTAGTCGGGCAAAATTTCAGGGGCGGTATTAATTGAGAAACTGACTGGGTTGGACGGGAGGATCTGTGTTGTTTGGGATAGAGATTGATGAATAGATAGAAAAACGATAGGACAGAAAGGGATAGATAGACAGACAGACAGACAGACATATAGATAGATACGAAAAGGGAGACAAACAGACATACGGATAGATAGACATAAATAAATGATGACAAAAAGAGACAAACAGACTGACGGATAGATAGAAGTGGATAATTGATGAACAGAGATAGATAGATAGATAGATGGGTAGGTTGATACGTAGGTAAATAGTTAGATGGGTAGATAGATTGAGACAGATAAATGGGTTGATAGATTGAGACATAAATAGGTAGATAGACTGAGACATAGGGAAGTGGGTAGATAGTTTGATTCATAGGTGATTGGACGGATAAATAGGTAAATAGATAGAGGTAAATAGATACATAGTGATACAGTAGGTAGGTAGATAGATAAAAATAGATAGATAGGTAGCTAGACAGATAGATAGATATAGATGGGCACTGACAGACAGACAGACAAGAACAAAGACAGAGACAGAATAGGTGAAGGAAATACGAGAGAAAAAAAAAAATCCATCTAATGAAGGGGTCAGGCGCGGCAAACACCCAAATGCACCGCTATCTTATTCGTGGAAGTGAGATTGAATTCCTACGATGAATAGTGGAAGGGGGAAAAAAATAAGGTTTGCATTTGATTGACTCCACACGGACCTTCAAATCATGTTGTGGACAAAAGAGTGTGTGTGTTGAGGGGAGTGAATAGGGAGGGAGAAGGGTGGGGAAGGGGGAAACAGGGGGGAGGAAGGGGAAGGGGGAGGCAGAGGGGAGGAAGGGGAAAGGGGACACAGGGGGGAGGAAGAGGAAGGGGGAAACAAAAGGGTGGAAAGGTAAGAGAGGGGTAAAGAGGGAGAGAATGAAGGAGAAAGGGTGGGGGGGAGTGTGTTGAGGAGAGTGAGTAGGGAGGGAGAATGGTGAGGAAGGGGGAAGGGGGAAACAGGGGAAGAGAGGAAAGAGGGGGTAAAGAGGAAGGGAGAGGATGAAGGAGAGAAATAGAGAGGGGGGAGATAAGGTTTGGGGAGGGAAGGAAAGAGGACGGTAAAGAGGAAGGGTTGTAAAAGAGAGTGGAAGAAAGATGGGAAAGGAGGGAAAGGAAGGGAGGAAAGTAGGGGAGGGAAAGAGAGAGAACGGTAGAGTAGGAGGGAAATGAGAGAGAGAGAGAGAGAGAGAAAGGTGGGGGAGTGTGATGAGGGGATGTGAATACGGAGGGAGCAGAGGAGGGTGGGAAGAGGGGAGAAGTGGAAGGGGGAGAAGGGAGGAGGGTAGGGAAAGAAAGAGAAGGGTACAAAGGAAGGAATGTAATGAAGGAGAGAGGGTGGGGGTAAGAGAGGGGAGAGAAGGGTTGAGAAGAGGAAGGAGGGGGAGGGAAGGAAAGAGGAGGGGAAAGATGAGAGAGGGAGGAGAGAGGGTGAAGGGACAGAGGGGAGAGAAGAGAAAGGAGGCGGTGGAACGGGAAGGGGGATATGGGAGAAGGGGAGAGAGAACGGGAAAGAGGAAGGGAAGGATTGAAGGAGAGAGGGTGGGGGAAGAGAGGGGAGAGAAGGGTAGGCGGAAGAAAGATGGGCAAGTAGTGCGAGAGAGGGAAGGAGGAAAGAAAGGGTACAGTACCTAGTGGAGAGAGAAGGGAGGGAGAGAGGGAAGGAAAGATGTAGAGGGATGGAAGGAACTGATAGAGAAAAGGAAGGAAAAGCATGGTGAGAGAGAGAGAGAGAGGAAGAGGGAAAAGGGATAAAGGTAGAGATAAAGGTAGGGAGAGGAAGGGTAGGGACAGCGAAAGAAAGCTAATGAGGGAAAGATTTGGTAAGAGAAAAGGCAATAACGAAATACATGAATACTAGAATAAGAGAGAGAGAGAGAGAGAAGAAAAGGGTGCGGGCCGGAGGAAAAGGGTTGTAAGACATAGGGGGGATGAATGGTATTTGTAATTACACGGTACCTCATGGCAAGAGAGAGAGAGAGAGAGAAACACTCACTCTCACTCACACTTCACTGATTTCCCAGGCACCTCATTTGTTAAAGCCTGGACGCAGTTTACTTAGCCTTTTTTTTATGTTGCTTTTTTTACTTTACTTTTTTGCTTTTTTACTTTTTTGATTTGTTACTTTTTCGCTTTTTTACTTTTTTGCCTTTTTACTTTTTTGCATTTTAACTTTTTTGCTTTTTTACTTTTTTGCCTTTTTACTTTTTTGCATTTTAACTTTTTTGCTTTTTTACTTTTTTATTTTTTTACTTTTGCATTTGAACTTTTTTGCTTTTTTACTTTTTCATTTTTTTACTTTTGCCTTTTTACTTTTTTGCTTTACCTTTTTGCTTTTACATTTTTACTTTTTTTTTACTCAACTATTTTGCTTCCTTTGCTTTACATTTTTGCTTTTTTTTCTTGGTTACTTTCCTTTTTTTCTTTTTACTTTTATACTTTTTTTTTACTTTTGCTGTTTGTACCTTTTTGCATTTTCCTTTACTTTTTGTCTTTGCTTTTTTTCATAATTTTTTATTATTTACTTCAGCTGCTTTTTTGCTTGTTTATTTTTTCTTTTGTGCATTTGTTTGCGTTATTTTCGCCATCAGCAGACGATTTTAGTCTGCTTAAAAAAAAAATTCATGGACGCAGTTTACTTTTTTTTAACTTTATTTTTGCCTCGACCTGACGATTTCACTCAAAACTCTCTCTCTCTCTCTCTCTCTCTCTCTCTCTCTCTCTCTCTCTCTCGGGAGGGTTAATAAAAGCTATATCTAGAGGTAAAGGAGAGAGATAAAGAGGAATATTTGGAGAGGAAGTATTCACCCCTTCACGACGATTACGTGTTCTAGTTAACACTTGCCATCTCCTGACGATCTTACTCAGCTTGGGAAATCCATTGAGAATTTTAATTGTTTTGAGTAACAGAATAAAGGAAGGAAAAACAAATGAATAAAAAAAATAATCCATACACCAGATCTCTCGCTAAAGGAAAAGGGAGGAACTAGTATGATTAAAGCACATTTTTTCGTCGGTTTCGGTGGCTCCCTAGCACCTCCTCCTTAGCGATTTATTTTTGGATATGGCTGGTTAATATACCTTTATCCAGGGGCAACGCCTTAGCCCTTATCGAAAAAAGGGGACACGGCTTAAACTCAAAAAAAAAAAAAAAAAAAAAATGGTTATAATTTTCACTTAATTATATGCATAGTATTATTGTTTTATTTGAATGACTTAAATAATACAAACAAGGAGAGCAAGGTGTAACAAGTGAAATAAACAGCTTAGGAGGTGGTGTTAGGGAGCTACCTTAACCGACAAGAATACGTCAGAAAGGCGAAGACCTGATTTGAGTTGGGTAGAGATGGAAGTTGAAAATGAGCACCAGTGTGAAGGAAATCAATTTGCAACTAATCTATTGGTAATTTTAAGGCAGAGTTGTTATAGAGTAGACTAGAAGTAAGGGATTTATTCTGGGTTAAAGACAAGGATAGTAAAGCATGGAGGGAAGCAAAAATGTTGGGAAGGGGAAGAGGGGAGACGCTGTGAAGGGGGAGGAAAGGGGGAGCATAAGTATCAGTAGGAGTTTGAGAGGTTGGTTAGGGGGAAAGCAGGGGTGAGGGGGGTGAAAGAAGAATGGGGAGTGGGTGATATTGAGGAAGGAGTGAAAGGAGAGAGATTGTGATTACTAGAAGTGAGAAATTGAAGGGGGGATGTTCGAGTCTAGTAGGGGAGGAGCGAGAGATTGGGAGGAAACTGGTGGGGAAGGGAAGTAGGGGTGTGGAAGGGGAGGAGGTGGAGAAAAGGGGGGGAAAGTGGGGGAGGGGGGAATTAGAGTTCTGACCTGGTTGGGGAAGAGTTTTAGAAAAGGGAGGAAAGTGGGGGAGGGGAGGGGGTCTGCCAGGGGAGGAGCGGGAGAAAAGGGAGGAAAGTGGGGGAGGGGAGGGGGTCTGCCAGGGGAGGAGCGGGAGAAAAGGGAGGAAAGTGGGGGGGTGGGGATAGGTGCACTGGGAGAGGGGACAGGAATAGAAAGTTGGGAAATTGAGAGCCAGAAGAGAGGGGGAGTGGGTAGGAGAGAAAAAAGGTCTCCTGGGGAGGGGTGGGGAGGAAGGGTGAGGGCGGGTGAAGGGAGAGGGCACAGTGTAAGGGGAAAAAATGGAAGGAAACAGAAACTGGAGATTGATGATTAGCAGTAGTAGAAGGGAGTTTGGAAGGGTTAGGGAAAAAAGATTTAGGTGAGGGGAGAGATGATTAAGGGGAAGAAGAAAGGGCCTTGCTAGAGGGGAGAGGGGAAGAGAGGAAGCGGCGATAGGTGGGAACGTTGAAAGAAAAAAAGTAAGGAAGAAAAATTAGAATTAGGAGTAAAAGAGGGAATGTATGAGTCAGGGAGGAAGCGTTAGAGGTAAGGGAGGGGAGAGGAAAGACGTGTGGAGGGGAGGAGAGAGAAACGTTGACGCAAGGATCACCCAGAGGGGAAAAAAATGGAAAGGAAGTAGAAATGGTAGGTTGAGGATTAGTAGCAGTAGTTGAACAGGAAATGTAGGGGTGTAGGGGATGGGGGGGAGATGAATGAAAGGCCTCTTGAATAGGGAGGGGGGGATGGTGAGGGGAGAGAAGGAGGGGACAGGGAAAGAAGAGAAAGGAAGAAGAGTGGAGAGTAATAGAGGAAATAAGGAATTATAGGGATATATGGGTGTAGGAAGAGAGTAGGAAGGAATAGGGGGAGGGAAATGAAAGGGTCACTGTAGGGGAGGGGTGAGGGGAAGGGGAGAAAGAGTAGCAGGAGGAGGGGAAGGGGTGGAGGGGGACGGTATAGTAGTTGTTTGTCCATCGAGGAAATGAATTGGAAGAAGGGTCTGAGGGAGGGAGAGAGGAGGGAAAGAGGGAGAGAAAAGGGAGGGAGAAGGGAGAGAGGAGGGGCGGTAATAATTAATGCAATAATCTCGGACCATTGCCCAGGGGGTCGCTTGCCAACAAATTTCTCTCTCTCTCTCTCTCTCTCTCTCTCTCTGGGTATCATTAAATTTGTTCTGATTTTTCTCAAGTGCTCTTTTATTTCTTGTGGTTTCAGTTCTTTTTCTGAAATTTTCTGATATTTTTTGTGGGGGGGGGAGTTCTGCGGCTTTGAGTTGATGATGATTGATGATGATGATGATGATGATGGCAATAACTGACAACAAAGGTTATGGTAATGATGATAACGATAATGATGATGATGATGATGATGATGATGATGATGATGACGATGATGATTAGCAACGAAGACGGAATAATAACAATGACTACGACGACGAAAACGATGATAGAGGTGGCTACGATAACGAATGAGTGTTTCTCGATGTGTGTGTGTGTGTGTGTGTGTGTGTGTGTGTGTGTGTGTGTGTGTGTGTGTGTGAAATTGAAAGTCGTTGGATTATACCTCTGATTACCTGTGTCCAATTTTGAGATTTGTGAAATTCCTCTGTTGCGTCTATGGGATTTGAGAGAGAGAGAGAGAGAGAGAGAGAGAGAGAGAGAGAGAGAGAGAGAGAGAGAGAGAGGCAGGGAGGAGGGAAGGCATGAGGTTGAAAGGGAGAGGTTTGAATGAGGGGAAATGGAGAGATCTGAGGGAAAGGGGGAGAGGCTTGAGAGGAAATTAGGAGAGAGAGAGAGAGAGAGGAGGGGGGAGGGAGAGGTGGAGGAAGACAGAAATGTTTGATGAAGGGAAACAAATTAATGAATGTTTGATTTTGGTCCCTCGGTTGGGAATTGTTTCATTTTGTCGACATTACGGGAGGGGAGTGGGGAGTGGGGGTGGGGAGGGTGGGATTGGGAGTGAGGGGAGAGTGGGGGTGGGGTGGGTGAGGAGAGTGGGAGTGGGGAGATGGGGGGGAGTGGGGATAAGGGGGAGTAGAAGGAGATTATGAGAAGAATAGGGGAACAGGACGAGGAATAGGAGAGGAGCAGTGAATGAAGGGGAGGGGTAGTGGTTTTTTCTTCGCTTCTTTTCTTTCTTTCTTCCCTCTTGTGCCTTGCCTTTCATTCTTTCCTTTCCTTTCTTGTATGTTAGTGTATTCCCTCATTTTCTTTCATTCCTCCTTCATTTTCCTCGTCTTTCAGCATTGTCATTCTCTTTTTTTTTCCCCCCCAGTCTAAATTGCTTCCTGTGTCTATAATGATTGGCCTTCCTTCTGCGTCCACCTTTCTCCCTGCATTTCTGTTTTTCGTTTTTCTTATTTGACATTTCTTTTGCATTCCTTTTTATTTCTCCGTTTTCTTAATTGCTTTGCTTTTGCCATTTTTTCCTCCTCAGTTCCTTCTTCTTTCTTCTTGTTTACATTTTTTTTTTCTAAGCCCTCACATTTTTCTTCTTTTCCTCTGTTCTCGCCTCCTCCTCCTCTCTCAGCTTTCTGCTCTTCCTCTTCCCCTTCTCTCTTCCTTTTCCTCGTTTCTCCCCTCCTTCTCTCCCCAGTTTCTCTTTTTCCTCTTCCTCTTTTTTTAATTTTCAGCGTTCCTGTCCTCCTTTCGCTACGTCTTCCTTTTCCTTCCTCTTCTCTCTTTTCGTTTCCCTCGATTCTCCCCTCCCTCTCCCATCAATTTCTCCTTTTCCTGTTCCCCCTTCTCTCTTCCTTTCTCTCCTTTCTCCCCCCTTTCTCCCCCCACTTTCTCCTCTTCCTCTTTCTTCCTTTTCCATGTTTTTCCCCTCCATCTCTCCCCACCTTCTCCTTTTCCTCTTCTCCCTTTCTGTTTTCTTTTCCCTCCTTTCTCCCCTCTTTCTCTCCCCACTTTCTCCTTTTCCTCTTCCTTCTTCTCCGTTTCCCTTTTCCTCGTTCCTCCCCTCCTTCTTTCCTCAATTTCCCCTCTTTCCTCTTCCTCCACCCCTATTCCTTTTCCTCGTTTCTTCCCTCCCTCTCTCACCCAACTTTCTCCTCTTTCTCCCTCCCTTTCTCTCTTCCCCGTCACCCAATTCTCCGCCTACTTATTCTGCATTCTTTTGTCTTCCACCCAACATCTTTTCCCCCTTCTAAACGCATTCCCCTCATCCCCTACATTCTCATTTCGTCTCCCCCCTTCTCTCATATCCTGTCTCGCCCTTTCTTTCCCCTCTCTTTCCCCTCTTCTTTATTTACTAGTTGTCAGCTCTCCCTCTGCTTAGCCAAATATTACTCTCCGTGTCTGTTTCTCTCTCTCTCTCTCTCTCTCTCTCCACTAGAGTGTAATGAAGACGGATGTAATAACGCCAGGATGGGATGGAACGGGACGGGATGGGACAGGATGGGACGGGACGGGACGTTACGGGATGAAATGGGATGGGATGGTGGGATTGGTTAGAATTTCTCTCAGACACGCGTTAGGATGGCTTGGGAATGGCTTTGCTGGCTTGAGGAGGCTTTGAGTGGCTTGCGATGTCATGGAAAGATGTGGGTTTGCTTGCATTGGCGTTGGGGTGGCTGGGGTTCTCTCTTAATGGATTGGGTTTAACTGGATGGCTTGGGACTGGGTTTTTTGGTGGACTGGAGGGGCTTTGGGTGGCTTGGGATGACCTGGAAAGATATCATCCGGCTTTGAGAAGGTTTAAGTGGCCTATGGTGGATTTAAGTGGCTTGAAAGTGGCTCAGGGAGGACTAAAAGTGACCCGGAGTTTCTTGGATTAATACTGGAAGCTTTTAGTGACTTGGATTTTAGCTTAGGATAGCCTGGAAGGAGCCTGTCTAGCTGTCTGTTTGTAGCTGTCTCTTGCTGTTCTCTATTGTCTGTTTTTATTTTTGTTTGTTGGGATCCCAGGTTTATCTGAACGTGAACCCGGTGGACTACAGGCTGAAGTGGGAAGTGGAATGATGGCCGTGAATAGATAGTGAAATGACGGCTGGCGGATTAAAGCAGAAATGGCATCGTGTTGGAGATGATGAAGTCTGTACATCGCTTGAGACGGGACAAAGACTGTAATATAGACCTTGTGTGTAGAGAATGATGTAAGGTGACGCGTTAAGGAGCAAGAGAGAGAGAGAGAGAGAGAGGAAAGACAAGATCCCACCCTCCATCTCCCTCTCCCCCTCCCCTACCCCAGGCTCCATACCCATTCCCCCACACCACATCACGTCATGAGGAGCAAAAAGAATGAGCAAAGAGAAGAAAAGCGAAAAGCAGAAGTAAGGGGAGAAACGTCCCCTACCCTACCCCTTCCCCCTCTCCTCTTCTCCCCACACATTTGTTCCCCTCCCACAATTGTTCCCCCATACTTTTCCCCATCCCCCCACCATCATTTCCACACTCCCATCGCTCCACACCCACTATCCCCACACCCCCATCTCGCCAGCCACTTCATAAGGCAAAAGAAGCAGCAGCACTAATATGAATAGGGAGAAAATAGGTATGCACAAAGAGTAAGGAAAGAAAAGCCTCCCTTCAACATCTTACTCTTAGTTCCTCTCCCTCCTCCACCTCCACACACTCCACCCCCACACCCACCTCTCATGCGGCGGAAGTAGCACAGTCCAAATATGACAAAGGAGCAAAAAAGAAGAAAAGAAAGCAGGTAGAGGAAGAAAAAGAAAAAAGCTTCCTAATTCACCCCTTACACTTACTCCCCATTTTCCCACCCCACTTCCCAGTTCCCTCACACCCCTATCACCCCATTGTAAGAAAAGAGGAAGAAGAAAAAGAAAGCATATAGAGAAAAGAAAAGAAGAAAGGCCTCGTATCTCACCCCTTACATTTACTTCTCCCCCTCCCTTCCCCATTCCCCCATCACCCCCTCCCTTCCCCCATCACTTCAGGAGGAGAAGCAGCAGCAGGTGTACCCATTATCATCCCCGGCGGCGACCCCCTCCACCCCCATTATTATTACTCACCCCATTAGTGTCAGGAGCTTTTTGATTTGTGGTCAAATTATCGCACAGGTTGACGCGGTGGGGAGCTGTGGATGGGCTGTGGAGACGTAGGAGGATGAGGCTAGGCTGTGGGGAGGGGGAGAGAGAGAGAGAGTAATGCTTGCAATGAGGAGATAGAAATTGAGTACACTATGTTGTGGGAAGAGGGGAAAAAAATGGGTAAATTGAGGGAATAAAATTGTTAGAATAAGCCGTGTTGAGGATGTGGGGGTGGGGGTGGGGGAGGAGGAGGGGGAGGGGGAGGCATGGGCTGGGGAGGGGATAGACTTTGGGAGGAGAGAAAAAGTAGGGTGAGAGACGAGAAAATTGTCACGATTAGGTGTGGAAAAGACAGATGCCGTGAGGAAGAGGAAGCAGTAGGTGGGAAGGAGGTAAGCTGTGGAAAGGAGATTGGCTGTGGGAAGGAGATAGGCTGTGGGAGGGAGATAAGCTGTGGGAAGACTCTGTGGAAAGAAAAGAAGAGGGAGATGAAGGCGATGAAAACTCGTATGGAAGGTTGAGATGAAGGAAGGGGTAGCGAAGGGGTAGAGGAATTTCTCATCTTTTCTTGCCCTACCAAACCAGATCATCATAGGTAAAGAATCTTACCCTTCCTACCAAAACACATCTTAACTACGACATCTTAACTACGACATCTTAACTACTACATCTTAGTTACGACGGGGTTTTGATCGTAAGTTAGTTTCCTGGTAAGTCCATTAGTCCAGAATCCGTCGTAAAAAGTTATTGTGTCTCTCAGATCGTTGCGAATTTTTACGATGACGTTGGCGTAAAGTTCATGATCCGGAGAATGAGTAGGTCTAATGGATAGGAAATGGAGAGAGAGAGAGAGAGAGAGAGAGAAATGGTAGGAGCAAATTACCGATGAGGAATGTGCTGTGCCTGTATGTGTGTGTGTGTGTGTGTGTGTGTGAGAGAGAGAGAGAGAGAGAGAGAGAGAGAGAGAGAGAGAGAGAGACATTATTGGAAATGGCATCCTCCTATTTCATTTGCTTCCTTTCTTTCTTTGTCTTCTTTTCGTTGTCCACTATTACTTTCTCTTATTACCTTTTTCTCTCATTTTTTTCCTTCCATCTATCCGTCCATCCATCTATCTGTCTGTCTGTCTATTTATCTATCCATTCATTCATTCATTATTTAATCCTTCCACTTTCCTTCTCTCCCTCCCTCCATCCTTTCCCCACATTTGCAGTCATCCTTCTTCTCCCTTTCCTTTATTTTAACGTCCTTCACTCTCTCCCTTTCTCCTTTCACTTACTCTCTCCCACCCTCTTTATCTCCTTCCGTCTCCCTCTCTCTCTTCTCTCTCCCTTCCTTCCTGTTCTGTTCCTTCTTCCGCAGTCTCCCTTCCTCGCTCATCCCACTCCCTTCCTCATCTCACTCCCAGTTGCTTCCTCGTCTCACTCCCAAGCCTCCTCATCACACACTCTTGGTTCCTCATCTCACTCTCAAGCTTCCTCATCTCACTCCCAAGCTTCCTCATCTCACTTCCAAGCTTCCTCATCTCATCCCCTCCTTCTTCATTTCACTCCCTTCCTCGCTGATCACACCCCTCTCCTCCCACCTCTCTTTTCCTTCCACATCCTTCACTCTATCTCACTTCTACGTACTCTTTTCTCCCTCTTCTCTCTCCCTTCCTCCCTCCTCTCTCTCCCTGTCTTTCCTCCAGCCCTTCGCCTCCTCTGCTGCCAAGAAGTTCAGAGTTAAGAGAGAGAGCAAGGAGTTTCTTTCCTAAACATTTATGACGTAGCTCTAATTTCTCTCTCTCTCTCTCTCTCTCTCTCTCTCTCTCTCAACTTGGGGTCTGTGCATTAAACTTTTTGGTCGTCATATCACACAGGAGGAACTTTGGATGCTCTCTCTCTCTCTCTCTCTCTCTCTCTCTCTCTCTCTCTCAAATGGAGAAGAAACAAAGAGGAAACGTAGTAAGGAAGGAAGGAAGGAAGGCATCAGAAAATTGAGAGAAGTACTTGGCATGTTTTTCCTCCATGTAAGTTGTGGAGAGAGAGAGAGAGAGAGAGAGATGATGTTCTGGGGATGTGATGGTTGCTGGGGTTCTCGCAGTTTGGGAAGATGGGGAAGTGTTGGGATGAATAATTTTGGGGAGGAATGGGAAAGTGGACAGATTGGGATGATATGAGGTTTATGATAAGATTTTGAGGGAGGTGGGGGAAGGCAAGGAGTTGGGGAATAATTGGGGGCTGTGTTGGGGAGGTGTCCGGTTGGGGTTACAAGGACGGAAGTTAGAGAAAGGATAGGAGGGGAGACTTTTCCATAAACATTCCTTCGTGGGGGAATCTCTAGAAATTAAAAGGCTAAGATAATATACTCAAGACTTCTTCAAGGCCTTGGCGAGGGTTTAAAATGTGGGTAAAGACGCGTAAAGAATGTTGTCCTGGGATGGGCGGTGAGGCACGTTACGTTTCCCTCTCATTTTGCTTAAGTTTCCCTCCGCCCGCGAAAATGGGGTCTTACATCAGTAGTTGAGAGCGGGTCAAGTAGAAAACGGGGAACTCTACTGCTCTACCGCTTACAGCATTTCCGGTGGCCTCTCTCTCTCTCTCTCTCTCTCTCTCCCACCATAATCATTTGGCTTTTTCCCTATCCTTTCCTTAGCTTCCTTTTGTATGCCACTTCTCTATCACTTCATATTTTTCTTGTATTTTTTTTCCCCCTTTATCGTTGACTTCCTTTCCATTCCTTTCTTTTCCTTTCTTTCCCCCTGCCCATTTGATTTTCCATGCCCTTTCCCTTTCCCAGATGCCCTTTCTTTTTCCTCTTCTTTCCTGTTCATTCATAGTTTCTGCCGTTTTTCCTTTTTATGATGACGATGATAATGGTAATGATGATGATGGTCTCAGGGCCTTCAGATGGGGGATTACGAAAAAAAAAAAATTGTCGCCATTACTCTCCCATTCTCCCTCACTACGACCTCCTCCATTCCCTAGGTAATATTGTACCTCCTTAGAGTTCCTTGACTTTTTTTTTCTAAGGCCCTTAGTGACCCCTCCCACCTCTCTCTCTCTCTCTCTCTCTCTCTCTCAAATTTTGTGGATATGTGAGTCCTGGGCCAAGGAAGAGTTGATTAAATTTTGGGAGGTGACTGGAGTTGTCTGGGAGGTATGCGCTCTCTGTGTGCTGTTTGTTTATTTTTCTCAGCTTTTCCGTTCTAGTTCCCCCTCTCCTCCCTTCCCTCCCCTCCTTCCTCCCCTTTTCTTTCTCCCCTTTTCTTTCTCTGTTTACCTCCCTCCCTCTCTCCCCTTACGTCCCTCCCTCTCTCCCCTTACATCCTTCCTTCCCCTCCATTTCAAATCAGCCCACCCCCTTTTTTTTTTACCCATATTTCTTCATTATGTTTTTTTCTTTGCCAAAATCGAAATTATGAGAGAGAGAGAGAGAGAGAGAGAGAGAGAGAGAGAGAGAGAGAGAGAGAGAGAGAGAGAATCGCAGCACCCTTTTTTTAACCCATATTTCTTCAACTTTTAGTCATTTTTTTTCTTTGCCAAAATCGAAATTATGGGAGAGAGAGAGGGAGAGAGAGAGAGAGAGAGAAAGAGAGAGAATATTACATCACCCGTTTTTTACTCATATTTCTTCAACTTTTACCCTCTTCTTTTTTCTTTGCCAAAATCAAAATAATAGGAGAGAGAGAGAGAGAGAGAGAGAGAGAGAGAGAGAGAGAGAGAGGGGGAGAGGGAGAGAGAGAGAGAGAGGAGTTGCCAGGGAAACAGACGGGTTGGCCAAGAGGAGGTGGGGACGTGGAGAGACTCATGCCCCACTGGGGATAATGGTATGATGAGTGATAAGGGTAAAGGACTAGTGGAATGATGGGGAATGATGGAGATAATGGAATGATGAATATAAGGGTAATGAAATGATGGGGATAAAGGGGGAATGGAATGATGGGGATAATGGAATGATGGGGATAAAGGATAGTGGAATAATGGGGAAACTGTGTATTTATTCCTAGAGACTTGGAATGATCAGTTACTAGCCAGGAAAACAAGGAATGTGACCAGAGTTTTTCATGAAGGTTTGATAAGCACTCGGTGTGGATGGAATCATAGGGGAATGAAGTGGAAAGTGTGTGTGTGTGTGTGTGTGTGTGTGTGTGTGTGTGTGTGTGTGTGTGTTAGCCATTTTTGGAGAAGTGAAGTTACTCGACAAAATACACACACACACACACACACACACACACACACACACACACACACACACACACACACACACACACACACACACACACACACACACACACACACACACTGTAGAAATGTGTACAATATGTCACTCGGTAGCGATGAAGGGAGAAAGAAAACAAAAGAAACATATGCAGTATATCTGGTGACCTTCGCTAATTTTCGTAGTGCCTTTAGGTTATTTTATTGACCTTAGTAAAGACACCTAATTTTGAAGGGGTTAATGAGGGCGATATCTAAGTCCCTTCCTTATTATTTATCTCCTCTACGCTGAATAAAATCGTCTGTGATAGCAAAAATAAAATATAATTGATTTCATGTTGAAAGGGTTAATCTCTCGCCTCCCCTCCCCGCCAGACTTTCCCTCCTTTTCTCATTTTTTTTTTCTCCCTCTCTCTCTCTTTCTTGCTTTTTTTTTTTTTTTTCCCCTTTCTGCCATTCTCTCTCTCAGTCTACCCTCTCTCTCTCTCCCTTAATCTCTCTCCCGCTTCCCTTCCCAGCTAAACTTTCCCTCCCCTTCTCATTTTTCACTCCATCTCCCACTCTCCCCTCTTTCACTTCCTCCCCTCTCTCCCCTCTGTAGTTCAGCTCTCTGCCTTCCGCTTTCCTCCCCATCTCCATCTCCCCCTTCCCGTCTCTCCCCATTTCCACTCTCCCTTCTCCTACCTTTCCCCTTTCCCAGCTCCCATTCCTTACTGTTTCCTCCCCTTCCCTCATACCTTGCCCTTTCCTGCCCCCCCCTCTCTCTCTCTCTCTCTCTCTCTCTCTCTCCATTCCACATCCACCCCAAATTTTTTTCCTATCAACCTTCCCTCCATTCTCTCTTCACCCCTTCTCATTCCCATCTCAACTCCCCATTCTTTCTCATCTCCCCTATCCATTTACTCTCCCCCCCTAAACTCTCTTTTCCCCTACCCTTCACTCCAGTTTCTCTCTCCCCTACCCTTCATTCCTGCTTCTTTCTCTCCCATTTCCCTTCACCACCCTTCTTTTCTCCACTCTCTCCTTCTATTCTCCTCTCCCTCTTCCCTTGATTCCTCCCCATCCTCATTCTCCCTTTCCATCTTCACCATTTTCCCCTCCCTTTCTTCCACTCTCCTCTCCCATGTTCATCCCCCCTTCCCCCACTTCCTCCCCTCACATCCATATCTTCTTCTTTCCACATCCTCCCCTCCCCTCCCCTCCCCTCCCCTCTCCTCCCCTGTTTTGCTCTGCTCTGCTCCCTTCCCCTCCCCTCCCCTCCCCTCCCCTCCCCTCCCCTCCTCTCCCCTCCTCTCCTCTCCCCTCCTCTCCCATTCCATCCCCTCCCCTCCCCTCCCCATGTCGCGCCCACAGCTTAAAGTTACGGCAGCTTCGGGTCATAAAGTGGGGCTGTGAACTGGAGGTCTCGATTAGTTGGGCCGGGTTTTGATCTCGCGAAAGTAGGATGTACGGTATGAAGGCAGAGGTTGGGGAAATGAGCGTAGCGTTACCATGGGTGTTCATTTTTTTTTTTTTTAGACCGTCATTATTGTCATCGTTATTGTCATCATCATCATCATCATCATCATCGGTTTAATAATTATCATCGTCATCATCATCATCATCATCATCATCATCATCATCTTTCATATGCATTCTGTAGTTAGTCAAGATTATTTATTATCTTATATCGTGTACCCATTTCGAAAGGTTCTTATGTTTTGTTTATCGTTTTGTTTCCATTGCCTTCCTCTTTCCGCTGATCTTTTTTCCATGCCTCACTTTCTTTCCCCTTCCTCTCCCTTCACTTTTCTCCTTCCTCTCCCTTCACCTTTCTCCTTCCTTTCCCCTCATCTTTCCCCTTCCTTTCCCCTCATCTTTCCCCTTCCCCTTCCTTCAACTTTCCTCTTCCTCTCCCATCACTTTTCCCCTTCCTCTTCCTTCTCCTGTCTCCTTCCTCTGCCCTTATCTTTCCCCTTCCTCTCCCTTCACCTTCCCCTTCCTCTCCCTTCACCTTCCCAGTTATCTCCGTTTTATCACTTTTATCTAGTGTATTCCCTCATCAGCTAGTCAGGTCAGGTGCGGGTAAGGGGATGGGTCTGTTATGATGTGGCAGGGGTAAACCAGTTCTGCTGTCGGACCCTGCCGCGGATGTCACTGATTGCATTGCTCAGTTGACCCTTGTGCGGTGTGATGCGGTGAGGATCTGTCCGTTCTCCCCTTTGGAGCTAAGATGCGAATGAATGTGTTTGAATGGATGAGTAAATGGAGAGTGAGTCGTCCTGTCTCGGCTACCTCCCTTTCCTTGGGGGAAGCAGCCTAGGTATATAGATGGATAGATAGATTCCCTCATTTTCTTCTCTTCATTTTCTTCACTTTCCATTTCTTCCATCTTTCTTACACGAACATTAGTCCGCCTGTAAAAGTATAAAAACTAGAAAGATAAACGCGAGACGGAAAGAAAAGGTGGATGAGTACGTAAGAGAGAGCAGCTTGGAATGGCGGGAGAGAGTGAAAATTTTCAAGGATAGTAAGGATGGAAATTTCTGAGGTCATTAATTTTTAGCTCACTGTTCCTGATTGAACTGTGAGATTATGGCTTCTATTATCGTCGGGTAAGGAGGCCCCCTGACACCTTTTCCTTAGCGATTTATTTTACAAGCTACCCATTAACATCCCCTGATTTGCCTCTTATGTCTTTTCAGTATCGATATAGATTTCATGAATAACACAAACGAATATAGTAACGGAGCAGAATCAGGAATAAATCGGTGAGGAAGAGGTGTTAGTAAGGTTCCCATGGTTTGCTGCTTATGTTTTTCAATATCGGCGTAGATTGGATGACTGACACAGGCATATAGTAACGGAGCAGAATCAGGAATAAATCGGTGAGGAAGAGGTGTTGATAAGCTTCTTAACCATACTAGAATGCTGCCTAGGTGTGTGGGGATAATGTTGACAAAACTGGGAAGAAACTAAAGCAGAATTAAATGCAAAAATATATGAGGGAAAGTGATTTGGGAAGGAGATAGTATTGGGGTAGGTTTTGGGCACTTATTCCCTAACACCTCTCTTTTAGCGATTTATTTTTGGGTATGGCTGGTCAGTATCCTTTTGTACGTTATTTATGCAGTTTGGCGATATTGTAAGGATTTGCGGAGCACAGATGAGGACAGTCAGGTATAATAAGCAAAATAAATCGAACACAGAAGAGGGCAGCTAAGTATAATAAGCAAAATAAATCGCATAGGAAAAAGTGTTAGGGAGCTTCCTCAGCTGACTACTGGCCTTGGAGTCATTTTTATCCCACCCCCACCTTGGGTTAACTATGGGATTGGGCGTTTGATAGGAGTGTATTGTATTGATAAAGGTCTGAGGTATTTAGGGGAAGAGAGTGCATGGGGAAGAAAGCTTTGAAGGCAGTCTGGATGAATGGCGATTGGAGGAGAGTTTGGAGGCATTTTAACTTCCCCCTCTCCCCTCCTACAGCCCTTGGGTGAGCTCTGGGATTGGAGGGGATGATAGAAAGGCTATAGACAAATACATGGTAAGAGCGCATGATAGACGGCGGCTTTGGAGGAAATTGAGAATTGTAATGATAGGAGGAGAGATTTGGAGGCATTTTACCGTCCCCCTCCCCTCCTACAAAGCCTGGATGGACTCTGGGATTGGACAGTTTGATACGGGGAGAGGCCGTCGGGAAAAAAAAAAATCGTAAAGCAGTGCATAAAAGAGAAAGATTTTAGAGGAAATGGAAGAGAGTCGCGATGGAAGGAGAATTTTGGAGGCATTTTTACCTCCTTCCTCCTCCCCTACAGAGCCAGGATGAACTCTGGGATTGGACGGGGTGATAAGGGGCGAGGGGGCTTTGGAAGAATGCGCTGATAACGGACGCTATTTCATTTGCATGGCTTTGTTTTCAGGATCAAAAAAGTGGGTGAAGGTTTTTTGGCTCCGGCCGTGAGTTTAAGTGAAATTTTTAAGGAACTTGGAGTCTGGTATTTACAAAAGGGAGACTGGAGTGAGAGGAGAGAGGGAAAGAGAGGAGAGGAGAGGAGAAGAGGGGAAGGGAAGGGAGGGAGGGAGAGGATAGGAGAGGTGGGGAGGAGAAAGGAGAGGAGGAAGAAGATGAAATGAGAATGAATTATGCGTATTACGGAATAAAGAAGAGACACTAATGGAATAAGAAAAGGAATAAAATGATACTGTACAGGGGAGAGAGAGAGAGAGAGAGAGAGAGAGAGAGAGAGAGAGAGAGAGATGCCCTGAGGAGGATGAAAGATGAAAACTAGGGAAATGAAAGAAATGGGCAAAGAAAAGAAAAATAATTATGCAAACGTTAACGGAATAAAAATATAAGAAGGTAAGGAGGAAGACATTAATGAAAAAAATACACAAGAGGAAGAAAAATGACGAGGAAAAATGTGAAAAGAATTAGATGGTGAAGAATGGACAGAGAAAAATGAAAAACTGCCATAAAAAGAGAGATGAAATGGGAGACAAAAATCCACGAAAAAAAAAAAAAGTGCAGGAAGGAGAGTGATAAAAGTGAGATGGACGAGAAATGTGAAAAAAGGGAATACTGAGAAAAGAATTGGATGGTGACGAAAGCACAGAGGGAAATGAAGAACGAAAATGAGATGGAGATATGAGAGAGAGGAATGGAAGATCAAAAATTGGACAAAAGGAGAATGTAAAATGAGATAGCGGAAAAAAAAAGTCACACGTAAAGGAAATTAGAGGTATATATATGGACAGCGAGGGAGAGATAATAAAGTTTTTAGTTAGTGTAGGATAAAAGGAAATTAACATCCGTGAATTGGGTGACTTTTTATTTTATTTTTTGTTTTGAACCATCAGAGGATTTTTATTTATTCAACCTTGATTTTTTTAAATTAATGTTGCTAATGGACGATTTCTTTTTCAGTTTACAGGTGATTATGTTACCAGTGGAGGATATTTACTGAAGAAACCGTGGTTTTGTGTGTGTGTGTGTGTGTGTGTGTGTGTGTGTGTGTGTGTGTGTGTGTGTGTGTGTGTCTCTCTCTCTCTCTCTCTCTCTCCCAGCAGACGACTTATTTCGCAATTAATCGATGACATGTCCTTTAGCTTATTCCTGCAACCACCAAACGATTTGTATTGAGTTGTAGTGACGGAGCTAATGAAGGCTTAACAGTGCCCACAAATTGGAAGTCTCGGCATATATATACAGTATACAGTATAGTGAAAAGTATGTCACTGAATCGAAGTGGCTATATCTCCCCCATCACACACACACACACACACACACACACACACACACACACACACACACACACACACACAGAGTAGAGCACAAGCAAAAAATAAAAAGCGAGAGAAAAATGCTGTATATCTGAGAAGGAATAATTATAGAACTTTACCGAATAAAATTTGAGAGAATTTTAGAAATAACAGACAAGGAAGGGGAAGCATGGGAAAGGAAGAAGAGGCAATAAGAATAATGAGAGTGTGATGGAGAAGAGAACAGTAAATTAACTGTTGTGAAGAAGATGGGAGGAAGTGGTGAATGAGTGTGCAGTTCAGGAAAGTGTAGGGTGCTTTGAAATGAGAAGAAATAATGACCATATGAAGAACAAAGGAAAAAAAGAAAAGAATAAGGTAGAATAACAGCGTAGATAAGTAATAATGATTGATGAAAAAAAATTATAATAATCACTGAGAAAATGATTAGTGGAGAACAAAATTAACAGGAATGAGATAATTAACAAGAATAATAGAAATAAATGAAATAGGGACTAGTGGAAATGAATTGACAAGTAAAAAAGCTTGGGAGAAAAACAGAGGTGAAAAATTCTGACCTGCAGGAAAGATTAGATGTCCATAGAGATAATTAATTTAGGACGTAAAATGAAAGAGTAAAACAGACCCAAAAACGAAAAAAAAAAGTGAGATAACCAGAAAAAAAAAATGTAAACAAAGAGAGGCTTCAGTAATATCAAAGAAAAAAGGAGAATGGGAAAGCAAAAATAATAATAATAAAGAAAAGGAAAAATGGTAGCGCTTAAGAAATAGGTGAGAGAGAGAGAGAGAGAGAGAGAGGCAACCAGAATACCAGAAAAGAAAAGGAAAAAGGACGAATGTTAATAGGTTGTAGCAATGAGAGAGAGAGAGAAAAAGAGAGAGAGAGAGAGAGAGAGAGAGAGAGAGAGAGAGAGAGAGAAATAGCAGAAATTTAATGGGAACAGGACGAATGTTAATGGGGTGTAGCAGTAAAAAGGATGGGAGGAAATGGGTGTTAGTGAGGGTGAATGGGGTCAGGGGCATAAAAGGAACCAACACAACAAATTAGACACGAAAACTCTTAAGTCGTACGTGTTTCCTTAGGGGTCACGGGGGAAAAAATGGGGGTATAAGTACATGTAAAAAATGGGGGGATAAGTACGTGCAAAAAATGGGGTAGTACAAGTAAAAAATGGGGTTATAAGTACATCTAAGAATGGGGATAAGTACGTCTAAAAAATGGGGATAAGTACATCTAAAATTGGGGATAAGTACATCTAAAAATGGGGATAAGCACATCTAAAAATGGGGATAAGTACATCTAAATAGTGGGAGGATAAGTACATTTAAAAACGGGGATAAGTACGTCTAAAAAATAAGGATAAAAACATCTAAAAATGGGAATAAGTACATCTAAAAATGGGAATAAGTGCATCTAAAAATGGGATAATTACATCTAAAAAATGGGGGGATAAGTACATAAAAAAATGGGGATAAGTACATCTAAGAATGGGGATAAGTACATCAAAAAATGGGAATAAGTTCATCTATGAAGTGGGAGAATAAGTACATCTAAAAATGGGGAAAGTACATAAAAAAAAAAAATGTGCTTTAATTTCTGAAACCAGAGAAGAGTTTTGGATTGTTGTGCCTTGAGTCTTGTTGTTGTTGTTTTGCTGTTGTTGGGAAGAAGGGTCGTTCCTGGGTAGGGACAGAAGGCCACGTCTAGCAGGATGCAGCGTCTGGCAATGGTTAGATAGATAGATAGATGGATTGATCGATAGATAGGCAGGTAGGTAGGTACGTAGGTAGGTATATAGGTGGACAGATGGATGGGTGAATTATTGATGGATAGATAAATAGGTAGATAGGCAGGTAGGTAGGTAAGTAGAAAGGAAGGTTTAGTAGATATATAAGTGGACGCATAGTTGAATAGATAGATAGATAGATAGATAGATAGATAAATTGCCCTTCTGTCTCTAAATTATACATATCCGTTTCCCTAAGCGGTCCAATAAAAATGATATATACATCCTTAACTGCTGCCGGTGCGTCGTTTTGTATCTATCAGTGAGGTAATTTGAGGCGAGAGAGAGAGAGAGAGAGAGGGAGAGAGAGAGAGAGAGACGTGAAAATAGAAAAAAAATTGAAACAGGGACAATTGGTGAGTAGAGAATTATAAATTAAAATAGATAACGAGAGAGAGAGAGAGAGAGAGAGAGAGAGAGAGAGAGAATCAAGGAACCAGGCCACTACCAGAAGAAACACCAGGAAGAAGCGAAGCAGAAAAAGGGAGAAGTCTTGAGGAAGTGTGGAAAGAGGAAATGGCAGTCCCTCTATTCTGAGAGAGAGAGAGAGAGAGAGAGAGAGAGAGAGAGAGAGAGAGAGAGAGAGAGAGAGACCCCATGTTCCAGGAGTGGAAAGAGGGGGGAGGGATCTAGGAATGAGGTTGTGTTGATACTGGAATGGAGCTGAGAGAGAGAGAGAGAGAGAGAGAGAGAGAGAGAGAGAGAGAGAGAGAGAGAATTTGAGCTATCATCGTTTACATCTAGAACTTAGATATCTGAATTTAAAGTTCTGATATAAAATTCAAGTAAAGAGTGGAGACCTCAAAATCAGGAGTAAGGAATGAAATGGAAAACGGGATTAATTTATTTTATTATTATTATTGTTATTATTATTATTATTATTATTATTATTATTATTATTATTATTATTTTTGTTATTATTATTATTATTAATTATTATTATTATTATTATTATTATTGTAGTTGATGTTATAGGTATTGATATCATTATTATTATTATTATTTTAGTTATATGTAAAAGTAAGGGTGAAAATGGGATAATATTTAATCCTTGACTCTGAAGCCTGGAAACAGAGAGAGACGACAGTTTATGACTGAAACCTGAAAGCATAAATTACATAGACGAAGAAATATAACTGAAGTATGCCTGAAAAGTTTGAGTTAAAGGAAGAATATATTGTTACCCGTCCCCGCCCGGGATGGGCTCTGGGTCGGGTATTGTTTTCACTCGGTAAATCCGTTTGTCTGTTTGTTTTTGTGTTTGTTTGTTTGTTAACAACTTCACGCGAGAACTACTGGTACGATTTTGACTAATATTATAGAGATGATGGGCTATAACCTTCTGATCACCTTACTAAATTTTGGGCCAAATTGGGCCGAGGCCCAGGCTGTAGGCCCCCGAAAATGTTAAAAGATTAGTTTTTTCGCCGTTACTCCTTTCAAATTCGTCATTTCGACATGAAACCAAAACCTAAAGGTGCATCTTCCGAATCTGCATCCTATAACATGCCTCATTACATCAGGGGGGGTCACCCCCCAGTTAACCGTAGGGGGTTCAGTGTCAGGTGGGTCGGGCCTATAATTTCAAGTGGACATAAAATAGTCAGTTTTCACCTGATTTACTCCAAATTTGATATGTGACATCTTTGACTAGATATCCTTTTGTGTTTTTACGTAAGCACAAAAATGACTGTCGGGGACGGGTTTGCCATGTCTTGGCACCGCTTCTTCTTTCGTAAGAAATGTGAGGAGTAGATTAGGAACTTGGAATTATGAGGGTGGTAGTGGGTGGGAGGGAAATAAGGAACCCAGAGGGGCAGAAGCGATGTTGCTTCGTCGGACGTAGGTCCTTGAGACAGCAGTGAAGGGCAGTGAAGCGATCTGTGTTGTCTTTGCAGTTTATTTTCTTTGTCCTTTTGTGCCATTTTCCTTTTTTTTTCCCCTTTTCTTTGCCACTTCTTCTTTGTTTCTTTCCTCCCCTTGTAATTTTTCCCTTATTTTTTTCCGTGTTCCTTTGCTCCTTTTGTATTCTTAACCTTTTGCGCATTTTCCTTCCTTTTTTTCATTTTCACATCGTCGTTTTCCTGTGATATTAGTTTTTTTCTAATTTTTCTCTTCTTTTGCGCTTTTTTTTTCTTTTTTGTTTTCCGTTTTTTTCTTTGTTCGTTTGTTCCTTTTACTTAGTTTTAATTTCATTACTATTTTTCTTTATTCTTGATCCTTTTTTCTCCTTTGTTACTTTTTCCTTATTATTTTTCTTTGTTCCATTTCGTTTTTATTTACATTTTATAATAAAATTCTTTTCTTAGTCCTATTTTCCTTTAATTTTTATTTTCGTTAACAGATCACTTTTCTTCTATCTACTCAGGTTTACCTCTCTCTCTCTCTCTCTCTCTCTCTCTCTCTCTCTCTCTCTCTCTCTCTCTCTCTCTCGTGTAGGTTGTTGAGATAGTGATGAAAAGCAGTCAGGCGATGGAGTAACTCGTATTGGCAGTCCCCCTTATTTTCCTTTTTCCCTTATTTTCCCATTTCCATTTTTTGTGTCTTTTTCTTTCCACATTCAGCTCTACTTAATATTTCCTTTTTCCATTTTATCTATAATTTTCCTTCCATCATTACTTATAACTTTTATACATTTTCCTTCAACCAAAAATTTTCCTTACATCTTAATTTATTTTCATTGTACTTAATTTTCTTTATATTTTTCCCATCACTTTTCCTGCAAGACTCAGATTTGTCTTTGTGTTTCGTTTCTTGCCCTTATTCTTTTCCCTTTTTCCTTGCCATTTTCCTTCCACTTTCAGCTGTACTTCATAGCCCTTCTTTCTTCATGACATTTTTCTTCTATGTACTCTTTGCTACCTAGTAATTGTAGTTATTTTTCCTCATGATTATTTTCCTCCCTTTTCCCGTCTCCCACCTCTGTCGTGTACGGTAGATTGTTTAGAAAAGGGGTCCAATTCTAAGTGACTTTGAAGATTACCTAACATCCCTTCCGTAGCGATTTATTCTGCTTGTTACCTGTTTGTTAATGGATTCTTCCTCTTCTTTCTTTCTTTTTCTTTATCTCCTTTCCTTTGTACTTTTTTTTTTTTTTTTTTTTTTTTTTCGGCTTCGTGCTGTGGATCGGTTTCCACGCCTGACTGACCATTCTGCAACCGATGCCAGTGGCGTGGATGGTGCAGAGGGGTGTTGTGGTAGTTGTGGTAGTGTGGTAGTGTGATAGTTGTGGTTGTGGTGGTAGTTGTGGTAATTGTGATTGTGGCGGTAGTTGTGATAATTGTGGTTGTGGCGGAAATTGTGGTTGTGGCTTTGTGTGTGATTTTACTTGTGTGTATGATTGTGCTGGTAGTTGTGGTTGTGAATGTAGTGGTGGTGGTAGTAGCCGAGGGTGTGGTTGGGTGGTTGAGCTGGTGGTAGTGGGGGTTGCGTTGATAGAGACGATGATGGTGATATTGTCAGGGGTTGTGGTAGTTGTTCTTATGGTAGTAGTTGTGGTTGTGTTGTAATGGTAGCTTTGGTTATGGTGGTGCTGGTGGTTGTGGCTGTAATGGTAGTAGTAGTATTTATAGTAGTAGTAGTAGTTATTGTCCCTTTTGTCACTAAAATTTTCAGATTTTTTTCTTTTTTTCTTATTACTGATCATTGATATTTTATCTTTCTGTCCCCCTTAGTTTTTGAATATGCTCTTTTTTTTTTTTTTTTTTTTTTTTTTTAGTGGGAAAAAGAATAGGAACGGTGATAAAAATGATGATGATGGTTATGATGATGATGATGATGATATCGGTGGTGGTTGTGGTGATGATATTTGGTGGTGGTGGTGATGATATGATGATGGTTATGATGATGATATTGGTGGCGGTGGTGGTGGTGGTGATGATGATGATGATGATGATGATGATGATGATGAACTAATTTTTGTTTTTTCTTCTTTCCAGGTACGTCTCTGAAGTGACATGAGGCTCGGTCTGTTCTTCTTGCAAGTATAATGAGAGAGAGAGAGAGAGAGAGAGAGAGAGAGAGAGAGAGAGAGAGAGAGAGAGAGAGAGAGAGAGAGAGAGAGTTATTCCTGGAGCTTTAGTAATGTTTTTGTAGGTTAAGTATTTTTGGGGGTGAAGCTTTATTTTTACACTCATACCTACATAAACAAATTGCGCGCGCGCACACACACACACACACACACACACACACACACACACACACACACACACACACACACACACACACACACACACACACACACACACACACACACACACACACACACACACAGTTTCTCTCTCCCTCTCTCTCTCTCTCAGGCACGTACATGGTGACTCACTGCATTTTCTTTTTTATTCCTCCTCTCTTTCAAACACTTCTTTTCTCATTTCATCAAAATTTAAATAATTTTTCCCTAGACAGATACACCAGACACCCCTTATTTATTCATGTATTTATTTATTTATTTAGAGGTTTTAAAGGGTTCTGTGGAGTTAGTGATGAGGCCTTACAAACGTCCATTTCTGTATTTTGTGTTCTTATAATTATGTTCTGTAATCGTCTTGTAATTTAGACAGAAAAATGTCGGTGTACTGGTGCTGTGTGGAGACCATCTCGCATTCGCTTGTTAATGTTGGGAATCTTTATATAGGGAATTAGTTGATCTTTATATAGTAGGGACGGAAGAAGCTGTCTTGTCTGAGTATCTGTGTATCGTAGAACTTCCTCTGTTTCTCACGGCACAGGTAAGGAAGCTTCCCAACACCATTTCCTAAGCGATTTATTTTGTTTTACACCATACTGTCCTAATTTGTTATATAACCCCTTCTGGCATTGTCATATTTTGCACCAGTAACTTACAAAAGGATACTAAAGAGCCACAAAAATAAATCGTTTAGGAAGAGGTGTTAGGGAACTTCCTTAACCGATGAGAATACAAGTCTTGGGCTCATATTCTTCGCGGTTATGGAGACTCCCTAACACTTATTCCTTGGCGATTTATTTTTAGATATGGCTGGTTAACATCAACTTGTGTGTTATGCTAATGATGGTGGTATTTGAGTGATTTAAATGGCGTAGGAGAAGATAGTAAGAAATAATAAGCAAAATAAATCGCTTAGGAAGATGTATTAGGGAGCTTACTTATTATCAACTTGTGCGTTATGCTAATGATGATGGTATTTGAGTGATTTAACTGGCATAGAGGGTAGTAAGAAGGAATAAGCAAAATGAATCGCTTAGGAAGAGGTATTAGGGAGCTTCCTTATCCGATGAGAATACGAGCAGAAAGTACCGTACCTCGCCACTTACTGGAAATAGGTATAGGGCTTCCTGGGCTTCCGTAAAACCCTCATTCTCATTATAGTATGCCCTCCCCTCGCCTCGTGACGTCACAGGCAAGGCGTCATTATATCCAGGTTAAGATAAGTCACGGAGGCTCGCTTTACCACACCCTCACCCCAGCACGCGCGTGGATAGTTTGGGAAAGCGAGTCTATGGGCGATAATCTCATGCTGGTAGGAGGCTCGCTTTGCCACACCCTCACCCCTAACGCGCGTAGGTGTTAGGGGAGAACGAGTCTATGGGCAGAAAGCTCTCAAACACCGTTTCCTAAGCGATTTAGTTTGCATAATTATTACACTTTACTGTCCTCCTCTCTGTTACTTAAATCCATCCTGTATCGCCATATCCTGTATTTAACGTACCGGTACTAAAGGATTCTGTCAGTCACACCCAAAAATAAATCACAGAGGAAGAGATGTTACGGAGCTTCCTTACCCGACGAGAATACGGATGTGTGTCTTGTTATCCACGTGGAAATTAGAGATTTTGCTGGTTCTTCGTTCTCTCTCTCTCTCTCTCTCTCTCTCTCTCCATATAAAAAATGAATAAAGAACTATATATAAAGGATGTTGCTCAGCCTATAGATAGATAGATAGATAATAGATAAATAGGAAGGTACGGTGTATAGATAGATAGATTGGTAAATAGATAGATAGTAACTCAAAGGCATCTAGCCTACCCCATCCAATCTACTCATGTTCCTTGTAGCCCTCTTCATCACCCTTCACCCTTACCCACCCCATCACACCCCATTGCCTCCCCTCTCCGCCATCTCTCACCCTCCATCACTTACCAAATGCATCACCCTAACGTCTTCCTCTCCACCCTTTTCTCACTGTTTATATTTCCTTGTTCTTCCTTTATTTTTCCTTTATTTCTACTTTCTTCTTTATCATGTCTCCGTTTTTCCATATTTTGTCTTTTTCTTACTTTTCCTTTTCATTTTTCCATTGTCTCCATCACTTTCACCCTTTTCTTCTTCATTTTTTCGCCTGTTCTCCATCTTATTTTTTATTTTTTCTCCTTTTCCCCATCTCATTCTTCCCATTTATGTCTCTCCTAATCTTCCTTACGTTCGCCTTTCCTCTCTCTCATTCTCTTCCCCATTCCTCTTCGTATTTTCTCCCCGCAAGCTTTTCATGGTGTTCCTGTACCTCTTCCCATTTCCTCTTCTTTCCTCTTTCTCATATTCTTTACGCTCCTCTTCCTTATCGTTTTCCTCTGCTCTCTTCCCCATTTTTTTTTCTGCTTCCCCTCTTCTGTCCCTTTTTCCTTTCCCTCGTATCTCACCCTTCCTTTTCTTTTTAAGCCTTCTTCTTATCTTTCCTTCCTCTCCCCTCTCCTCCTCTTGGCCTGTCTTCCTTTTACCATATTCTGCTTCAGTTCCTCTTCCTCACGTCCTCGTATTCTCCTTTCCTCTCCCCTCTCGTCTTTCTCTCCGTCTTCCCTCTCCCTTCTCCAGTTCCACATTTTTTTCCCCTCTCCTCTTTCCTTCCTCCTCTCTTTCCCACCCTCACTCTTCTCTCTTCCTTCCATCTTTTCATCCATTCTCTTCCTTTTGCAATCCTCCTCCTCCTCCTCCCCCTCCTCCTCCTCCTCCTCCTCCTCCTCCTCCTCCTCCTCCTCCTCCTCCTCCTCGTACGCCCTTCCTGTCCTTCCGTGTCTTATATCGTTCTCTTGCCCCTCTTATTGCCTATATTCCTTTCTCTACACCTTCCGTATGCGCGTGTCTTCCACCCCCCCCCCTCTCTCTCTCTCTCTCTCTCTCATTATCACTATTTCCCATCCTTTTCTGTTTTTCCATTTGCCCATCATCCCCTCCCATTTTCCCCTTTATCTATTTTCTCTTTCTTTTCTAATAATTTTTTTTCCTCTTCTTGGTCATGCTGTGCCCTCTTCTTTAGTATCGTTTGCCCGTTTCAGTAAAAGAAAAGAAAAATAAAAGTAAAGGATTGGAGGGAGGAGAGGGGTAGCATTTTAAAGGGGAGGTGATGGGATGAGGAGAGAAACAAGGGGTAGGTAGGGAGGGGAACAAGGAAGGTTAGAGGATGAGGGGAATAATTAGGGGTAGGTACGGACGGGGGCAAGGGGAGGTGAGGGGATGTGGGGAGAATATAGGGGTGGGTAAGTAGGGAGGGGGACCAGAAATGGTAGAGGATGAGGGGAGAAACAAGGGAGCAGCTACGGGGGAGGGGAGAGATGAGGGGAGATACTGGAGGTAATTGCGGAGGGGGGAGGGGAGAATCAAGGAGCAGATACGGAGGAAAAGTGGGAGGATGGGAGGAAGGAGCACTGTAGAGGAGCAGTGACTAGTGACCCTGACGAAGACGCATTGGTTTCGGGATGGACAGTTTCAGCAGTGGCTTCTCTCTCTGTCTCTCTCTCTCTCTCTCTCTCTCTCTCTCTCTCTCTCTCTTTCAAACTATATCCTCTCCTTTTCCTCTACTCTCCCCCACCGATCTCCCCGTGCTCCCTTTCCCCTCTCCCTCTACTTCCCCTTCTCTCCCCTCCCCTTCGTTTCTTCCCCCTTCCCCTCTTTCTGTCTATCAGAGGCTTGTCTCTTCTTCAGTACCCCCCTCCCCTTCCTCTTTTCACCCTCCCTTCCCCACTCTTCCTCCTTTTCCCCTCTTCTCCCCTTTCCCTTCTTCACCCGCCCATCCCCTCTTCTCTCATCCATCTCTTCTCCCCCCTTTCGTATGCCAATTCTTCTGGAGCTTGTCTCTTCTATATTTCCACCTTCTCCTCCTCCCCCCCTTATATCCCCACCCTTCTCCCCTTCCCTTTCCCCAATAACCCCCTCTCTATCCCCCTCACCCTCCCCTGTATTCCCCGCTTCTCCCCCTCACCCTCCCCATATCCCCCGCCCTTCTCCCTCCCTTCACCATCTCTTGTATCCCCTTTCTTCTCCCCCTCACCCTCCCCTATATCCCCTCTCTTCTCACCCTCCTATATCCCCTTCTGTCCTCCCCCTCACCCTCCTCAGTATCCCCCGCCCTCCCCCCCCATATCCCCCTCACCTACCTCTCACACCCTCCTATATCCCCCACTCCTCTCCCCCCTCTCCCTTCACCCTCATATCACCACGTTCACGTCAATCCATCTGTGGGGTGATTCCCCTAAATCCACCTCCCCCTTACCCAAGCCAAGGGTAGGGTGGCGTAATACTGGTTGATGGAAGGGTAAGGGGGCGAGGAAGGAACGCCACTTCTGGTTCCAATAACAAGATGGATTCAGAGAGGGACGTCGTGGCTGGTTGGAAAATGGCAAGTGACCAGAAGCACGCCCTTAGGTTCCTTAAGAGACAGGCCTAAAATCACAGAATCTCCGGAGAAAAAAATAAAAAAGAAAAAAAGAAAAAAAAATGAAAAGTTAACATACTGTGCCCTCAAATTCCCTAAAAGACGAGCCTAAAATCACAGAATCTCCGAGGAGGGGGGCGGGGGAATATATTTAAAAAAAAATGAAAAGTAACGAACAGATATTTAATACACCTACGACAATCTTTTCGTGTTTCTCTGTGTTTCGTTTTGTTTTCGTGTTGAATTCGTCACCTAATTACATTTCTCCCCAGTTTACCATCCCTCAGACTGACTAGCCTACTGGTTAGTACTGAAACACTGTGTGTAAGTGTTACGTGGAGTGTGTGTGTTTGTGTGTTTGTGTGTTGTTGATATGGAGACCGACGAAAGAAGAAAAAGATAGGGTATCCAGAAAATCCTGCATGGTTTCGAAAAAGAAAGAGCTTAGGTTGCAGAAACTTGGAGGAAAAATGCCAGATGCATAGAAAAGACTTAGGATTTGCTGATTTTCCTCAAACTGGGTTTACAGATGCTTGATATATAGAAACGGCTTAATACTTTGAGATGCATGTTTCTCACAAGAGAGATTAACTATACTCCGTTTACTCAGAGTTGATCTAAAATTGCCATCTCTTCCTCATGAACTCTGGATTGTAAAAAGAGATTAACACTAGAAAATGATACTAGTCACAAAGAGCCATAGCATTCTCCTTTTCTGTCACTGACGTACTTGAATAAGCAATTGTATAATCACCTCAGTATGGGAAGGTCACATTAGTATAATCACCTCAGTATGGGAAGGTCACATTAGTATAATCACCTCAGTATGGGAAGGTCACATTTCTCGAAGGACGCAAAATAAATGGACGGTTTTAAGTTCACAGAGAGGCGAGTTAGAGATGGAGTGTGAGGAAGAGGTTAGAGGATAACCAGGCGGGATGAAATCAGTAATTGGGGTCGACCAGGACGGAACAGGCTAACGACTGATTGGTTAAATGTGGAGAAAATTGGGATGATGATGATGATGATGATGATGATGATGATGATGATGATGATGATGATGAGGAGGAGGAGGAGGAGGAGGAGGAGGAGCAGGAGCAGGAGGAGGAGAGGAGAAAATATGAAAGTTTACTAATTGTGTGTGTGTGTGTGTGTGTGTGTGTGTGTGTGTGTGTGTGTGTGTGTGTGTGTGTGTGTGTGTGGCTACTGCTCACCGTTGCGAGAAGAAGAAGGGGTGTAGCGAGCCATTATGACCCTGCCCCGTGAAATTGCTGAGGAAAGTTTGCCTCAAGTTTTCCTCCTCCTCCTCCTCCTCCACTACCATGGCCTGCCTTCCTTCCTTCTTGCTTTACTATCCTTATCCTTCAGCATGTACTGTAGAATTAGAACTCGTAGTCATAGGCTACTCTGTAAGAAGCATCCTCGAAAGGACCTTAATGTCTGTTGCTGTTTGCATTCCTCTCTCTCTCTCTCTCTCTCTCTCTCTCTCTCTCTCTCTCACCTTCCCTCTCGTCTCTCCTCTCCTCTCCCCATCATCATCACCACCACCACCACCCTCCACCCTTCATCTCACGCCGGTGCCATAGCAGATACCTGTGCCTCCTTCATTCATTCATTCATTCATCATCATCATCATCATCGACAAAATCTAAACCATAGTTATCTTCTTCATTTCCTTCTCATTTACCAGTCTTCCCTTCTACCTCTTCTTCCTTCGCTCCTTCTCCCCCTCTGCTCCCCATACTTCCCTTTTGCTCCCCCTTCCCTTTTGCTCCCCCTTCCCTTTTGCTCCCCCTTCCCTTTTGCTCCCCCTTCCCTTTTGCTCCCCCTTCCCTTTTCCCCCTTCCTTCCCTTATCTTCATTACCACCTCGTCCATTCATCTCACGCCTGTGTCCTCGTTAATACCCCGTGTCTTCGTCATCTGTCATCATCATCATCATCATCATCATCATCATCATCAAACCCCCTTTACGTTTTCCCCATCTTATTCTTCCTCTCCTACTTATTACTTGTCCTTCCTTTCACCTTTTCTTCTTATTCCTTCTGTTTTCTTATCTTCCTCGCTGCTGTCACCTTTACTACAGTATTTTAAGAGAAGTTGCCATCATCACCATCATCATCATCATAATCATCATCATCATTTCTTTACATTATTTTCTTATATTCTTTCATTATTTCACTTCCGTCTTTCATTCCCCTCCTAAGTTTCATTTCCTTGCAGTCGTATTCTCGCTTCTCCCTCTCATCTCCACCTTCATTTCGACTTCCAACCCCTCATCTTCGCATTTCATATCCCATCATTCATCTCGTCTTCTCTTCTCTTCTCGCTCTTTCGCTTTGTTATGTGCCTCTTATGATTTTCTCTCTCTCTCTCTCTCTCTCTCTCTCTCTCTCTCTCTCTTCTGCCTACCTACCTACCTACCTGCCTCTTCCCTCTCTTCACCTTAATCTCTCTAATACTCAGTCCTCCATTTCTTCCCTCCCTCCTCCCTCCCCTTCTTCTCCTCATCCCACCTCTTTCCTCATCTATTCTCCTTCTTTCCACCTTCCTCTTCACTTCTTCTCCCCATTCCTTTCTACCCCACCTCCTAAGTTTCTCATTTCTTCCTCTCGTCCTCTTCATTCTTCTCTCCATCTTCCACTCTTTTCCCCTCCATCCCTCCATCATCCATGCTTTTCTCCTTCATCTGTCTCCTCTCCATCACCCTCTTCTTCTTCCATCCCCCTCTCCTCCTGTCATCCTTCCTCCATCTCATTTCTCGCCTCTCCATCACCTTCTCCCTCCACTTCTCTCCGTCCCCCTCTCACTCCTCCATCCCTCTCTCCTCTTCTCACAGTCCCCCTCTCCTCTGTACATCCCTCTCTTCTCCCTCCCTCCCCCTCTCACCCCTCCATCCCCCTCCTCCTCCCCCGCTCCCCCTCCCCCGCTCCCCCTCCCCATCTATCATAATCATCATCTCTCCCTCAGGCTGACCCACACTCCCCCCAGCACGACCTCCCCTCCCCGCCGCCTCCTGGGTCACCTGGGGTCGTCTGAGGGTCGTGGGGGGAGGCTTAGGGAAGGTGGGGGGTCGTGGGTAGAGGTTTGGGGAGGGGGAGGGGTCGTGGGGAGGGGGAAGGGTCGTGGGTGAGACTTAGGGAAGGTGGGGGGTCGTGGGTAGAGGCTTAGAGAGGGGGAGGGATCGTGGGGAGGGGGAAGGGTCATGGGGGGAGACTTAGGGAAGGTGGGGGTCGTGGGGGGAGACTTTGGGAAGGTGGGGGGTCGTGGGGGAGGGGTCGTGGGGGTACTCTTTGTGAAGGTGGGGGGTCGTAGGAAGGATGGGGAAGAATTGGAGTCGTTTTGGGGATAGAAGTGTTTGGAGGTCGTTTTGTCAGGCACCTCTCACAGGATGCAGCGGTAGGCAGATAGCTAGATAGATAGGTAGATAGATAGATAGACAGGTAATTACGTAGAGATAATCCGTAGACAGATTGGCAGAAAGATAGATAAATAGATAAATATGTAGATTGACATATATAGATAAAAAATATTTAGATAAATTGAAATCTTAAATGTCAGGACCAACTTGCCTAGCCCCGGGTTCCTACGCTCCTCATGGGGCGACGTGGGATTGGATGATTAATGACAAAAATATATATTGAAAGATAGAAAAATACTGTAGGTATATTGAAGGACAGACGGATGGATAGATAGATAGATAGATATAGTTTAGAGGGAGTGTTGATTCATATCCCACAAAAAAGGATTGTTGACCGTAGTGGAAATGGGAAGGGAAGGGGGTGAAATTTGCGAATATGCCGAGATGGGATGGGACAGGATAACGGGATGGGTGAAGCCTTAGACGTGAAGTGAGGATGATGGTGGTGGTGGTGGTGGTGGTGGTGGTGGTGTGATGCTTATTATGGTGATATGGTGGTGGTGGTGGTGGTGATGGTGGTGATAGTATGATGATATGATGGTGGTGGTGGTGGTGGTGGTGATGGTATAATGATGATGATGATGAGAGTGGTGGTGGTGGTGGTGGTGATGGTGGTGGTGGTGATGGTGGTGGTGGTGATAGTGATGATGATGATGATGATGATGATGGATGGGGAACAGGAAAGAGGCGTGGGGACTTTGGGAAGAAAGGGAGTCGGAGAGAGAGGAAAGCCGTGGGGAGATGAGGGAGAAAGGTCTTGGGGAGGAGGTGAAGGAGAGATGAGAAGGCCTCGAGAGGCAGAGATGAAGAGGAGGAGAGATGCGGAGGAGTGTTGTGGGGAGGAGAGATGATGAAGAAGAGAGATGAAGGAAAGGCCGTGAGGAGGAGAGATGAGGAGGTAGGGTCGTGGGAAGGAGATGAGGAAGGGGTCATGGGGAGGAAATGGGGAGGGGGTCGTGGGGAGGAGATGGGGAGGGGGTCGTGGGGAGGAGATGAAGAGGTAGGGTCGTGGGGAGGAGATGAGGAAGAACGATCGTGGGGAGGAGAAATGATGAGGGGGTCTTGGGAAGGAGGTGAAAGGGAGGGGAGATCAGGAGGGAAGGTCGTGTGGAGGAGGTGAAGGGGAGGAGAAATCAGGAGGGAAGGTCGTGTGGAGGAGGTGAAGGGGAGGAGAGGGTCGTAGGTGGTTGAAGGGGGGTCGTAATTCGTTAAGGGGTTACTTGGATTTTTCCTTTTTTAGTCGTGGTATTAATGGTAATGTTGATGATGGGATTATGATAATGGGTGGTGGTAGTATGTTGATGATGATGGTGGGGGTGATGGTGATGATTGTGGTGATGGAGAAAGAATTGGTAATAATAATAATAATAATAATAATAATAATAATGGTGGTGCTATGATTTAAGTAATATTTATGTAGGTGGAGGTGATGGTGATGGTTGTGGCTGTTGTAATGATGGTGGTAGTTGTGGTAGATATGGTAGCGGGTGGATGGGAATGGTGATAATGGTGGTAGCTGTGGTAGTGGTCATTACTGTAGATGCGATAATGGTGGTAGTTCTGGTAATTGTGATACCAGACAGTTGTAGTAGTTCTGGTGGTGGTGGTGGCAGTTGTAGTAGCTGGTAATGGTGGTACCTGGCAATGGTGGTAGCTGTGGTAATGGTGGTAGTTGTGGTAGCTGTGGTTAATGGCAGCCGTAACAGCCGGTAATGAAGGCTGATTATGCCGGCTGTATTTATTGCCTCAGGATGTTGGTAATGTTGCCCAGTACACCCACTGTTTGTCTTCCCCCCTCCCCCCACCCCTTACCCCCACCCACCCTTTCCCCTCTTACTCCCCTCACCCTTCACCCCTATCCCCCTCACCCTCATTACGGACCTTACTCATAGCTTTCTCACCCTTCTCTTTCCCAGGCATTCATTTCCAGGTCTCTTTATAGTAATTATTTGTAGATTATTTTTTTCTTTTTTTATACCTATCTGCGAAGTTCGTCCCAGCCCTTCCTTGGATCTTTCCTTCCTTTGTCATCCTTCCTTCCTTCCCTCCTATCGGTTTTCCTTTCTTTCCTACCTTCCATTCTTTCTTTCATCCTTCTTTCCGTCCTTCCATCCATCTTCCTTCCTCTCAGCTCTCACCTCCCATTATACCCTTAAGCTCACTCGCCCTTCTTTCCAAAGCTTTCATTTCAAGATCTCTTTCCAGCATTTATTTTGCGTCGTACACTATGCTTTTCATCGCATATAAGCATCCACACTATAATCCACACAATCCAGACGCTACACCTACTATCCACACTTCAGAAAATCTATGTACATACACCACGACTATCCATTAGATTTGTATTCATACATCTCTGCCCAGACATCACACCTGTTCACGTAAAATCCATCTATTCTGACACAGATGGTCCCTCTCCTTATATACCTGCCATCCTTCCATCAATCCATCCATTCTTCTTTCTAACCCTTCCATCCATCCATTCATCCATCTATCTGTCCAATCATCCCTCACCCTTTTACAATTGCTATCCATCCATCCATCCATCCATCCATCCGTCAATCTATCGATCCATCCATCCGTCAATCCATCCACCCATCCATCCATCTATCTCCATTTTACAGTTGCCATCCGTCCATTTGTCCATCCAGCCATATCCTCTCCCCCTCTGCCAGTTGATCCATCCATCCATATCCTCACCCTCACCACCAGTTGATCCATCCATCCATATCCCCTCTCCCCTTTCCACCAGTTGATCCATCCATCCATCTCTGTTGCCTCTCCTCTCGTCACATCGATCTGGCCAGCCTCCCATGAGATTCACTTACCACGCAGCTCCCCTTCAATACCCTACACCCATTACTCTTGGCTTTCCTCACCCTTCACCCCTCCCTCTCTCACCCCTCTTTCTCACTTTCTCCCTCACGCCTCTCCTGGCCTTTTCTCACTCTCACTACTGGTCACTTTCACACCTCTCCTCATCTCCTTTTTAACTCGTATCCTTCCTTTTCTCACTTTCATCCCTCTCTCTCGTCACTTTCACTTTCTCCCTCATTCTCTCTCTCACTCCTCCCGATCTCTCTTCCTCAGTCACCTCTCCTTTTACCCTTCCTTCTCACCTCTCTCTCTCTCTCTCTCTCTCTCTCTCTCTCTCTCTCTCTGTCTCGCCACTCCTCTTTCCCCAACCTCTCTCTCTCACCCCTCCCTTTCTTCCTGTTTCTCTCGTCCCTCCCTCTCTCTATTTCTTTCTCACCCCTCCATCTCTCCCTAACCCATATCAATCACCCCACCCTCTTTCTGCCACCCCTCCATCCCATCCTGCCTCCCTCAGGCCCTTCCATTTCAATTTCCCTCTCACACCCCGACCCTCTTCAATTTCACTCCGGCACTCTTCATTCCATTCCCTGGACGTCCCCTGCCCTCCACCCAGCCCCCACCCCTGTCCCTACCCCTGCTCCTACCCCTCGCCCCCTTTTCTTCCCCTACCTTATACCTCCTTTACTTGCGTCCCCTTCTGTCGTATCCATTTTTCCTTTACCTTTCTTCCATCCTTCATATCTTAAGCTTATATCATCTCCTCTCGCTTTTATACATTTTTCGTAACTTTTAACCTGACTTTCCTCTCATTTTTCCGCCTCTTTGCCTACCATGTTTTCTCACAGACTTTTTTTTTTTTTTTCTTCTGCCTACCTTCATTCCTTCGTCTGTATCGTGTATTGCATCTGCCTTCTCTTTTGTCACTTTTCCATCTTGTTTTCCTTTTATTTTTTTTATCTCTCGCCTTTATTCAGCATGTGATATTGTCTTTTCCCTCTCTAGTATCCCCTTTTCCTCCGCCTCTCGTACTGCAGGATTGCTTTTGCGTATATTTTCCCTTTTCCATCCATTCCTGATTCTGCCATATCTTTTTTCCTTTACGTATCTTTAGCTTCTCCTCTTTTTATCGCTGTCTGTTTTGTGGCCCATTTTTCTCGTGTCCCTTCCTCCTTCACCTTCTTTTTTACAAAACTGTCTTTATTTACATTTTATCCGTTTTCTTGTTGCCCTAACATTTCCATATTTCCCTCCTTTGTACACCATTTCCTTTTCTTTTACACGCATTTCATCTGATTTACTTAGTTTTCTTCGCTCCTCTTTCATTTACTGTTTTTATATTTTTGTAGTCCCTCCTGACCTTCTGCTGTTATTGTCTTTCGTTCTTATCTTCCAGTCCATCTCTTCCAATCCAGCTCTTCCATTTCTGTCTCTTCACTCGCATCATCCTCCCGTTTCTCTATTCGTTATCTATCTATCTTTCCTTATCCTTCCATCTACCTATCCCTTCCTTCATCATCTCCCCTCTCCAGTTCCTCCCGGACCCATCATCCCTCCTTCCATCATCATTCCATCCTCATCCATCCTTCACCTCTGTCCAGTTTTTCTATCTTTCCTTCCAACTTCATCGTCTTTCCATCTCAGCTTTTTCTCAGTCTCTCCATTTCCCCCTCCATCGCCCCCTCCGTTTCTTCCCCCTCCTCCGCCCCTTCTCCCACTTCCTCCTCCCCCTCTCTCAACTTTCTTTCCTTATCTTTCTTTCATTTTCCTTTCCTGTGTAGAGTCGGAGCGGTGTTAGAAAAAGGAAAGGACATACTGTATTCAAGATATACTGCATAATCTTAAATCAATCTCTCTTTCTCTCTCTCTCTCACACACACACACACACACACACACACACACACACACACACACACACACACACACACACACACACACACACACACACACACACACACACACACACACACACACACACACACACACACACACACACACACACACACACACACACACACACACACGAATCTCTCCCGTCTCCCCAATTCCCCTTCTAATCTCGATCAGACAAAATTAAATATTTCTGAGACCAAACAATCAGATTGAGGCAAAGAAGTTAACATTACCTTCCAGAGCACCCTGTTGTGAAGTGTGGATGACTGGGGAAGGATAAGCGCTTGTGGACGTGGAGAAAGTGGAGTTGTGTTGGTGATTGGGGAGTGATGGACGCTTGTGGAGTGACTGGGGAATGATGGACACTTGTGGAATGACTGGGGAGTGATGGATGCATGTGGAAGTGGAGTGCGGTTGGGTGGATGATTGGTGAGTTGTGAACGCCTGTGGAAGTGGAGTTATGAGGATGATTGGGGAGTGATGGACGCTTGTGTAAGTGCGGTAAGTAGGGTGGAGTGGGGTGGATGATTGGAAGTGGTGGACGCTTGTGGTAGTGGAGTAGAGTGGAGTGGAAGCTAATAGTCGTGGAAGATGGATTAGGCATTTTTTTTTTTTTTTTTTTTTTTTTTTGCTGCCTTTTTCTGATTTTTTTTTTAAACCTCTGAGTCCATTTTGTTTCAGTTCTCGTGGTAGGAAATGGATTGTATTTATTTTTCTTTTTAAATTTCACTTATACCCGGTACATTTAATCTTTTTTTTTTTTACATCAGGTTTGTCTTAGTAGACCTTTTTCATGTTTTTTTTGTTTTTCATTTTCACCGTTTTCCATCACTTTCTTTACCCCTGTTGGTCGTGTTCAACTCTCTCTCTCTCTCTCTCTCTCTCTCTCTCTCTCTCTCTCTCTCTCTCTCTCTCTCTCTCTCTCTCGTACCTGCCTTGTTTCCCCTCCCTCTCTCTTGGTACAATCCCCTCTTTTATCCTCTTACCTTCCCTTTTTCCCCCTCCTTCCCTGTGCCCCCCTCCCTCTTCCTCTCACTCCCCTCAGCCACGCCTTAGGATGGGAGGGGACGTGAAGCTGAGGGGAAAAAGAGGGGAGGAGGAGAAAGAGAAGAGAGGGTGCGAAGGGGAGATGAGAAAATGAGATGAAAAGGAGACGTAAAGGATAGATGGAGAGGAAAAGAGAGATAGATAGAAAAAAGTTTAAGATGGTGAAAAAAGGAGGAAGGTTAGAGCGGAGGAGCGGATGCGAGGAGGTAGAGAGATGTGGGGAAGAGAAAAGGAGGAACAGGGAGAAGTGGCGAGGAGGGAATGGAAAGAAAAGAAGAGAAGATATAGAAGAGAAGAAGGGATGAGAGACGATGAAAGGAGATGAAAAGGTTAGAGGAAGGACACAACACACACACACACACACACACACACACACACACACACACACACACACACACACACACACACACACACACACACACACACACACACACAGCAATTCTCCTTACTAAGAAACGCCTTTTGGCAAGATGTGGCACGGAAACGACAAATGAAAGAGACGCCAGGTAGTAGTTTGGCTTCATCTCAGAACCATTGAGCAGGTGAAGAGGCAAAAGAGGAGGGTTGTGGGCTACTGTGGTGTACGTGTGGGTCTTGAAACAATATAAGAAATAAGTAAGGGAGCTCTTTTAGAAGTTGAAAAGTTATAATGGGCAATAAAGGACGTGTTTTAAGAAGTTGATGGGAGAAACTGTATAGATGAAAGACCAAATGTAGTTTTTTACATCATTAGAGATCAATGGATAGTTGTAAAGGTTTAATAGTAGGATTGCAGTGGTGTGAATGAGTCTGGCAAAGATATAGGAGGTAAATAAAGGAAGTATTTTGAGAAGTTTATGGAGGAAGGTATAGAGAAGACAGACCAAGTATAGCAGTTTGACTCCATTGAAGGATAATTGAGTAGTTGCAGATGTGTAACAGAAGGGTTGCAGTGGTGTGGGCTTTGGTCTTGAAAGGGTAGTAGTAGGTAATTTAAAAAAAAAAAAAAAAAGCTTTGAGGCAAAGTTGATAGGGGAAATTACGAAAAGATGACAGACTTGGCATAGCGTTCTGACACCATTTCAGATGAATTGGATGATAGCAGCGGTTTAATAGAGCTCTTTCTGTGGTTTCATCCTATCTTGAAATGATTTAGAGGTTATTGAAGGAGGAATTTTGAGAAGTTGATGGGAGTAGGGATAAAAGTTGACATCGAGGGTAGCAGTTTGACACCATTTTGAGATGATTGAGTATTTGCAACAGTGTAAGACTAAGGTAGGGGGGGTTGAAATAGTGAAAAAATATCTTCGCCCCACCGCATCCCTTTGCCTGTGAGTGAGTAGATGGATGGACGGGCAAGTGGATGAATTGATGAATGGATAAATGGATGGATGGATGGGTGGTCGGTGGCCGGATGAATGAATAGATGCATAGATAGATGGATTATATACATGACTGCTGTAATGAATGGGTGGATGGTTGGATGGTCGATAGATAAATTACGCAGAAGCAGGACTCACGATAGACTGCAAAAGCGGTGTGGATGAGAGTCACCGGATGCAAGAATGGGTGCAATTGATCGGAACTAAACCGTAATGGGTGTGTGGTGAGGGTGATGAAGGGTGAGCAGGTGATGGGTAGATGGGGGGGGGGAGGATGATGGAGGGGCAATGGGAAGTTGTGCGGGTAATAATAGGGTGGAAGATGAAGGTGATGAGGGATAAGTAGTGTGGATGAAGATCTGAGGGAGAGGGATGATGATGATGATGATAATGATGATGATGATGATGAGGAGGAGGAGGAGGAGGAGGAAGTATCTGGATAAAGAACTGAGGGATGATGATGATGATGATGATGAGAAGGAGGAGGAGGAGGAGGAACTGGATGAAGAACTGAGGGATGATGATGATGATGATGATGATGATGATTGGAGGGGAACTTAGACTGAAGAGGGTAGTTAGACAGATACATGATAGAGTTATTTTAGTATTTATAAATAGATAGGAGAGGTTGAGTTACGAATAGATAATTATAGGGATGATGATGATGGTGATGGTGATGAGACGTTAGGAAATGGGATGGATACTGAAGAGATGGTGGTTAGAAGCCAAAAAGAAGTGATAGCTTAATGGATAATGATGGATAGACAGGGCTGAACGATGGATGTATGTAATTTGATGCTAAAAGTGGCGATAGTTTCGTGAATGGTGATGGATAGAGAGCTAGATGTTATAAATGATGGATAGAATTAGTTGGAGGTTATTAGCACTGATAGTTTCGCTTTTAATGATGAATAGATAGGTTGTGTGATGGATAGATATAGAACTATGTTATAAATGATGGATAGGGTGAGTTAGTTGTTATAAGTCCTGATAGTTTGGTGTGTATTGATGGTTTAAGTGATGGATATAGTTAAGTGGATGAAGATGGAGGGTTCTGTAAATTTTGTGTGTGATAAGTGAGTGATCATGAAAAGAGAGTAAAGAAATTTATTGTTAAGTGGCATATAAATAATTTTCTCACCGGTATCGTAAGTCACTTTATTGAGTTACATTTCTTCTAACCATATCGTTGTTATGGGGACCTTATATTATTTTCCATTCAGGATAACACGAGTCACCTGTGTAGGAATACCACATACATACCACGAGTCACACCACTACACCATCGGCATACCTTACCTTTCACTCCACACTGATTACACACCAGGCTATACCACACTGCCACACGCATTCCAGACCCTATACCAGACCACTTTCTGTCTACAAATATACCCCGCCACCTCACATACCACGTTACCACACCCACCCATACCAGACACCGCATACCACCACACATCACATACCATACCACTCGCAACCATACTACCTGTCTACAGCTACACATAAAACCTTACATAAATCACTGCCAAACCCATACCAGCTACCACATACCACTATACCTCTCGCACATACCAAGCCACTCACTACCACACCACCCCCCTACAGCCACACATGATGCTTGAATACCACTTCCATACCGTCCACCACCCTAATCACACCATCCCCATACCAGATCACTCACTATTCCATACCATCCTTTGCTATACCACCTACCTCCACACACACACACACACACACACACACACACACACACACACACACACACACACACACACACACACACACACACACACACACACACACACACACACACACACACACACACACACACACACACACACACACACACAACCACCTTAAAACAAGTACCAATGCTCACGACTATATGACCTCCCCCCCCTCTCTCTCTCTCTCTCTCTCGTACCAAAATTAATCCCATTCAATAAATTCTCTTTTTTATCATCCCTTTTTCTTTTTTCTTTTTTTTTTCCATTGACTTTCCATTTTCATCGACTTTTTTCTCCCTAATTATTGCGTTCCACTTCAACCCCTTTTCTGATCATCGCCTCGTTTTTCTCTCTTTTCTTTCGCTCTTTTCCTTCCCCTTTGTGCTGCATTGACTCTCTCTGTCTGTCTCTGTCTGTCTGTCTGTCTGTCTGTCTATCTCTCTCTCTCTCTCTCTCTCTCTCTCTCTCATCAGTTCCTTGTTCCTCTTCCTTTCTCCTTACTGCTCTTCTCCTCGCTGTCCACTTTTTTTTTTCCTTTAAGATTTACCACTTCCTTCTCCATTTCTCTCTCTCTCTCTCTCTCTCTCTCTCTCTCTCTCTCTCTCTCTCTCTCTCTCTTCCATCTCCCCTCTCCTCTCCTTCTACTCCCTTTCCTCTCCCTCTCGTTTCCTCTCCTCTCCCACTCTCTCCCTTTTGTCTTCTCCCACCCCCTCTGCCCCTCCCATTCCATCTCCCTCCCCCTCTCTTCCTCCCTCTTCATCTCCCTCCCTCTTTTCCTCTCCTCTCTCCCACTCGCCTCGGGTCTCGCTTCTTGCTGCCTTCAATTTTATCTCTTATCTCTAATTCTCTCTCTCTCTCTCTCTCTCTCTCTCTCTCTCTCTCTCTCTCTCTCTCACTCACTTACCCCAGCCTCCAATTTCTTACCATTCCGTCGGCGGGGTTACGACGGGAGGGGCGAGATAGTGGCATAATGGTACCCCTGTTTTCCGGGCAGCAGGGGCACAAGTTCGAATCCCGGGAGGTGTGTGTGTGTGTGTGTGTGTGTGTGTGTGTGTGTGTGTGTGTGTGTGCAGGTATGGGGAGAGGGGAGGAGTGTGGGAGACGAGGAGGGGGTAGGAAGAGGGTGTGGGAGATGGGGGGAGGAATGTGGGATACGGGGAGGGGGTGGGGAGAGGGGGTGGGAGACTGGGAGGGGGTTTGTAGAGGGGAGGGTGTGATTGGGGAGAGGAGAGGCTGCGGAGATGGGGGAGTAGGTGTAGGAAGGGGGTGTAAACAGAGGGAGCGTGGGGAGAGGGGGGGAAAGCTTGTGGGGAGTGAGTGTGGTAATAGGCAGGGGTGTGGGGAGAGGGGAAGAGGGCTGTGGAAGTGGGGGAGGGAGGTGAGAGAGGGGAGGGTGGAGAGGGGAGGGGGATAGTAATAGCTGGTTCGGCGGAATGAGAGAGAGGGACAAGGTGGGGAGTGGGAGGGGGATGAAGGAGGGGGGTAGGGTAGGGTTGGGTTTGTGATGGAGTGTTTGGGAGGGAGGGAGGGAGAAGTTAGAAGTTTGGAGGGTGAGGAACGGAGAGAAGGCTAAATGTAAGAAGGGTGGAGAGAGGAGGAATTGGATGTATAAAGAGAGAGAGAGAGGGGGGGGGATGGAGAGAAGGAGGAGTTTGATGGGAGAGGGGGAGGAGGAGGAATGGATGAGAAAGGAAAAACGAAGGAATTTGGAGGGAAAGGGAGAGAGGGCTAGATGAAGAAGGAAGGAGAGAGGAGGTAGGGGAAAAGAAAGAAAGAGAGAGGAGGGAGAGGAAAAGAAGGAAGGAGAGAGGAGGGAGAGAAGGACTTCCTGCTTCTATCTGTCTCTCTATCTATCTATTTATCTATCTATCTATTATGTAGTCCTATAGTGGAGAGGGTAAGAAGATTGAGTATGGAGGGACCGAGGGAAGAAAGAGGAAGAGAGATGAGAGGTGAGGAGGGAGAAAAGGAGGGATGAACTAGGATGGAGATGAAAAGGGAAGATGAAGGAAGAGGATGAGGTTGGGAAGGAAAGGGGAAGTGGGGAGAAGAATGATAGGGAGCGTTAGAGTATGGAGGGAGGGAGAGAAGTGGTGGGGAGGGAGTGAGTAGAGGATTGGGAGAGAGGGGCTTGGATGATTTATAGGGAGGGAGGGAGAGAGGGAGAGAGGGACGAGGTAGTGATGGAGGGAGGTGGAGAGCACAGGGTTGAGAGAGAGAGAGAGAGAGAGAGAAAGAAAGAAAATTCATATGAGTAGTGTGACAGTTGGAAAGGCGACGGGTGAGAATGAACTCAGTAAAATAGAGGAATGGACGGGGGGAAGAGCGATCCGAAAGAAAGATAGCTCGAAGTGAGAGAGAGAGAGAGAGAGAGAGAGAGAGAGAGAGAGAGTGAGAGAGAGAGAAAGTAAGTCCATTCCAAAATCTCTTCTCGCTCCTCCCTTCAGTGTAAACAAAAGGCCATGGACAGCTTTCCTTGTTTTTCTTGACGGAAACAACAAACAGAGGCTGAGTTTGTTTTTGTTGTTTTGGCTGTGGTAGCGAGAAGGCGAGTCTGGGTAGAAAGAGAGGAAGTCGCATTGTTTTTGCTGTTTTTGTAGTTGTTGTTGTTGTTGTGGTGGTGGTGGTGGTCTGTTGTTGTTGTTGTTGTGGTGGTGGTGGTGGTCTGGGTAGGTAAAGAGGAAGTGATGTTGTTTTTAGTTGTTGCTATTGTTGTTGTTTTTGTGTTGTTTTTTCACCTTCCGTACCTGGATGTGAACGCGGTGGACTGAAGGCTGGAGTTGTTCTTTCCTGCTGCTCATCATCATCATCATCATCATCTCTGGGATAGGGAGGGGGGTTGAGAGGTCTGTATCATAGGGCAGTGGAGCCACCCAGTTATACCAATGCCACCGCGTGAAGGCCTCCCTCTCCAGCACATTCGCACAGTCAAGGAATCAAAATAATATCTTCCCAGTTTTGCGTGAAGATTATAAAATTAGTGAGCGTGAATGTGACAAAGAAGAAGGTGGTGGTGGTTGTGGTGATGGAGGTGGTGAAGAAGAAATAATAGATGAAAAGGGGATTTTGATGATGATGATGATGATGATGATGATGATGATGATGATGACGATGACGATGACGACGACGACGACGATGATGATGATGATGATGATGATGAAACAACAGAGGAAGAAGAAATAGATGAGATGGAGAAGGTGGTGATGGTGGTGGAGAAGAAATAATATATGAGAAAGAAGGGAGAAGCTGGAGGTGGTGGTGGTGGTGGTGGTGGTGGTGAAGGGAGGAGATGAGGAAGAATAATAATAGGAAGATATGTTAGCCTGTGGAAGTAAGTGGTAGATTAAAGGAAAAAGGGAACAGAAAGTAGGAGGATAAGTAGATAAGAAAGAAAAATATGTGATGAATATGTTAATGAGACAGAAAAGTAAACTAGAAATTAAAATAATGATGATGACTGGCAAGGAAAGTGTCCAATATGTTGTCATTTTGAAGGAATATGAGAGAGAGAGAGAGAGAGACACACACACACACACACACACACACACACACACACACACACACACACACACACACACACACACACACACACACACACAGAGACTGACACAGAGAGAGAGAGACACACAGACTGAGAGACAGAGGAAATAGTGGGTGGTGAGAAAATGATGATGATGGCGATTGTAGAATATGGACTGAGAGTAATTTTTCTTTCTTCCTTTTTTTTTTTTTTTTTAACTGTTGCAACACAGTTTTACATAATAGAACTCAGTCTCTCCTCAAATATACTGGGGAATAAAGGTGGTATTTCTTTTTCTATTTTTCTTAAGTCTTCCAACACGCTTTTACATAATGGAAGGCAATCTCTCTCACAATTTACTGCCGGTTGTGCATTTCTGTTTTTCTTCTGCTGTTTTGACAAGTTTTACATAATGGAACGCAGTCTCAAAATTTGCCTTGAAATGATGAAGGTTTTTCTTCATTCCTTTAATTGTTCCGACGGCTTATGACATCTTAGAAGGCAGTAAGTGTGTGTGTGTGTTTTTTTTTTTTTTTTTTTTTTTTAGCTGTTCTGACAAATTCTCCAAAATAAAGCCTCTTCAAGATTTACGGAGAGAGATGGGTTGGCGTTCCTGATTTTATTGGTACCGACTGGTTTTTGCACAGTGGAAGGCAGGTTTCTTGATGTTTGCTGAGAAAGAATTGGTTTGGTTCTTATATTTTTTTCTTGTCCTTTACGCCTCGGCTTTTATTATGTAACAGTTCCTACTCGCTTTTCATTTCTCTCTCTCTCTCTCTCTCTCTCTCTCTCTCTCATAATTATTCATTTTTTGGCCAGTTGCTCAAAAAATTTCATTATTTTAACCACTGCCTCTCTCAGAATTATGTCTCTTTTCCAGTGTTACAAAATCAGTCATCTTTGCACTGATCTTTTAAATATTATCCTTTTAGCAGTCTGTCATTGGCAGTATGAATAATTTTTTTACCTGTGTCATTGGCAGTCATTTTTTACCATTCATTCCTTACTAATCTTGGAATTATTCAGGCTCTACCAGCCATTCAGAATCATTGTAATTTACAGTAATTAACATTATAACTTTCAGATTTAATTCATCTTTTACGTCTTTCATAACCTTTCTCGTTTTTTTTTTCTCCGCTGCTTTTTTCAGGCATTTTTCTTATCAGCCTTTCATAATTATCTTTCAAATTTATTTCTTCTTTTACGTGTCTTTCAGAGTCTTTCAATTATTTTTACCACTGCCGCTTTCAATTTTTTTTTTTCGTTTTTTTCTTAAGTTTTTCAAAAATACTATGGTAGTCTCTTAGAATTACCTTTCAAACACTATTATTGTTTTACATGTTTTTCAAAGTCTTTCAGTCAATTTCACCCTTGCTGCTTTCAAACTATTTTTTTTTCTTTCTTTCAAAATTACTTATCCTTTTACCGGTGTCTTGGTTTAGTGAAGAGCTGGGTACATTATTTCCAATTATCCGGTCGTTTGCTGGTGCCTGTGGGTAGGTCAGGAGGGGAGGTGGTTATTGAGGCGGTGAATAATTTAAGGTGAGGTCAGGTAACCGCTCTCCTACTGTAAATAAAGCGTCTTGAAGTGGTAAGCTTGAATAAAAGTGAAATATGTTGTCCAATTGAAGTACTAAATTCCCCACAAAACTTCCAGCATTGTTAACCTTTCAGAATTATATAGCTTTCAGACTTACCTTCTAACGCACTCAGCCTTCAGACTTTTCTCCTAAACTTACTCATTTTTCAGACTTATTCATCTTTTAAACTTATCTTTCATTCTTCTAGATTTTCTCAATTTTCAGGCTTTCTCTCCCTTCAGGCTTACTCACCTTTCAGACTAACTCACCCTTCAGACTTTCCTTTTCTTTACTCTCATTTTTCAGACTTACCTTTGAGGCTTACTTTTCAAGCTAACTCGCCTTTCAGACTTTCCTTTTCTCTCTTCTCATTCACCTTTCAGACTTACTCAGCCCGCAGTCTTTATCCTTTTACCAGTCACTTGAAAATTACTCACCATTTTTAACCAATTACCGGGTCGTTTACTGCAGCTATTTGGCAGGTTAGAGAGTTATTCAGCCGGTGAGTCGTTAAGGTGAGGCCGAATGAGTAACTGCCCAGGAGAATAGAACTTCCTTGTTTGTATTTCTCTCGCTGGTTGGAGTTTTACCTGTGCTTTTCTCTTTAAGCTTATACGGTGTGTGTGTGTGTGTGTGTGTGTGTGTGTGTGTGTGTGTGTGTGTGTGTGTGTGTGTGTGTGTGTGTGTGTGATGGATTATGCAAACACCTCTCAGGTACTTTTCCTTCCACTATTCACGGCATTTTCTTTTTTATAGTATTTCCAAAAGAGGCGACTGGATTTTTTTTTTCTTTTTTTTTTAGATTATGTATTGCTACCGGGAGCATAGGCCTGTCACCTACCCACTAACCTTTGACCTCCTCACCACGATGACATTTTATATAAGGCAATGATAGTCTCCTTCACCTGCACCTCACTGTCTTGCAATCTTCTTTCTCAGGTGACTAAGGTTGAATGACAAGCCAATGGAGAATTCGTTTGAGAACATTTTCATTTTTTTCTAGTCGCAATATTACATCTCATGGAAGTAAACAATAATTGTCTAGGCATTACTCGCATTACGTACTGTACCACTCAGGGTCTCGTTAATTAATTTATTAGGCGAAGGTGAATGAAAACAGTGAATAGGGTAACATTATGCTATTGACTGAACAAGGATCTTTCAAGTTGATTGTTTTTATAATGTCTCAGTTCCGTATTGGCTTTAGTTAAGGAAGCTCCCTGGCACCTCCTCCTTAGCGGTTTATTTATTTATTTTTTTTTTATACTGCTGGCTAATATCAATGTTATTTATGCTGAAAATGGTGGTATTTGAATTATTTAAATGACACAGAAGATAGTAAGGAGTAATAAGCAAACTAATTCGCTTAGGAAGAGGTGTTAGGGAGCTTCCTTAACCCACGAGAATTTGGTCTTCAGTCTTTCCCTAACAACACAGCCACCGAGAAATATTCAGTCACAAGAAATTGAGGTTCTTCTTTTCTGTGCCCTGTGAAAAACTTAAAATTAATACATTCTTGCATAATTCTTCCGTTGCAATTACAGACCTCCGAGCCTTATAAATTGAAGTTCCAGGTGATGAAATATGATCGAGAACGTAGAGAGACAGAGAGAGAGAATGACCCAGAGGACGTATTGCTAAAGAAATTCTAGACACTTTCTTGCATTTTTCTTTCGTGACAGACCGTGACCTCTCGCCCTCGTGAACTGAAAAACCAAACAAGAAAGGAAAAAGCCAAGCAAGGAAGAAAATAAACAAGGAAGGAAGAAGATAATTCGACCGAGGAGATACAGTCACTCCAAACATCGTCTCTTCCGAAGTCGATTGAAATGCCAGCTCTCCTCTTAAGTGACAGATTTATTGCTCAAAGTTAAATGGAAAAAAAAAAATGAAGTTGCATAAGAGAGAGAGAGAGAGAGAGAGAGAGAGAGAGAGAGAGAGAGATTGTCAAGTGTATGCACCCACTCCCAGCACTCGCTCACTCTCCAAGCAAACTCGAGTATTTTCCTGTACTCGTTTATATTTTCCGTGACATAGCAGACCTTCGCTTGTCATAAATTGAAAAAGAAGGTGAAAGAGAAATTCGGCTGAGTATTCACTTCCAATACTTTAAGGCATTTTTATTACATTTTTCTTCCTCTTTCTTGCAAGCAGATCGAGGTTATAGGCTTCTTTTCTTTTTTTTTCCCCTCAAGCCAGTCGAGGTTATTTCTTGCGTGACAAACCATAGAGCACCATGCATCATAAATATAAAAAGGCCAGGAAGAAGAAATTTCGTCCGAGATGCACCCACTCTATACTCGCCTCCGAAGCAAATTGAGGCGCGGTTCATAAATCTGTCCGGATGCTCTGTGCGTGGCGGCCGTCGCTCAGAGTAGTGTTGTCGGCGCCCGTAACTCACCCCAAATGACCACCACCGCCTAAGTTATTATTGCACTCGCCTGCGTACCTGAAAGTGCAACGCTAGTCCACACGCAGTCGCATTTGCCCGCGCCGTGTGCTAATGGTGGTCTCTCTCTCACCTTCGTCCTTTTTTTTTCTCTCTCTCTCTCTCCATTGCTTTTCCTTTGCCATTCCTTTTTTATCCACTCCTCATATCTCCTTTTTCCTTTTTCTGTTCTGTACCTTTTCCTCTTTCTGTTCTCTTCCTTTTCATTACCTTTTTTTTTATAAGTGAGGAAAAGGGCATGAATTTAAGGAACAGTGCCGCGGCGTACTTCGAAGTGCTATGCAACGCCACAGTCGGTCATAATTGCCGGTGCCTTTTGCTAATTGCGGTCTGTCTTTCACATTACTCAAGATTCTCTCTCTCTCTCTCTCTCTCTCTCTCTCTCTCTCTCTCTCTCTCTCATATCCTGTCTTCTTTACTCCTCTTCCCTTCCCTTTATTTCTCCTTCGTGTCTCGTATCTCACTCTCCCCTCACCCTCCTTCCTTCTCCTACTTCTCACCCTTATCTCTTATTCATTTCCTCCTTCCCTGCCATTCACATATTTCATCTTTATTCCGTGTTTTCCCGCGCCTCTCGCGTTCCTCCCAACCCCCTTCTCTTCCTTTCCTTTTCATCCTTCTTTTGTCCTCATCCTTTCTTTCCATTTGCATCTGTCTGAACTGTCGCGTTCCTTCTGTCTGTCCTTCCTCTTTCCATCTCCACTTCCTTCCTTGTTCTTCGTCTCTTTCCCGTCCCTTCCCCTTTCTTTCTGTCTCCCCCTCTCCTTTCCACTGCCTTCCTTCCCTTCCCCTCTTTCCCATCCCCTCTCACCCCTTTCCGTTCCTTTTCTTCCTATTTATTCTTTCCGTACAACCCCTTCTTGTCTTCCCACCCCTTTATCTTTCACGAGCTCTCCCACTAACCCCTTTCCTTCTTATGATGTCTTCTTATCTTCTCTAACATCCTCTGTCTCTTTTCCTCCTCTTCCTACCTCGCATCTTCGTTCCTGCCCTTCTCCCATGTTTACTCTCTCCCGTCCTCTTCCATCCCATCCCCTCTTTCCCTTCATCATCTGTGCCCTTCCCCTCTCTCCCCCCTTCTCCTTTCCATCCCCTCATCACCTCTTCCAACCCTCTCCCCCCTCCTTCTCCCTTATCTCTCTCGTCCATCATCCACCTTCCCCTCCATCTCCCGTCATCTCCTCTGCCATTCCTGTCTCTCTGCCCTCCCTTTCTCCCTTCCATCTCCCACCTTCCTTCCCTATCTTCCCACATCTCCCCCCGCCTTCTAATCTCTCCCCCTTCTTTCCTCACTCCCTCCCACCTTCCTTCGCATCTCTCCCTCCCGCTTTCCTTCCCATCTTTCCCCTCATCTCCCCCCTTTCCTTTCTCGCCCCCCTTCTCCCTCCTCTCGACCCACCTCCCACCTTCCTTCCTGCCATACCCTAAAGCCTCTCTGGTCGTGTTTTTGTCGGAGCGCGTCGTAAAGAGCGGCAGCAGATGTAAAGCCCTAATGAAGCCAGCCCAGCTCAGCCCTGCCCAGCCCTCCCCACCACGCCACACCACGCGGGGCCTCGGGGGGCGTATTTATAAATGATCTTATGGCCACATTCTTAAAACTTACAACGCGAAGAGGTAGCAAGCCCCTTGTTATTGACGGTCATTTGTAGGATACTTAGGTTTATTAGATCATATGATAAACCTGGAAACGGATGCCCTCGCGTGGTGGCACTAAGATAACCGAGCTGCTTTACTACTTATGTTAACGTTCCGCTCCGTCCCAGTCCTCCAAAAAGTAGATGGTGATGAATGCAATAGGTCAGCTTTATCCAGCATTCCTCGAGGTTCACGTTGGGATGAGTCTGAGGTCACAAGAATAACAGCCAGCATTACAGAGTGCAGTCAGGCACGAAATAGAGAAACCACACATATATCATTGTCAGGTACTTCAAAAATTGTCGTAAAAAATTGGGAGCGTGCCATCGTCCTTGCAATTGAAGTTTGGTAATATGGCAGAGAACTTATGATAAACTAATACCAGTTTCCATAACTATATAGTCTGATAGAGTTTGGTTTTATTTTTTCTTACTCTTGCTATCTCCTGACAGTTTCATCGACAGACTTTCTATACTTGGGGAGTTTGGCAGTCTTAACTCTCCCCCACCACAATATCCTTCGTGAGCGAGTAAAGTAATATGGTTTTGGGCTGATTCAAAATTACAAAGTTACCGGACAGAAGAGATTTAAAATTGTCACTACTTCTTTTGCTCTGCCATATTTTTGGCGGTATTATTCACTTATGCTTGTGAAGTGTTTGGTTGCTTTATGAATGAAGATAAAACTGTAAGCAATCTTGCTCACTACTTTAGCTCAAGAATGTTCATGAATATGGGTCGGGAGTGGGGTGGAAATGGGTGAGGTAGGGTAGGGTGGTTATGGATGGGGTGGGTTGGGTGGGATAGGGTAGGGAATGGGGTTGGATAGGGTGGAGTGGAGTGGGGTGGAATGGGGTGGGTTGGGTAGTGTGGGGAGAAGAGGGTGGGGTGGGGTGGGATGGGGTGGGATAGGGCTGAGTTGAGTGGGTGGTCGGGTGGGAGTGGGTAGTGGTGGGGAATTGTGGGGAGTGGTGGGGAGGGAGATGCTTATAGTAGTGGAGTAGGGAGTGGGGAGGGGAGAGGAGAGGAGGGGTGGGGTGGGGGAGTACTACCGACGCCCCTCTGACCTCTAATGACTAGCCGGGAGAGGGGGGGAGGGGACACCAGACGGAGGCGCCCTTGAGAATGACGACCCGAAGGCGTGTTGAGGTTATGTTAATGAAAGACTCGAGAGATTTGCCGGAACTAGTGACTTTGATTATGAATGTTGCAGGCAGAGTATGAAGCCACACATTGTATTGGAAAATTTGTAAGGTCCGAGTATCCAACATCTAAAATCACCCATCGGGAAATAAACAAGCTCTACCTGTCATCATTTCACCTGAGTTAACGTAATTGCACAGGTGATTTCTCTTTTAAGTGATCTTACACAATACAAGAAATGCCTGCCTTATCTTAAACATATATAAGTCCACTGTCTCATGCCCCTTTGCCTTGAAGATGAGACCTGACAGCGCTAGAAAAGTCTGTCTGTCTATCTATCTATTGCCGGACGCCTTAATCCCGTAAGGGTTGGCTGCAAACAAATCGCCTCAATGTCGCCCTGTCCCCTGCCATTCCATTGCCCTGCTTCCAGTTCATACCTCTCTCTCTCATATACCTCTCCACTCCATCCTTCCATCACATCCTTGGCCTCCCCCTTCCACCTTACTCACATACACTCTCTTCGTCAGTTTCTCACTCTACATGCCTTCCACATGGCCAAACCACCTCAGTGTGTTTCTCCTAACGCTTCCTATCACATCCACATCGTCTGATATCTTTATTTCATTCCTGGACAGTCTTAAGAATGAATCACATCCTTCTTGAGATGTTGTTTGTACTAGAAGGTATTTTATTGAGAGTTTTGTGTTCTTTGATGCTTAGGTTAATTAAGGAAGGTGAGTTTCTTGTAGGTTAAGGAGGCTCCCCACTAATTTTAATATTATCAATTTATTCTTGCAAGTGGCATATGGAAATTCTCCTTTATGTTATTTATGAAGTATATGTCAGTGATAAAAACTAATTACATCCTCTCTCTCTCTCTCTCTCTCTCTCTCTCTCTCTCTCTCTCTCTCTCTCTCTCTCACACACACACACACACACACACACACACACACACACACACACACACACACACACACACACACACACACACACACACACACACACACACACACACACACACACACACACACACACACACACACACACCATTTTCTCTTTCCCACGTATGTTATGCCTGCCTTTGCCCCTCAACTTACCACACAGCTGTTTCTTCTCTTCCTCCTCCTCCTTTCCCAGCTGTTATGTTTCTTTTCCTTTCTTTCCCACATTCCTGGCTTTCCCTTATTCTGTCTTTCATTTTCTTTTTTCTCGATAACTTTTTTTCTGTTACTTTTAGCTGTTGTTTCTGATTCCTCCCCGTTTTTCGAGTTTTTCTCACACACACACACACACACACACACACACACACACACACACACACACACACACACACACACACACACACACACACACACACACACACACACACACACACACCGACGTACTCTTCCTTCCTACATCATTCTCCGTCTTTTCCTCCTCTCCTCTCATTTTTCCCTCCCCTTCTTCCAGCTCCCCTTCCCTCTCCTCTTTACTCTTCACCTTTCTTATCTTTCTCCCCAATTCCTCGCGCATACCTCCCCTGCTTCTTTTCACCCCTACTTCCTTCGCCCATTTCTTTGGCCCATTTCCTTCTCACTGCCTGTTTTCCCTTTCCTTCTTTCCCCTCCCTCCCTCCCCTTTCTCCCTCTTTCCTTCTCTCACCTCCTCCTTCCTTTCCCCATCTCCCCTCCTTTCCTCCCAACAACCTCTTGCCCCGCCTTTCCTCCCTTCCACTTTCCTATCCGCCTTCCTTCCTTCCTCTCCTTTCCTCCATCCTTTCCTTCCTTTCCCTCCTCCCTGTCCTTCCCTCTCTTTTCCCTTCTCCCTTTCCCTTCCCTCCCTTTTCCCTTCTCCCTTTCCCTTCCCTCCTTCCTCTCCTTCCCTCCCTCTTCCCTTTTTTCTTTCCGTTCCTCATCTTCCCTCTTTCTTCTCCTTCCCTCCCTTTTTCCTCCTTTCTCTCCTTCTTACCTCCCCCTTCCCTCCCTGCTCTCATTTCCTCCCTCTCCCCTCCCTCCTTCCTCCCCTTCTTTCCTCCTTCTCCCTTTCTGCCCTCCCCCCTCCTGCTGGTCACTGGGATACTCTACTATATTAGGTCATTTCCAATCCCGCTTTGAGAGAGAGAGAGAGAGAGAGAGAGAGAGAGAGAGAATGTTCAAACAGTATATGGATAAAACCTGAGAGAGACAGAGACAGACAGACAGACAGAGTGTGTGTGTGTGTGTGTGTGTGTGTGTGTGTGTGTGTGTGTGAGAGAGAGAGAGAGAGAGAGAGAGAGAAATTTCATATACGGATAATACTTGGAAATCCTAGTGAATATGTGTACGAGGATGAGAGAGAGGGGGAGATGAAAAATTGTGTGTGTGTGTGTGTGTGTGTGTGTGTGTGTGTGTGTGTGTGTGTACGTAACCCACTCAGGAATGTCACCTCCCAGTGCGTTTTTAATATAACTAAAATTCTTGACGCGTCCCAACATCTCAATATTTAAATAATTTTCTGCCTTTATTACTAGGCTGGGAAGCAATGAATATATTACATTTTACATTTATTATTTATTATTTATTTATTATGCATTTACAGCGTTATAAATATTCCTGTTTTATAATTGTAACCTTTGAGAATTTTTATAGAATTACATTATTACATTATTTATTTTCCCCAAATTTATCGCTATTTTCTTTAAGGTGAATAAAATCTCAAGCGTAACTGACAAGGATAGCACCTAAAATATTCCCCTAATTTTCGGTTGTATTTTAGGTGTCATAGACTTCTTGACACCCTTTCCTGTGCGATTTACTCTGGTTTTCTTACGTCAACATTTCACCTTTGTGCCGTTTCTGTCGTTTAGTTATTTTTGCATCGTTGAGGCCGAAAAGGATACCGAAGTGTAAAATAAATCGCTAAGGAAGAGGTGTTAGGGAATCCTCCATGACTCATAACCCCATGACTCACCCTTCTTAATAAAATCGTATGAAGTTAGCTAAGATAAAATGCTAGAGTTATTCCGGGCATGAGGGGATTAAGATTGCCCTCCATGTTCGTTTTTTTATCATTTTTTTAATCTTCTTTTACCTATTTATTTATTTATTTTAGAATTTTTAGCGTTTATCGGTTGAGCTTAGCCTTTTTTTTTTTTTTTTGCTTACCGATTTTACCCATTTATTTTTATCGGTTGAGCTAAGCATATATTTTTTTTTTATACCAATTTTACCTCTTTTTTTTTTTTTTTTTATCGGCTGAGCTAAGCATATATATTTTTTTTTATTGCATACCGATTTTACCCATTTATTTTTATCGGTTGAGTTGAGAATATATTTTGTACATACCGATTTTACCCATTTATTTTTATCGGTTGAGCTATGCATATATTTTTTTTGCTTACCGATTTTACCCATTTATTTTTATCGGTTAAGCTAAGCATATATTTTTTACATACCGGTTTTACCCATTTATTTTTATCGGTTGAGCTTAACATACATTCTTTTCATACCGATTTTACTCATTTATTTTTATCGGTTGAGCTTAACATATATTTTTTTCACACCGATTTTACACATTTTATTTTATTATTCTTGTTACTGTTTGTATTTTTTTTTATGTGTAGTGTTTCCAGTTATTAATTCTTTTCTTTTTCTCAGGTATGTGTTGTTGTCCTTCCCCCGTCCAGAGAAAAGTTGTAAGTATATGAGCACGTTTAATATTGACACCTTGAAGGCTTTGTCCTAGAAATCTCGCTTTTTTTTTCTCTCTCTCTTAATTCTCTTCGTTTTTCTCTTTCCGTAATTTTCTTTTTTCTCCGTTTTTCTTTATTTTCGTTTTTCTCCGTTTTTTTCTTTCGTTTTTCTTCATTTTTTTTCTCTTTTCCGGTTTGGTTTTCCTTTTTTCTTTTTTTTCGTTTTTCTCTTTCCTGTTTCATTCTTGTCTTTTTCTTTCTCCTTTTCGTTTTTTCATTATTTTATCTTTTTCTTATTTCCTTTTTTTTTCTTTTTTCGGTTTTCATGAGTTGTTAGCCACATCTAGGGCAGGTTCAGATATAAAGGTCGTGTTTTCTCAGGGGAAGTTGGAATAAAATGCAGTTGTGTTATTGTGCTTAATATTTTTTATGTTTTATTATTGTCAAGGGTGGAATAGTGAAGTGTTTGATCTACAGTGTTTTAAGTTTTTTTTTCGGTAGTTAGTGTGTGTGTGTGTGTGTGTGTGAGAGAGAGAGAGAGAGAGAGAGAGAGAGAGAGAAACAAAGTGTCTTCTAGATAGGCCAGCATTTTTGTTACGACAGAGAGAGAGAGAGAGAGAGAGAGAGAGAGAGAGAATTTTTGTTATGATTTGGGTGTAAATGAGTAGGCTATTGTTATGGTGTAGATGGAAGTAGAAACTGATTTTGTAAATAAATATTGTTGTGTTTGTTGATGGGGTTTTGTTGGAGCCGAAAGAATATCATGATTCGAGTGTAATATTGTGTTGGTGGTGGTGGTGGTAGTGGTGGTGGTAGTGATGGTGGTGGTGGTGGTGGTGGTGGTAGTGTGGTGGTGGTGGTGGTAGTGGTGGTGGTGAGGCGTCAATTAGTGTAAGTAGTTTGTTATTTTTGTCTTTATTGTTGCTGGTATGTGCGTAATTAGTTTTTTTGTTGTTGCTTTGGTTATTGTTGATGTTAATGGAGGTGTTGCTCTTTGTATGTTTTTGTTACCATGGATTTTGTATGTATTGCTATGGATGTTATTGTTATTGCGT
>NC_137041.1:7818250-7833250 GCF_032717465.1 Coenobita brevimanus | reverse complement strand
GCGACAAGTGGGAAGAGAAAGCATAGGCAAGGAGGAGAATAATATGACTGGGAGAAGGTTCATAAAAAGTGTAAGGATTGTAATTTAGGTGTCTGGATAGTTCGTAACGCTTATTCAGTTGCGATTTATTCTGGATGTGTCTTGTTAGTATTACGTTGTTTGTTATTGATGGAAACAACGTCCATCGTCACAACCCATCTTCTCTCAACCCCACCACAGACACCTATCTAGCTCTCCCCCACGTCCCCACCTCTTTTCCCACCTCCCCACCACTCCCTACTACTATAGCCCCCTTCAACCAGTCCACTACCACATAACCACCTCATCCACATCCCCACCATTATCTTATCCCGTTCTACATAGCAGCAACCTTCCTCTTCCCTTCCTCCCCCTTCTCCTATCCCCACCAAAATCTCCTATCTCCACGACCCCCTCCCATACCGCACCTGTGTCTTCTCTCGTCTCACACCCACACAGTTTCTTCCAGTTCTCCACAATCTCACTTAACCACCTCTGTCTCCACCAGTTCACCAACATCATCTTTTCTCAGTCATCCCCTCCAGTTCACCATCACCACAACCTCACGCCTCCACTACCATCTTCACGTTCTCTTCATGTCCACCACTTCACCACTACCATCTCCCCCACATCACCACAACTGTCTCCATCACTTCACCACCACAACGGCCCCTCTCCTCTTCCCCTTCCTGACAGTGTAGGCAGCTTTGCACATCCGCATGATAACATCTCAGTAAAGCTAAATGCGGTGCCCCCTGATCCGCCTCTCTCTCTCTCTCTCTCTCTCTCTCCACACACACACACACACACACACACACACACACACACACACACACACACACACACACACACACACACACACACACACACACACACACACACACACACACACACACACACACACACACACACACACACACACACACACACACACACACACACACACACAGACTATCCCCCACCATCAACATACACCCACTCCTGAGGATTGAGTTGAGTCCTTGCAATTAGAATTAGATTATGCCGTGTTAAGTCGTGATATATGCAATTGCTGTGTTGAATGTGGATAATTACTTGTACTATGTTAGGTATGGAAAGTAGTTGACATAAGGTAATTTGAGTATATATTTTTTTCATAAATTGAGATTGATTTTTCATCATCATCATCATCATCACATCATCAATACCACAACCATTTCCACAATTATCATCATCATTATCAGTTCCACCACCATTTCCATCATCATCATCATCATCACCCTAATTCCCCCTAAAGATGGGATGAGATAGAAGTCAGAAATAGGGAAAGAAAGACCACATTTGGGATAAGTCACCTGGAAGTTAATTAGTAGGAAACAAATTAACAGACGTTATTAGTACCTTCCTTTACGGACTTAACATCACCTGGTAGAAGTAAATTAAAGATAAAATTAACCCTTCGACTGGACATTCAAGCCAATGTATGTGGTAGGCATTTTTTTGCTAATTGACATTGATTCCAAGTGTCATTTTTTTTTCTTGTCTTTAGAACTCTGCTCACTTTTCTATTATTATGACTGCCCTTCCTTTGTTCATTATATTGCCAAGCGATTTTATGCAGCGTAAGGGAAGACCTCTTACCGTGAGAGGCTTATAAACTATCGATATAACCAAGTCCTCACCATTCCCCCTTATTAAAAATGGATGGAAGATGGAGGGGCAAAGATGAGAGGGGAGGGGGAAGAGGAGAGGGAAGAAGGGATTGAAAAGAAAAGAGGAAGGGAAAGGGAATGGAGGAGGAGGAGTGGGAGGTAAGAAGGAAGAAGAAGTAGGGAGGAAGGAAGGGAAGAAGAAGACGAAAGGGAAGGGAGGGAAAGTGGAAAAAGGGAAGAGCGTGAAGAGGAAAGACTAAATGAAAGGGAGTGAAGAGGGAAGACGAAATGGAATGGAGAGAAAGAAAGAGGGGAGGGAGTGAAGAGGGAAGAGAAAGGAAGCGGGAAGACGGGAAGAAAGAACGAAGAAAGGAGGGAAGAGGGGAAAGATGAAAGGGGGAGAAGAGGAGAGAGGGAAGAGAGGAGGGAGCAAAGAGGGAAGAGGGGAAGGAAGAGGCAAGAGTGTACACCAAAGCACCCTCAACGCCTCTGTAAAATCCTCCCCGTACAAGAACATCCACCTAACATTTGCCAGAAAAATTAGCAGACGGTAGCAGGAGTAAGGCAACAAAAAACGACCGCAATCATACTTAAGGGTTTATGAGAAGTTGGTGCCGCCTTTTTTCCATAGTTAACTCCTGTAAACAAGCTCTTACGACCCTCTAATTGGGTAGTTATAGAGGGAGGAAGGCTGCTGGGAAGGGTTGTTGGAGGTAGTTAAGACAGGGAGAGAAGAGGAGTTAGAAGAAAAAGAAGCACAGTAATTACTATCCTTTTGGCAGCGTTTGGCGATCTTAGAGTGTTTAATGAAGGTAAATATAACACGATTTGGTTCATCTGAGAGGGTTTCAGGCAATCAAGAGGCTTCAGAAACTTAACTACTCCTTCTCTGGTTATTTTTTTTCCTATTATCTTTGTCGTCTTTCATTTTTTCCTTCATTTGTTTTCTTCTCATTTTTCTTTCTTTTTTCTTCGTTTATTTTTTTACTTACTTCATTTTTTCATTCACTTCTATGCCAATTTTTTTCTTTTTTTTCTTTTAGCTAACAACAGACGGTTTTATTCTGCTCAGAAATCCTAGCACTCAAAGGCTTAACCCCGTCACTTGAAAGACGTCATCTTGTATTTTCTTGTCCCTACCAGACGATTTTACTTAGCTTATAAAAATGCCTTAATAATGAAAGCAGACTTAAAACCCCTCCAGTCTTAATGGCTTGAATTCAGGGGGGAAGAGGTAGCCATCAACAACCCCTACAGAGACGATTGTGAGTTCAAGAAAATCGTCAGAGAGAGAGAGAGAGAGAGAGAGAGGAATAAGTTAGAGAGAAGGGGTAGATGACAGCTGGGGGGAGAGAGAACCAGGCAAAAAAGGAGAGGGAGAGAGAGTGGAGGAAGACTGCTTGAGGGAGAGAAAAAGGAACGGGGAGAGAGGAGGTAAATAGAAGCACAGCAGTGGTCAAAAGTTTGCCTGATGTTTCACCTCTTCTACTTTTCACATTCCTCTGTTGCCTAATATTCCTAAGGCGAGAGAGAATTAGCATAGTTTTCTGTCCGTAGATGATTCTCTGAGGAAGGTGAGGGACATGCCCTAAGTGTGAAGTAGGCAATAGAGGAAGAATGTTAGGAGGAGGAAGGAATGGCGGTGGGAGAAAAGTAGAAGGAAATGAGGTGGAACAGGTGGAGAAGAGAGAAAACGGAAGTGATAAAGGGAGTAACGACACAGATGAGCATGCAAGGTGATGGAGAGAATGAAAGAAGGAGAGAGAGAAAGAGAGAGAGAGAGAGAGAGAGAGAGAGAGAGAAAGGGTAATTGCACTTAACGACTCGGTGGAAAACGAAATTTCTTGAGCGTGATTTAAAGTGCATATGCAAATCTCTCTCCCGTCACTGCAGGCGAGGCGCAGGAATATGAGGAAGTGTTGGAGGGAGCTGGAGGAGGTGATGGTGGGGATGGTGGAGAGATGGAGAAGGTGGGGAAAGCAGTGGGTGAGATGATGAGGGTAGTCGGTGGTGGTGGTGGTGGTGGTGGAGAGGTGTGGGTGGGAATGGAGTGTTGATGATGATATGATGGGAGTGATGGAGATGGGAAGGGGAAGGGGATGAGGAAGGTGGGGAGAAAAGAGAACTGCTGGTGAGGAGGAGAGGTGGGGATTGTGGAGGAGGCAGTGGGTGGGGATGGAGTATTGATGATGATGATGAGTGATGATAGTGGTAAGGTGAAAACTGTAGTGAGAGGAGGCAGTTATTTAAGTTATTAGGGGAGGAGTGGGGAATTGAAGTGATGGGTAGGGGAAGGTTGGTGGAGAAAGAAGAGGGTAGGGATAGTGGGAGGAGGGAGGAAAAATGGTTGGAAGGAGGAAGGGAGGGATGGTAAGGAAGAGGAGGTGGAGGAAGACTATAAGAAATTGTTGGAGGAGGCAGAAGGTAGGGAGATGGTGGGGAGGGGAGGTGGAGACGGTGGGGGAATGCAGTGGGTGGTGATGGTGTTGGTGAGGAAGGGAGTAGTGATGATGATGGAGAGATGTGAAAGAGTGGTGTTGATGGGAAGGGGAGGAGATGAGAAGAAAAGAGTGGAAGGTGGGGAAGGATGAGGAGAGAGGAGGGAAGGATGAGGAGAGAGGAGGGAAGGATGAGGAGAGAGGAGGGAAGGATGAGGAGAGAGGAGGGAAGGATGAGGAGAGAGGAGGGAAGGATGATGAGAAAGGAGGGAAGGTTGAGGAGAGAGGAGGGAAGGATGAGAAGAGAGGAGGAAAAGGCCGATTGGAAAGGAGTGGTGATGAATATAGAATGGTGAACAATGGAGATAAGATGATCGAGATGAGTGATGGTGGTAATATGGAGATGAAGGCTGTGATGAGGAAAGGGAGGTGGAAGATGATGGGTATTGGAGCCTGTAGATGGGAAATGATAAAAGGGAAAGAGGAAAGGGAGGGGGAGAGTGAGAGACTGTAGAGGGCATGGAGATGATAGGGGTGGAAATGAAGAAAGTAGTGGTGGTGATGTGGAAATGAAGGTTGTGGTATTGGGATGGGGAAATTGGTGATTGGGTAAAGGAGAGAGAGAGAGAGAGAGAGAGAGAGAGGTTAGTTGAGGATAATAAAAGTATTTGGGGAAGATAAATATATGAATGGCTGCTTGTGTGTGTTTGAGAGAGAGAGAGAGAGAGAGAGAGAGAGAGAGAGAGAGACAGACAGACAGACAGAGAGAGAGAGGTGTTGATAGGGCCAGTGAGGGTGGAGTTGAAATTAGTGTGTGTGTAGGCGGGGTAGGAAGATAACTAGAGATAATGAAGCGGCGTGGTGATGAGCGTGGTGATAGTGGTGCTGGCAGAGATGGTGAGGGTGATGTAGAAAGGCTGTGGTGGTGGTGATGAATCGATTGTGTGGTGATTATAGTGATGGTGATAATAGTTTGAAGCTGATGATGGTGGTGCTAGTGGTGATGGTGGTGGTGGTGGTTTGTTGCTGGGTGTGGTGATGGTGGTGGTGGTGGTTTGTTGCTGGGTGTGGTGATGGTGGTGGTGGTGGTTTGTTGCTGGGTGTGGTGATGGTGATGGTGGTGGTGGTGGTGGTTTGTTGCTGGGTGTGTGATGATTGTGGTAACTGTGATGATTAAGATGGTGATGATTATGATAACCTATAGATGATGAAGGTAAGATAACTTTCTCTTGTTTGACGATGAACTTGCTTAGAAATTATTATTATTATTATTATTATTATTATTATTATTATTATTATAATTATTATTATTATTATTATTACTATTATTATTATTATTATTATTATTATTATTATTATTGCTATTATTATTACTGTTATTACAGTATTATTATCATTATTATTATTATTATAGTAGTAGTAATAATAGTAGTAGTATGCAAGGTGTTTAGGATGGCCAGAGGAATACAAATTCTATGTTGCCATTACATAACCTTGACACACCGATAACATAAAGAAGAGAAAAAAAAAAACAAAGATAAAAAGAAAAAAGAAACGGAAGGATATAAAGGAAAATAAACAGTGTACATAAAAATTTTCCCCATTAATTACTGAATGGTATGATGAATAAGATCGTAATTTCCATCTCTCTCTCTCTCTCTCTCTCTCGGGAAAAAATCGTCAGGTGGGTGGAAAATCAAAAACTAGAAATACACATTGTTATTGTGTGGGTTAAATAGGGACTGATTTTTCCACGGATAGTCAGGTAACTCCCCCATGGTCGGGGTAACTCTTATCATTCTGTTTCATCTCCAGACAGTTTTATTCAGCTTAAAGTGAAAGTAGGAGGCTGAGAGTGCTAAACCGACGTCTTTAACCCTCTAATGGTATGGACAACTCGTGTGTGTGTGTGTGTGTGTGTGTGTGTGTGTGTGTGTGTGTGTGTGTGTGTGTGTGTGTGTGTGTGTGTGTGTTTTAGTTAACCCCAGAGGATTACGTTAAGCTGAGGGTTAAGAAATGCTAAGGTGTAGGAAAATATATAAATTATTTTGTAATTGGATGTGGATGTGATAGGAAGCGTTAAGAGAAACACATTGAGGTGGCCATGTGGAGAGGTTGGAGAGTGAGAGACTGACGAGGAGAGTGTATGTGAGTGAGGTGGAAGGGGGGAAGAGGGAGGGGGAGGCCAAGGATGAGATGGAGGTGTGGAGTGGAGAGGTATATGAGAGAAGGGGGGTGTGAGCTGGGAGCAGGGCAGTGAAACGGCGGGGGACAGGGCGACATGGAGGCGATTTGTTTGTGGCCACCCCTTACGGGATTAAGGCGTCTGGCAATAGATGGATTTTGCATTTTAACTTTTTCCCATGAACCTAATCAGAACTCCACACACATGACCAGGTAATGAGAAAAAACAAAAGTCAATCTTATTTTGTTAATTTAAAAAAAACTGTAGAGATTTAGGTCTATTATTATTATCTAGTTTTGATCGTGAACCTTTTCTAAGCTCCAAAGGCACGGCAGAAAAAGTTAGTGAGAAAAAGTAAGGAAAAAAGATAGCGGAAAAAAAGCAAGAAAATAAAAGATAGTGAGAATAAGCAAGGAGAAAAGATAATGAAAATAAGCAAGATGAGTAAGATAGTGAGAAGAAGCAAGAAAATAAAAGTAAGAATAAGCAAGAAAAAAGATAGTGAGAATAAGCAAGGAAAAAGATAGTAAGAATAAGCAAGGGAAAAGTGAGAATAAGCAAGAAAAAAGATAGCGAGAATAAGCAAGGAAAAAGATAGTGAGAAAAAGCAAGAAAAAGGTGAGGATAAGCAAGAAAAAAGATTGTGAGAATAAGCAAGGAAAAAGATAGTGAGAAAAAGCAAGAAAAAAGTAAGGATAAGCAAGGAGAAAAGATAGTGAGAATAAGCAAGGAGAAAAGATAGTGAAAATAGGCAAGAAAAATAAGACAGTGAGAAGCAAGAAAATGAAAGTAAAAATAAGCAAGGAAAAAGACAGTGAGAATAAGCTAGGAAAAAGATAGTGAGAAAAAGCAAGGAAAAAGTGAGAATAAGCAAGGAAAAAGATAAAATGAGCAAGGAAAAAGTGAGAATAAGCAAGGAGACAAGATAGTGAGAATAAGCAAGAAAAAATATAGTGAGACAAAGCAAGAGAAAAGTGAGGATAAGCAAGGAGAAAAGAGATAGTGAGAAAAAGCAAGAAAAAAGTAAGGATAAGCAAGGAGAAAAGATAGTGAGAATAAGCAAGGAGAAAGGATAGTGAGAATAAGCAAGGAAAAAGATAGAATAAGCAAAGAAAAGCGAGGAAAATCAAGAAAAACAAGAAAACGAGAAAAGGGAAGGAGAAACAAGATGGCAAGAAAATCAATAAGAAAGCCTATTAAACATCTCTTCCTTCTTTCCGTCTTTGCTTTCTCAGTAATATTCCCAAACAATTATTTTCCCTTTTTCTTTCGTGCGCTTTCGGAAGGTGAGAGAGAGAGAGAGAGAGAGAGAGAGAGAGAGAGAAACGAAAGTGAAGAAGGGGATGGAGTAAAATGAAGAAGTAAAGAAAGAGAGGAGAGGAGAGACGGCGAAAAGTTAGAGGAAGACAGGAGCAGGGGGAGGGAAGGAGGAAGAGTCAGACAGAGAGAGGAGGCGAGGGAAGGGGAGGGGAGGGGAGGGAAGGGGGGGGAGGGGAAAGGCGTTTAGACCCGGTTGGAGCATTTCTCCCTCTCAGCCGACGTGTTGGGCTTTGCATGTTAAAAGAACTTCCTATGTAGGCGAGGGGGAGAGGAGGGGGAGGGGGAAGGTGAGGAGGACGAGGAGGAAAGAGAGAGAGAGAGGGGGGGGGAAGAAATCTTGTCGGGAAGGTTCACTTGAAGGCAAACAGACAAGCTGAGAGAGAGAGAGAGAGAGAGAGAGAGAGAGAGAGTCTTGTCGGGAAGGTTCGCTAAAATGCAGACAGGCTGACTGAGTGAGGGTCTGAGAGAACACGAGAAAAGAAGACTGCACACACGAAGAAACAGAAAGCTAAACCTGAGACAAAGAATTACAATATTCCTCTCATCACTATTTGAAACCCGGAAGAAGAAGGAGAAGAGGAAGGAGGAGAAGGAGGAGGAGGAAGAGGAGGAGGAGGAAAACAGAAAGATCAAACATGAAGCAAAACTGAAAAAAATGCGAAAAAGAATAAAGGAAAAGACTAAGATACAAACAGCTAGTAATTATTCAGAAAGAAAAGTGCACACACACACACACACACACACACACACACACACACACACACACACACACACACACACACACACACACACACACACACACACACACACACACACACACACACACACACACACACACACACACACACACACACACACACTAATGCTTCTTTCACCGTAGCTCAAGAACAGACAGGCAGACAAACAGAGGAAGGACATGACAGGGTGCTTAGGTAGGCTAGTTGACAGGCAGGCAGACGGACAGACATAAACAAGGTAGGGGAATGACAGGGGTAGGCACGGGAAAGGTAGAGGGACAGATAGATAGACAGATTGATAAATGGCTAGATAGATGCATAATGGAAAAATAGATAGTGTAGAAGTAGGTAGATAGAGAGGTATATGAAGATAGTTAGAGAGACCGGGAGGAATGTGGAGATAGACATGAAGGTATGGTGTAGATAGATAGACAGATAGATAGACAGATAGATAGGATAGTTGACAGGCAGGCAGACTGATAGGCATGTACAATGTAGAGGGATGACAGGGATGGGCATATGAGAGAGAGAGAGAGAGAGAGAGAAGCAGGTCGAGTGAGATAGGACACAAAGTGGAGGCAGAGGGAAATTATTTTGGGCCTTTTTCGAAGTGGCTTTGGACGCTTCGAAGCATCAGACCGTTTTGCGATTTATTTTGGACATTGGACCTCAGTATACTTCTTTTTTTTTTTTTGTGAAGTTTACTGATATTGAAAAAAGATATAAAGAAAAAAGAAAAAAAAATGCTGTGTAATATGCAAAATAAATCGGTAAGGAAAGGGTGTTACGAAGCCTCCTCTGACACTTAGAAATGCGGCTAATTCTCCATGCTTATTATTCCTACCTCATTCCTAATTACCTCATTCCTACCTTACTCTTTCTCATTCTGATTCATGCCTTATAATTCTAAGCATTTTTCCTGTGCATGGTAATAATTCTACTTCATTCCTTTTCAGGCTTTTGCTACCGCTTTCCTGCTCGTCATTCCTACCTCATTCCTGCTCGCCATTCCTACCTCATTCCTGCTCGCCGTTCCTACCTCATTCCTGCTCGCCATTCCTACTTCATTCCTACTTGCCATTCATACCTCATTCCTGCTCGCCATTCCTACTTCATTCCTACTTGCCATTCCTACCGCCTGATCGTCATTCCTACCTCATTCCTACTCGCCATTCCTACCTCATTCCTGCTTGCCATTCCTACCTCATTCCTGCTCGCCATTCCTCCTTCATTCCTGCTTCATTCCTACTTCATTCCTACTTGCCATTCCTACCGCCTGATCGTCATTCCTACCTCATTCCTGCTCACCATTCCTGTTTCTACTCACGCCATTCCTGTCCCTTTCCTACTCATCATTCCTACCTCGTTCCTTCTCGTCATTCTTACCTCATTCCTGCTCGCCATTCCCATTCCTGCTCGCTATTCCCATTTCTGCCCACGCCATTCCTGCCTCGTAGCTGTTCATATGTGTGATTGTATGCTCATTCGGAATATATAGAATATATAGAGAGGGAAAGGTAGAATGCTGTTTTTCGCTTTTTGCTTTTGTAAGATTTTGTATTCTTTCCAGCAGTATCCCCCCCCCTCTCTCTCTCTCTCTCTCTCTCTACCGGTTACCATCAAAATCGGACTATTGAGTGAGAATTTTTTTTTTCCTTCTGGAACATGTGTAACCTCGTCATAGGTCAGTAACCACCTTATTTAGTTATTTATTTATTTATTATGTTTACTTCCATTATCCCTACCCCCTTCCGGACTCCTGGCATTCCCTCTTCATTCTCGCTACTGAGAGCAGAAGAAGCGGCAGCCCGAGTATTTTCAAGCAGTTGCAGTAGTCGTAGTAATCTAAGCAGTTGTAGTAACCGAATATGGCTAAGCAGTAACAGCCCAAGTTTGTCCAAGCGGTAGCAGTAGCAGTGTGTCCATGTATCTGAAGTTGCAGTAGCAGAAACAGTGCCAGTAGCAGTGATAGTACCAGGCTGTAACAAGAGCACAGGAGCAGTAGGTGTGTGTGTGTGTGTGTGTGTGTGTGTGTGTCTCGAAGTAGCAGCAGTTAACAATAGCCTAATGTTTCTTACACAGTAGTAGTAGAAGTGAAAATGTCCAAAGCAGTAGTAGGTGCAGTGGTAGTGAGTGAGTGGGTCCAAGCGGTAGCAGTTGGCAGTAGTCATACATGTTGAAGCAGTAGCAGTGAGTATTCCAAGCAGCAGTTAGCAATAGCCGAATATCCCCAAGCAGCAGAAGGCCTGAGTATGTCCACAAGCAGAAGCGGAGGCGGCGATGGAAGCAGTTATGAGCATGTCCCAGATAACAGGACGAGGCGTATTAGCAATAACGACCGTGTAATGGGCAAGCACAACGGGGTCGCGTACAAGCAATAACCATAAAGCCGTATTGAGCAAGCGGGAGGACGGGCGCATACGGGAGAGAGTGGACGCGGCGGGTAAACAAAGATATCAGCCGTTTCGCAAGTGGTAGCGGGAGGTGAGGTGAGAGGCGAGTTTGGATCCTGAGTGATAATGGGAGGTGGGAAGAGGAAGGTGTTGTATTATTTTCATTCCAGACAGTAGAGGGAAACATTATTGTAGTGTAGATTCACCCCAAATAGTAGAGACATACCAGAAATTATGTAACAAGTGCTAGCGGGAGGTGGGGTGAGGGATGTGTTTGGATCTTGAACGATAAAAAGGGGGAGGAAGAGAGAAGTGTTATTTTAGTTTGGTCCTAAGTGGCAGAAGGAGGTAAGGATGAAATATTAGATTCATCCTGAGTGGTGGCAAGAGGTAGGAACAAGGTGCATGCCCCCGTTCGTCATGGCAAGCGGTGGCGGGAGGTGGGGTGAGGGCAGAGTCTGGAACCTGAGTGGTAATGGGAGGTGGTGGATGTAATGGAGGTAGGAGTTAGGTGATAGGAAGCAGGTGGACAAAACAACACAATCCCAAGTGGTGGCAGGATGGTAGTTTCATCACAAGAGGGAGAGGGAGGTAGGATGAAGGCCGAGTGTGGATTGTGAATGATAATGGGATGGACGAAGAGGAAATTTGCAGTTTTGTGAGAGATAGGGACGGAATAGTTGGCGTCATTCTAACTGGTGGCAGGAGGTAACTGAGATAAGTATAAGTTAGAAGCCGCGTGGTGATGAGAGGTAGTTGACATGATGTTATTGTAGATGCGTCGTAAGTGGTAACGGGAGGTAGGAACAAGATATCAGCCCTCGTCGTAAGTGATAGCGGGAGATGCGGTAGGGGAGAGATGGATCGCGAGTGATAACAGGTGGAGGTGGATGTAATGGAGGTAGAAACTATACGCTATGCACTTTATCTTGGCCTAAAATTGCTGTGAATCCGTCTTGAAGGTTAACAAGAAACTAAAACCCGTAGATAGTGCCAGTCGCCATCGCTATGGAAATGATGTAGAGCCGTAATTTTGTCTTGCACTACCTCTGAGCTTCGGGAAATTAGGCAGCAATAAGTTGATAAATCACCAGCTAAAAACGAACGAACTATAGGTGGCAGGAATGAATTGAACAGAATAATATATCACTTTCCTTTCTTTTAATTCTTCATGCTCCTGAATCTCAAAAAAAAAAAAAAAAAATGCTACTAATATTTCTTCCTTGTTTTTTTTCCTCCTTCCCCTCTTAAAACTTTCCTCAGTCTCCTCCTTTCCTTCCTGTTTCTTCCCTTTTCTTGTTTATTGTCACTTTCTCATACTTCTTCCATCTTTCAAGCGTACGGCACCCTTTTTGTCTTACTGTTCGCTCCCTCATTGCTACTCATGAATGGAGAGAGAGAGAGAGAGAGAGAGAGAGAGAGAGAGAGAGAGAAATTTGCATAATACTGAGAGCAGGGGATATACGTCAGAAAGGTGAACGAAAATATGCGAGAGCGAGAAAGAGAGGAATAGGAAAGAAGGAATGCAAAAGTGAAGAATTTGAGAGAGAGAGAGAGAGAGACACACACACACACACACACACACACACACACACACACACACACACACACACACACACACACACACACACACACACACACACACACACACACACGATAAGGGCAAAAGAAGATGGACGCACGAAATTGTTCAGTCCAGAGAGAGAGAGAGAGAGAGAGAGAGAGCAAAAGAAGATGGACGCGCAAGGGGAGTGGAGTGCATGTTACGTGAGGGGCTCTGTGGCAAAAATGTCTTAATGGTAACAAATGAAGAGGGGGCGACGCAGAGGGAGGCAGGACAGATTCAGACTAATATACAGGGCTAAATTAACTTTGGGAGAGGTGTTGGAAATGATGAACTGTTGGAAGTGATGAACTGTTGGAAGTGACGAACTGTTGGAAGTGACGAACTGTTGGAAGAGATGAACTGTTGGAAGTGATGAACTGTTGGAAGAGATGAACTGTTGGAAGAGATGAACTGTTGGAAGAGATGAACTGTTGGAAGTGATGAACTGTTGGAAGTGACGAACTGTTGGAAGTGACGAACTGTTGGAAGTGATGAGCTGTTGGAAGAGATGAATTGTTGGAAGTGATGAGCTGTTGGAAGCGATGAACTGTTGGAAGTGATGGATTGTTGGAAGTGAGCAGGTATTGGCTGAGATGACTAGGAGTACAAGGCTAGATGAAACTTCAAATAGAGATTGGAGAGGGTAGGGTCGGAGATGGTGGAAGTGATGAAATGTTGGAAATGGTGACCAGAGGGGGTGAGGAGTAGTCTTGCAATATTGGGCTTCATTGAACTTCAGAAGAGCTTTGAGGTATGGGTAGAAGTGTTGGAACTGATGAACTGTTGGAAATAATGGCTGGAGGTGGTGGAATTGATGGGGGTGTTGTTAAAAGTGAGATGGTGGAAGTGACGAGGTGAAGGACTGGAAATGAGTGGAGGTGGTGGAAGTGATGAAGGGTTGGAATTGGTGACCGGTGGTGGACTGTTGGAAATGATAAGTAGAGGTGTTGGGAATGATGAGGGAAGGAGGTGGCAGTGATGACAGCTGGTGGAAGAGATGTGTTGGAAATCAGGTGAGGAGGTGGAAATGATGATGAGATGTTGGAAAAGATAAGTGTTGGAAATCAGGAAAGGAGTTGGAAACGATGGTGTGATGTTGAAAGTGAGAAGTGATTGAATCAGGAGGGAGCTGGAAATGATGATGAGATGTTGGAAGAGATGATTGTTGAAAATCAGGAGAGGAGGTGGAAAGGATGATGAGATATTGGAAGAAATGAGTGTCGAAAATCGGGTGAGAGTTCGAAATGATGAGCTGGTGGAAATAATGAGTGTTGGAGGGTAGGGGAAGTGATGAAAATTACGAAGAGGTAGTGTTGGAAATTACGTGGAGAGATGTTGGCAATCTCACCATCTGTCATTTCGTTTTTTTTTTTTTTTTTTCCCATGGTTTTCTCCCTCTCTCATGCCATCATTCATTTGCCCCTCTCTCTCTCTCTCTCTCTCTCTCTCTCTCTCTCTCTCTCTCTCTCTCTCTCTCCCCCCTTTATCGTCCTTTACATATATCCAATTTTGCTCCTCACTTTCCTCCTCTCATTTTTCTCTATTGTCTCACTTTACTCAATTCTCTCTCACTTTCACTCTCTTTCACTCTCCTTTCTCACTTTCCTTCATTTTTCATCATTTCTCTCTCTCTCTCTCTCTCTCTCTCTCTCTCTCTCTCTCTCTCTCTCTCTCTCTCTCTCTCTCTCTCTCCATTCTCTCTTTTTTTTCTTTTTCGCTTTTCTTTTTTCACTTTCACTTTCCTTCATTCCATCTTCAGATTTCCACTTCTCTTCATGCCTTTTTTTTTTTCCTCCATTTTTCCTTTTCCCCTCCCCCCTTTCCTTACCCTTATATTTAATCATTTTAATCCATTATCTCCTTTCCCAATTTTTCCTCCGACCCCATTCCTCCCTCCCTCCTCACCCTTCTTTTCATTCTTTGTTTCCTCCTCATCCTTTTCCCTCCTCTCCCTTCCTTCCTTCTCCCTCCTCTTCCGCCCTTCCTTTTCCTGTATTCATTTTCCTCCATGTCCTTTCTCCACCCTCCTCTTCTTTCTTCTCCCTCCCTCTCTTTCTTCCTTCTCCTTCCCTCCCTGTCATCTCCCTCCCTTTCTGTGTCCTCCATCTTTTTTTTTTCCTTCTCTCCATCTTTCCCTTCGTCTTCATAATGGCTCGCGTCTCCCCATTCGTCTTCATCTCTCTCCCTCTCCCTATTCATCTCCATCCGTCTCCTCCCTCCCCTTCTCCCTCCCTCCCTCTCGCCCGATCTCTCTCCGCGACCCTTACTTTCTCCCTTGTTCCTTGTCACTTCTTCTACCTCCCTCCCTCCCTCCCTCCCTTACTTTCACTGTTCCTTGTCCCTTCCTTCACCTCTCTCTCATCCTCCCATCTCCCTCTCCCTCTTCTTTCCTCTCTCCCTCTCCATTTCTTTCCCCTTCACCTTTCATATCCTCGTTCCTCTCTTTCCCTCCATCTGCACCCATTTTTCCTTCCCCTTCCCCTTTCCTCTTATGTCCCCTCTCGCTGTTCCCTTTTCCACTTCCTTCTCCCATCCCTCTCTTGCTGTTCATCTGCATCCATCTACCTTTCCACCTCCCTCTGTCCTTCCCCCTCCCACCTCTCTTCCTGTTCCTTTCCTCTCCTTCTTCTCCCGTCTCTCTCCCACCCACCCCTCTCTCTCTCTTTCTGTCT